>NC_139020.1:81968030-82404723 GCF_964662115.1 Mustela nivalis
AGAAGAAAGGAGGAAGGTAAAGGAATGTCTTCATTTTGTTCCAAAGCAGTAATTCTAATGGAAAATCACTATTTGGCATGATTTTCTTCATTTTGGGTAAACCATAGATTCTAATCAAATGCCTTCGGGGATACCTCATGCTACTTCGCGAACCTAAACTCTGACATAATATCACACTATATTCAATGTCTTGGATACTGATTATGGTTTGCTAGCATAAGATTAGTTTATAAGCATCCTAGCATATATTTGGGGGAAACTGGTAAGATATAAAATTATGAAGTAGAGTTGGCGCTGTTTTTTTTTTCCTTCTGACTTTATAAAGTTAACAAATCATCACAATCAGTCACAGAAATGGGTTGAATTTGTATGTACATTTTGAAATATTTTAGCAGTGATGAAGGAAGGTCCCCTTGTCAATAATACTTTAAAAAACTGTTAAAAGGGAACAATAAAATATGAAATGCCAGAAATTATCATAAGTCAAATTAAGAAATTCATGTCAGAATTTTTATAGATTAAATACTTTCTGTTAATAACATTAAAGCCAACACCCAAAAATATAACAAAAAGAAGTCTAATACATTTTTATCTCCCCTAACAAATTTTTGTTTCCCCTTTAGTTTGCTGTGATTTATGTGAGTGAATATTTTACATTTTTCCTTCACAGAGGCTTTAGATATACTGTTGTAAATGCAGTGCTTAAAGCAAGATCCGGGCAAATCTTTCTCAGTGAGTTAAGTTGATGATCCACTTGGACTGACAGTCATGTCACTTTACTGGCTAATTAGCAGAGCAACTATTTCCTCTGTGAGCTTTCAAGAAACTGAAGCCTGATAATGTGTTCCAAAAATACTGGCTTTGAGTACTATTGTCTAAATCTGAAAACTGTAATTTTTATCTTAGTACATTTTTTACTGTGACAACCAGGAAAAAAAAAAAAAAAAACTATTGCACTCCCATCTTACAGTGGAGGCTGAGATCCTATCAAACTTAAAGTGTGTGATAGTTTGGAAGGCTTAAAAGCAGTATTGTGTTAGAGCCATAGCCCCAAAGCAAGGAAAAACCACCAAAATAACAAAAACTGGATTTAAGGGGCAGAACCCTACAAATAAGTAGATTCAATCTAAATATAGACTAATTTATACATGAAATGGATAGTGTTCTTACCTTTTTTGACCCCTGTTAAGTCCTGACTTTATGCTTTTATCCCAGATCAACTAATTTTATGATACAGTAAGAAAACAAGTGAATTCCCAAGACAAGAAGTCTCAGTAGAATTCTCTTTCTTTAGCTTTCTGAGGTGCACATTTTGACATTGTTAGTGGAAACAGTCTATCTAATTTCAGTGATGTTTATGGTCACGCATAGAAAAAATAGATATAGTACTAGATGCAAAGGCGCCTAAGCAAGTTATAACATTTTAGTACAGCTATGTTATGTGGTATTCTGATCAATGTAACTAATTAATAACATAATAGCCCTTATAAAACACTGTGGTACTGTAAATTGCAAGTGCGGTACTTATTACCAACCAACAGAGTGAATATATGTTGTAATAGTTATTAATATAATCCCATTAATTCAATTCTTAATTAGAGTCATGAGCAGTTGAAAAAAGATGGCACTGATGTGGTAACCAGAGATATTGAAATGGCTAGGTGGTTTATTATTATGAAAAATATATAATATGAATAGTAAAACAAACTTTTTAAATACTTTGGAACCCCTCATTTACATAGCAATAATTGATATTTATAATAGTCTCTCTCTCTTTTTTTTTTTTTTCATTAAATCACTTCTAAACATTTTAAAAGATACTAAGAGTTTCTTAAGTAACTACAGATACTTTAACATTATATTACAATTCTTTTGAAAGTATTTCTTTCCTTTAAACATTCAGGAAGTCAAACTGACCTTGCACTTAGTCTGTGATATACAGTAACCTTTCATTTCAGTACCTGGGAAGTGTTTGAAAAGCACATCCCTCTAATTATAGCTGTTTTAATTAGCATCTTTATAAGTCTGTCATCCTGACAAGAGTATAAACTCTAGGACTGTGAAGGATTTGGTGTCCAGGATGGTTAGCACATAATAAATACTCAGTTTCTTAATTATGGAATGAATGAAAGAATGACAATTTTACCCTTTGCTCTTTTGAATACATTCTTAAATTACTTAAGTTTGCAGTTGATTTTTTTTTTTAAGATTTTATTTATTTGACAGAGAGAGAGGTCACAAGTAGGCAGAGAGGCAGGCAGAGAGAGAGGGGAAGCAGGCTCCCCACTGAGCAGAGAGCCCAGATGTGGGGCTCAATCCCAGGACCCTGAGATAATGACCCGAGCTGAAGGCAGAGGCTTAACCCACTGAGCCATCCAGGCACTCAAGTTTGCAGTTGATTTTAAATAACCTCACTGAAGTGTAATTGAACTTTGTTAAGTCTCTTTTCTAAAATAAGACCTCATCCATTAGGCATGTTGAAGAAAAATTCTACTAGTAAAAAACCTATATGACACTGATTTCATTCTTTGTTTTCGTTTGCTTCCAAAATTTATTTACGTGTTGTCTAGTTACTTAAGTGCTATCAGATTAACTGAAAATGATTAATATATAAACTGCATTTATTTTATTTCATATGAATTAGTCTAGCTACAAACTGAAACCTAAGATACATCTGTATGTGTATGTATATATATTTCTGCATCTGAAAGAGTAATAATCCTATATTTCCAATCTATAAGCCACTAGTAATTCTTTCTGTCACATCATTTGTACAGTTCATCTCTTAATTTCTCAGCATGCTGAGGTGCAGCACAGGGTTGAAAGCATTGTTAAAATGTAGATAAATGTTATCTGCCCAGCTCCTTGTATTCATTCTCTGTTATCTCAAAAAAGCTATTGTATTAGCATAGCAAGATCTGTGCCTTGCAAATACATTCTATTATGTAGTCCTTTCCTTTGAGTATTCTTAAATCAATCTTGTAATTATGTTTGCAGGTATGTAGCGAAGATAAAGTGAGGCTTCTCACCAAAACTTGTCCAGGGTAACTACTTTGCCTTCTACCGTAGAAACAATGGGAGCCCAGAGTGCTTTTCATGGTCCATATATAGCTCTGTTGAGTTTCCACTTACTGAATATCACTAGCACATTGGTATGGATCCTCTTTCTTGAACCATTTAGTCTCTAACTTTCCATTTAAGTTGAATTTTATAAAGGTCACATTATTTAGTAAAAACCAACTGAATATTTAAAGTCTAGGTTTTATAGTTTCCTTCTTTAAAAATAAGTACTTTTTTTAATTCTAGATTACATGTTAGGAAAAAGGAATAGTATTAAATCTTTCAGTTTTGTTTTCTTCCTTATTCTTTGACATAATAAATACTTGACTTCAACTTCTCTTTTTCTTTAAATGTGTTTGAAAATGTTCTGACTATATGTAATGAGAAGTCATTTCAACTTTTATCCTTTGGGTTTTTTTTTTTTATTTTTATTGCATGGTTTAGCAAAACTGCTTAGTTTTTCCATATTTTATGTTTATATTTAATATAGTATTTATTTAAAGATTTTATTTGTGTTTTAAATCTATTTATAAGCATAATAGTCTTGTGTTGTATTTTGACTTCCAATATGAATTTCTTATTTGTGCCATAAGTATAGCAGCCTTTGAGTTCTTTTTCCCCTTGTGTTTATTCAAAGTAGCTCTACCCATCTGTTAGTTTTCTACTTCAAATATTTTTTTTTCCAAAAATGTTAGGCAACCCAGTCTAAATTATTTATGGAAATGGTGGACAGTGATAATATGAACACAATATGAGGTAGTGAAGTGAAGACTTAAAGCAATCCTTAAGTCTTATTTAAGTTGAAATTCATCAAACCTTTTGCCATATGTGATTGACAAGTAACACAAATTAGCGCTAATTTCATCTTTTTTGTTGTTGTTGTCAATCCTTTGGCGAAGGTGGGGTTAAAAAGTGCAAGTAGCTGAAAGGAAGAAGGGATCACAGGCAATGTTCTGAGTACTTTACATATTTTAATTCTCTTAATCCTCATTAACTCTATGAAGTTTATGCTGTTATTATCCCTATACTATAGGGAGGATAGGAAACTAAGGCACAGAGAGTGCTTAACTTGCTCCATGGCTAGTGAGTGCTAAAGCCAGTACACAAACCCAGGCAGTATAACTCCAGTACACATTCCCCTTTTCTAAACATAAATCACAGGGACGCTGGGTGGCTCCATCTGTTGGTCATCTGCCTTCAGCTTAGGTCTTGGTTCCATGGTTCCATGCACCCATGGTTCCAGGGTCTTGGGACTGAGTCCTGCATGGTGCTTCTTGCTCAGCGGGGAGCCTGCTTTTCCACTGCCTGCTGCTCCCCCTGCTTGTGCTGTGTCTGTCTCTCTCTCTCAATCTCTCTCTGACAAATAAATAAATAAATTCTTTTTAAAAATAAATAAATAAACATAAATCGCAACATTTATGATCAAATATAATATGATTTCATTCCCTCTTCTATCCATTGCCCTCTTCTCTGAATCTCACCTTAAGCATTTCTTTACTATATTTTTTGTGTCCTCAGATAGATCTGTACCCATATTAGGCTTGCTTATAGTTTCTGGGTGAGTTACTTTAGTCAGAGGCATTTTGTGGAGTTGTCCATGCCCTTTCCTCCCTAGTGAATGGCCAAACCTAAACATCTATTTTCACAGGCCCCTTTCTCAGCAGTCCTGGCTCTCTCAATGCTTTGAGGTCCCTAGCATACAGCACACAGTACCAGGTCTTACCACACACAGGGAGAGAACAGTTATAATCCCTCCTTTCTTTCCTCTGTGGTTCCTTGCCTAGATTGTTCTTTATAAAAGCCTTCATCCTAGGGTGCCTGGGTAGTGCAGTGAGTTAGGTGTCCAACTCTTGATTTCAGCTCAGGATCTCATGGTCCTGGAATCGAGCCCCACATTGGGTTCCCTGCTCAGCATGGAGTCTGCTTGAGATCTTCTCTTTCTATCTCTCTCTCTCTCTCTCTCTCTGCCCTTCCCACTCATGCTATCTCACTCTTTTTAAAATAAATAAATGAAATCTTTTAAATAAATAAAAGCCTTTATCATTATTTGGCTATCCATTATAATATGCAGAATTATTTCTTTTTAGATTTAAATATTTTAAACCACCCCCCCTTGTTTTACTTTATTAGGTAGTTCTATTCCAAGATTTAAAATATCCTTTTTAAGGAAATTTGTGTTCCCATGATTCAGATTTAATAATTAGACATCTTTTGTAATGTAGTGTTTTGTAAAATATCTGTCTAGTCTTTTAACACATTAGCTCTAATGTTAGAAAGCTGTTTTATTTTTCAAAAAATAAATCTGCTTAAAAAATTTTAAAAAATAAATAAATAAAATAAATCTGCTTAGCTTGACTGCATTGCTTTATTCCATATTTTTTCCTCAAGTTCTTTATTTAGTCCAAAATCACTCAAGAATAAACACCCAGTTATTTAGCGCAGCCATCTGTGCTATTCCCCTCAGCAGTGATTTGTCCTTTATAGTCCCCTTGATTCTGTGTCTGCAAGATCTTGATTTTAAACATTTTTAACTTTTCTTTTGTATGGTTATCTGTCATATTATATAACATCAGCTGTTTATTCCTGCTTTAACACTTCCAGTAAATACTAATTCATTTTTAACTTTTTTTTAGGATTTTATTTATTTATTTGAGACAGACAGAGAGCGCAAGCAGAGAGGAGGATCAGAGGGAGAGGGAGAAGCAGACTTCTCACTGAGCAGGGAGCTTGATGCGGGGCTCGATCCCGGGACCCTGAGATCATGACCCAAGCTGAATGCAGCTGCTTAACTGACTGAGACACCCAGGTGCCCTTTAACAAACTTTTTACAAAGAAGAGGATGCCTCATTTTCCTAATAGCTCACTCATACTGTTTTTGCTTCATATGCATTCAGCTGTACTCTGTGTGGACTTAGAAGTTGTTGAGATCACAATTTATTTATTTTCAGTAAGGTGTTCATGTATATGGAATGCAGATACTGATCTCTGTTTAACCATTTTGGGGCCTCCAGTGATCGAGGTATTCCTTACTAATTTAAATATTTTCTGTGCTCTACACACACAAATTTCAAGACCAGCTAAAGGCTACAGCTTTCTTTTCAATCAGATATTTCCATTATAAATTAAACATTAGAAACCTGACATACATATTGAATGCCCACAGGTGTATAATCCTGCGAATAATGAAGGGAAGTCATTGCAGTATAAGGAGTCAACTGTATCTAGTGGAAATAGCCCTGGCTTATTCTAGCTGAAGTAAGAGAATGAGATTCAGAGTGCCAGCTCTACCATTTACTGGCTCTGTGACTGAATAAGTCCCTTAACTTCACTGTGACTCTAAAGTGAGAACGATGATAAAATCTGCCAAGAATTGTTATAAATAGAAATGGCATAGAGAATTTAAAAATTACTTTATACTGCATAGTACTGTATAAATGTAAAATGTTTTAGAATTGCAACACAGAAGAGCATAATGATCATCTTCGTATCATGCTTTTTTTTTTTTTTAAGATTTATTTATTTTAGAGAGAGAGAAAGAATGTACATGTTTGCTCATACAAGTTAGGGAAGGAGCAGAGGGAGAGAATCTTTAAGCAAACTCCTCATCCTGCGTGGAGCCCATCACAGGGCTCCAACTCACTACCCAAGGGATTCTGACCTGAACCAAAACCAAGAGTCAGATGCTCAACCAACTGAGCCACCCAGGCACCCCTGTTCATTCTTTTTGTAACTTTGATCAATTCAAAAAATACACTGACCACTCAGCACATGCTGTGTACTGTTCTAACCCATATGAATAGAGCAGTGAAAAAGAAAATCAAGGCCTCCATACTTAAAGAACTTATATTTCTAGAGGGGGAAGACAGGAAATAAACAGGAAAACAAATAATAAAAAGCAATAAAATCAAATGGGGATTAGTGTTTTCTCATCCTTTGTATGACCATAGAGGCCCCTTTAAGCCCAATTTCCCAATCTGTTCATAAATAAAAATAATGATGATGATAATAAGTCAACTATCATCTAAGAATGTAGTTGTGATATAGTAGATATGAAACCATTTTATAGACCTCACAAAATTTTGTTGCTATTTTATTATTAATTAAAAATACTTTAGTGTGCCTCAGTGATTCATGGTAAAAAAGGAAATCACAGTTGAAAATACAAAATCACTTATTGAAACTTATGGGATGAAGATAATATGATGAAACTAGCTTATTTGAACTCACACTCCTGAGAACAGATTTTTTAAAAGCTGGTCAAAATATTAAGACATATGTCTGAAGGCATCAGAGATTTACTCAGGCAGTGGAAAAGTATGGGTCCCAGTTCCAGGAAGAAATGGTGAGCTCAACATTTGGAGCCAGTTTTCCCCTAGAGATGATCCCAGTAATAGCATCTATCTGCCAGTTTTTACAGAGGTCACTAAAGGACTAAGAATCTGGACAGAGCTTTTGAGAGACTAGTGGAGCTATGGGAATAAAATCTAGAACTCAGGCCCAGTCAAGGAAAGGAAGACTCTGATAAAACCAGCAGACTTTCAGTTGGGATCTTAAAAGATTATTCCATGAAAGTAAGAATGAACCAGAAATAAACAGGCATCCCTAGGGGCCAAAGCCCAGGTTTGAATCATCTCAATTCCTGATTGAGTTAAGACAATTCAAGATTGCTGGTGCATCTAGCCAATTATCAAAGCAGATATAAATCCTTTCTGGAAGAAGGAAGCATTATCCCAAATTATCTTTACAGTTGTTTCTATATGATATCCATTAAAAATAACCAGGCATATGAGAAAATAAGACAAGATGAAGAACCATGAGAAAAAAGAGGACAAGAGAAACAACAATCAGTAGGAGCAGATTCACAGAGGATCAAGACAGTGGAGTTTTTAGATGCAGATTTTAACATTACTTTGCTTAATTTGTCATGAAAATAAAGGATGGTACTGATAATTTCAGGTCATATTAGAAACTTTTAAAAATTTAAAAGAAAATATTAAACAGTAACTGAAACCAAGAACTTAATTAAGGCTTAAGGTCCAACTCTGCAGAGCACAAAAAAAAATTAGAGACCTGAAAGATTAGAAGAAAACATCCTAAATGAAGCAGTGAAAAACAACAGATGGAAAGTACAGGTAAAAGACCTAAGGAATAGAATGAAATGAGTCACAGTGTCAGTACTTACAGTCTCATTCTGCAGGTTGCCATTCCATTTTATTGATGATTTATGCTTTGCAGAAGCTTTTGAGTTTTATGTGGTCCCACATGTTGATTTTAGCTTTTATTTATGCTTGGGATGTCTTAGGGAAAAATCATTGCCAAAACCATATGTATATCTCATATATATTTATAATTGTTATATCTTCTTGATGAATTGACCTATTATTATATCATGACTTTCCTTATTTCTTATTACCATTTTTGGCTTAAAGTTAATTTTGTCTGATATAAGTACAGCTACTCCTGCTTTCTTTTGGTTTACACTTGCATGGAATGTCTTTTTATATCCCTTCACTTTGAGCCTATGTGTGTACTTAAATCTGAAGTGAATCCCTTGTAGACACTATATAGTTTGGCTTTTTTTTTTTTAAATCTGTCCAGCAACTCTGTGCATTTTGATTGGTGAATTCAATACATTGACATTTAGAGTAATTACAGATTTCCCCTGCTATCTGAAAGTAGAGCATTCCAGTGAAATCTTTTATAAGCCAAAATTATATAAAGCAAAGCAGTTATCATTAATATATATGGGAAATTTTTTAAGCATTCCCAGACTTGAAAAAATAACCTCTTTTCTGATACTTTAGGACACATCTTGCTAATAGATGCAAAAGATCAATTGAGATAAGGCATAGATGCTCACAGGCATAGTTCAAAGCTATGGCTCTAGATGTTGAAATGCTGAGTATAGTTCCTGGGGAAGGATCTTGGCAGTGCCATTCTTGGGGTGTATGCTGCCTCTACAGTAGCTCACTATGAAACCAACAGTGCTATTTTTACCTTTTGCAAAATCCTCTTTGGATTGCTTTTAGTTAACGAAAATAGGTACTAACATAGGTCTTTTGTAAAAGTGAAGTTGTATAATGCGAACTTGAGTTTTCAAACAGAAAGGGATACCTAGACAGATATGTAAGGACCTACTAATGCCATTGTATTAGTTGCTTTCTGACTGTTTTGTAGTTGCTTTGTTTCTTTTTCCTCTGTGATTTTTTATGGTGATTTGCTCTGTTTCTCCTATCTTTATCTTTTGTGAATCTGCAGAATGAGACTGTAAGTACTGACACTGTGACTCATTTCATTCTATTCCTTAGATTAGTGAATCTACCCTAGGTTTTTGCTTTGTGGTTACCATGAGGCTTACATAAAACATAGATAAAATAGTCTGTTTTAAGCTAATAGCAACTTAACTTCAATCACATACAAAAGCTCAATCCTTTTAATTCTCTCTTTTTATGTTTTTTATGTCACCCTTTTACCTCCCTCTTTTATATTTTTGATGTCATAATTTACCTCTTTTTTTAAAAAAGATTGATTTGAAAGAGAGAGTGAGCGAGTGGTGGAGTGACAGAGGAAGAGGGAGAGGGAATCTCAAGAAGACTCCATGCTAAGCACAGAGCCCAACACAGGGCTTGATCTCATGACCCTGAGATCTTGACTTGCTGAACTCAGGAGTCTGACACTTAACCAGCTGAGCCACCCAGGCCCCCCACAAATGACCTCGTTCTATATTGTGTATTTGTTAACAAACTATAGTAGCTATTTTAATACTCTTTAACTTTTATACTATAGTTAAATGGTTAACACACCATCCTTTTTCAGAATTAGAGTTTCCTAAATCTGACTGTGTATTTATCTTTACCTGTCTGTTGTATACTTTCATACATTTTTATGTCGCTAATTAACAACTTTTTTTGAGCTTGAGGAAGTTTCCACATATCTTGCAAGGCAGGTCTAGTTCTGATGAACTCCCTTAGCTTTTATTTGTCTGGGCAAGTCTTTATTTCTCCTTCACACCTGAAGTATAATGTTGATGTGTAGAATATTCTTGGCTGGCCATTTTTTTTTTCTTTCAACTTTGAATATGTCATTCCACTGTATTGTAGCCTATAGAGTTTCTGCTGAAAAATCCACCAGTAGCCCAGTGGGGGTTCATTTGTATGTTATAATCTTTTTTTCTCTGGTTGTATTTAAGGTTCTTTATCTTTGACATTTCATCGTTTCACTATAATGTGTCTTTGAGATAATAGACTGATCTATTAGTTTCATGGACATGAATGCACAAGTCTCTCCCCAGATTTGGGAAGTTCTCAGCTATTGATTTTTTTTTTTTTAAGATTTTATTTATTTATTAGAGAGAGAGAGAGAGAGCATGAGCAGGGGGAGGGGCAGAAGGAGGAAGATCCTGATACAGGGCTCAATCCCAGGACTCTGGGATCATGACCTGAGCTGAAGGCAGACGCTTAACCAACTGAGCCATCCAGGTGTCCCTCTATTTGCCTTTAGGAGGGAAATACTTTTTGCTGGTCCTGATATATCTGGGCTTTTCTCTAACCTTGCATGAATACACCTGTCCCATACTTCTTACTCTCTCTTGTAGCTGAATTCTTAAACTTTAATGCCTTTTCTGGTTCTTATAACTCACCATGCTGGCTGAAGAGGTGGCTCGTTTTTGTGGTTTCTCCCTTGCCCACAGATCCTGGTCTGTTTTTCTGAGAGTATTCTTTTTACCATTTATTGACATTCATTCTTGCAGCCATACTTGGAAGCATGCACAAGAGCCAGCTGCTGAGTTGGGGGGAGGAGGTGTGGGGTTAGCGCTTGTGGCATTGGGGTTCCCATAGGCCTGGGGTGGTATCCTCAAGTAAGGCTCTTGAACAGACTTCCTACTGAAGTCCTGAGTATGGTCATCCCTGATGTTTTTTTCCTGATTTCCCTCCATCCCTCCCTGCAGTCGTGGAGTTCTCGCCTCAGTACTCCAGGTTCTGCTGAAGAGAAACAAGTTTCCCTAGCAGCATCCCACACAAATGGGAAAAGCGAGCTCTCATTCCCTGTTCTCCCTTTTTTCCACAAGAGAGGTCCCTGCCACTGGTTCAGCTCCATTATAGTGTTGCCTTGGGCGAACAGCAGTGGCAAAGTTATTCTTCTGGCTCTAGTGCATCCAGACTCATTTGTTTTTGTTTTTATTTTGGTCATCAGCATGCTGGAATCTTCCCTTGGGAGAGCTGAATTTCTACTCTCTTTAATCAGTGTGTTTCTGCCTCATCCATGGTGGTTTCCCCAACAATGGCTGAGAGAGTGTGGGGTAGATTTGCCAGCTCCTGTTGGTTTTGCAGTCCATGCTAGGTGTATCTGCATATTACCACATGCACAAATGTGAAAGACTCCTTCCAGGCCCATTGGCATATGGCGCTGGGTCCTACAGCTCTCTTAAGATGCTTTTTGTTCATGGGTGGATACCAGTTACTTGTTTAAAAAGAGGGACGTCGGGGCACCTGGGTGGCTCAGTGGATTAAAGCCTCTGCCTTCGACTCGGGTCATGATCCCAGGGTCCTGGGATCGAGCCCCGCATCGGGCTCTCTGCTTAGCAGAGGGCCTGCTTCCTCCTCTCTCTGACTGCCTCTCTGCCTACTTGTGATTTCTCTCTGTCAAATAAGTAAATAAATAAATAATTCTTAAAAAAAAAAAAAAGAGGGACATCTTATACGACTGATGTCACTCCATAAAATTTAATCTGAAGGGTAAATAGTTGGTAACATTGTCAGTGAAAGTCACTTTGTTGAGGTTTTTCTCTAAATAATGATAAAAATGTATGTATATCACAATTATTACTTGGTAAATTGCAACTTTCTTTGTATTTTAAAAGTTTCTTCAAATCACCTGTTGTGTGTCGGTTCACTATATGAAGGGGAGTAATACCATAATAAGTAAGCTATTTTATCCACTTGTTCATTCTGACAGTTATTATCCTACAGGTTCATGTCTTCTTAATGCTAGTCTTGATCATGATAGTGACATGTCATCTACATAAAAGATGTTTATCTATTTACTAAGCTAGGAAGACATGCATCCAGTTGATCTAAAAACTGTATTTTATTTTGTAAGTGTTGGTTTGAAAGAAGCCAAGAATTATAGTTTTATAATATTTACATTTAAAAATCACTCTCTTTGAGCACTCTACACCTTTATCTTCTAATTTTAGAGGTACCACGACAAGAGTGACTTTAAAGGAAACTGTGCTGCAAAAATGATTCCTCTGGTACATAGATGATTTTTTTTTTTTTAAGATTTTATTTATTTATTTGACAGACAGAGATCACAAGTAGGCAGAGAGGCAGGCAGAGAGAGAGAGAGAGAGAGAGGGAAGCAGGCTTCCTGCGGAGCAGAGAGCCCGATGCGGGGCTCGATCCCAGGGCCCTGAGATCATGACCCGAGCCGAAGGCAGCGGCCCAAACCACTGAGCCACCCAGGCGCCCCATAGATGATTTTTGTCTATGCAATCAGAAGCTGAAGATGAATCAGTTAATACCATGAACACTTTTATACTACACTTTACCACCTTCTCAGAGAAATGAAACAGTGTGGCAAAGATCAGTAGAGTGGTTATAACTGAAGCCTGCTTTTACACTATGTTTTAAAAGATCTACACTTGTTTATCAAGAAGAAAACTGATGTCGAGTTATATAAGCTGGCAACATGATCTGCCTGTCAAGTTGTCTTACATTTAAATTTTAGGAGAAATAAGGAGATACATCTATTTGCTAAAGATCAAACATGGGCCAGCGTTCACATCAGGAAGACAAATTAGCAAGTACATGAATCAGGTTCTATTTATATAAGATGATGATGGCTTAGCCTAAGTGAAAACAGTCTACCTAATCATACTATCAGTATCTGGAAATAGTAATTACCTGTTAACCGAAAAGAGATGAAATTCAAATAATTTTTGCAATCATAATTATTAACTTCAGTAAAGGTCAAGTCTTATTAATAACTTTAATGATGTCAGAATATGTTCACTCTAACAAATTATTAGCTCTATAAAAGAAATATGATCAAAATCTAATTAGAGTGTATAAATGTTTATCTCCTACAGCACACCTTATAATCTGCCTTTGGCCATAAGATGTATGACTATAACATATTCAGAGATAAATATTTTAAGGATATTAAATTATTGATTATATGTTAATCAATATGTATTATAAATAATGAAGTTAGACCTAGTTTCTAAATAGAAGATTTTATCCTAAAAATATTTTATTTCCCAAAACATACTTTTAGGCTTACTGGCAGACTAATAAGCTTTAATCTTGCTCTCAGAGGTTCAGAATGAGCATCCAAGAAGAATTCTAATATTAAAAATTTTTATAAAAAATCAACCTTATTTCTCTATGCTATTAGAAATATACTTATCTGGCCATTTTTACTGTAATTGGACTTTCTCGAAAGTATATATAGAAGCTTTTTTTTTTGGTATCACGTGGTGTTCTTTGTTTTTTATTTTGTGTTACTGATAGCAGAAAATTAGAAGATTAATATAACTGATAAAATATCTTCTAAATTACAACTATTTACACTTAATTTACTTGGTGTAAAATTAAGAAATAGAATGGAGAATATTGTTAAAATAGTTTACATAAAGCCTGATTATTTGTACAAATTTAGTATGATTAGATAACTAAACACTGTTTCAGAATAGAGAAAGCTGAATTTTTTTATCTAAAATCATAATCTGCTCAATTCTGGACATTTCCACCTTATTTTAAACTATTATTAATCCAAGATGATCAGCAGGACCCAGTGAGCCCATCTCTGGTGTCAAGAAAAAGAGTTAACCCTAGACTGGAAAACCAAGCAGAAGCTAAGGCAGAAGATTTGGGCAATATCACACTAGAACCCAGGCTTAAAAGATATGAGGCCATGAAACAAGACTACTTCACATGAGGTTTGAAAATAGCAAGTCTGGGGCGCCTGGGTGGCTCAGTGGTTTGGGCTGCTGCCTTTGGCTCGGGTCATGATCTCAGGGTCCTGGGATCGAGCCCCGCATCGGGCTCCCTGCTCCGCAGGAAGCCTGCTTCCCTCTCTCTCTCTCTCTGCCTGCCTCTCTGCCTACTTGTGATCTCCGTCTTTCAAATAAATAAATAAAATTTAAAAAAAAAAAGAAAATAGCAAGTCTTCTCTTTCTAAAACACTTGAAATAGCTTCGTGGTAGAAAAGTATCTCCTGGGGCGCCTGGGTGGCTCAGTGGGTTAAAGCCTCTGCCTTCAGCTCAGCTCATGATCCTGGGGTCCTGGGATCAAGTTCCGTGTCGGGCCCTCTGCTCAGCAGGGAGCCGGCATCCTCCTCTCTCTCTCTGCCTGCCTCTGCCTACTTGTGATCTCTGTCTGTCAAATAAAATATTGTGATCTCTGTCTGTCAAAATAAAATCCTTAAAAATAAATAAATAAATGAATGAATGAATGAATAAATAAATAAATAGATAACTAAAATCTTAAAAAAAAGAAGAAAAATATCTCTTTTCTGCATCCTTTCAACTTCGCTCTAGAGCATCATCTGTCCACCATTTTTATATATACAGTACACATTAAGAAATATATTCTACTTTGCAACCTGATACACATATACATATATACATATAACAATACACGTACATATAAACATGAAAAAAATTACAAAAAATCCTTATCCACTCTCATTTTTTTCCCCTGATTTCATTGCATCTTCAAACAAAAGAAAAGGCATCCATTAACGGATCATGATTCTCATTTTGAAAACATTGCTCTGGCATAAGTTTCCCTCATATTTCTCCTTTACCCAGATCATTCTCATACCTTAAGCCTGAAAAAATGTTCTGCTTTTGCCTAGGATTTTAGTTAAACTGAAGGTAGTAAATTACCACACACATTACTGGAGTTTTCTTAAGGTAAAGTTTTAAGGTAAATCACTATATTGTAACATGAAATGAAGTTAAGCCATTCAAAATTAGAAGCAGCTATATTTCTTTAACTTTATCCAATGTGAACTCAAATAATTCTTAATGAGTATATATCATTTCCCTGGACGTATCTGTGAACTTTTAGAGGACAGTATGTGTTCTTATTTAGGATGTAATTATCTGGTAGGTTTCTAGTTAATGTAAAGTTTACAGCTTATAAGTTGAATATTATGTATGTAGGTGATATATTCTTCACATCTTTAGTTAGAGTTTATTAAACTAGATCAGAAGGACCTTCCTCTTTAACACTGTTTTCCAACAGAAATCACTAATTGCCAGTGGAATTCATGTTAATGGGAATTTGATAACTGAGCCAAATCTGACTTCATGATGTTTTAGATTATAAACTTGAATCCAAGTTGTGGAAATGGCCTGAATTCATGTGAGATTGTGTTTGAAGCCAGTTTATACTCAGTTTTTACTGTCCATAAAAATCTTTCAATTTGTGAATAAATTTGAAATAACATTATCTCAGAAATGAAAATCCAGATTTGAAACAAGTAGACTTTTGAAAAGAAAGAAAATTAAAAAGATGGGGTTTTCTTCTTAGCCAGGTTGTTTAAAGTGTATGTCCTCTAAAGTAAAAACAGCATTCCAATTTTATGGTAGCAGCAGTGATACTCTAAGTCACACAGCTATTAAGTTGATAAAGCCACTATTTGAGTACAGTTCTAATGCCAAGAGCCCAAGATCTAATCACTAAAGCATATAATCTTCCACTGTGCTATCCTATGATGGTAGCTCTTTTGAAAGTGATTTTATCCCTTCCATTTCCCAAACTAGTTTATGTTCATCTATCTTTTTTTAGGGATGGGAAGCCTAAAGATATTAAGATTTAAATTGCCAGATTTTAATCTAAGTGTTTATTTTTTTTATTGGTGAATTGAATTACTACTTAGGATCTCTTTTGAAAATTTGTTTCTTAAGACTTTGTATATTATATTTTGTTTTGCCCGGAGTTATTCTTTTAAAATATTATATTTTTAATAAAGTGAACCTATCTGGTAGCAAATGTGAACAATGTATAAAAAGTATAAAGAAGGAAATAAATACACATAATCCTACCACCCAGAGAAAGACCTTTGGCTACATTTTACTATATCCTCTTAACCTTTGCTTATTTTACAATGTTGAGATCATACAGCATGTACAATGTTAGTTTAATTTTTCAGTTATGTATTGTAAGAGATGAGAGGAGTCTATTTTCTCTAGGCCTCCATTTTTTTACATGGTAAAAATGGAGTATAAACACACCTTATCCCACCTCCCACTCTACAAATCCATCTCACTTTTTTCAGCCCCCAGGTACATATAATTTTGTATTCTGCATTTTTCACTGGTTATATAAGATACATATTTAGTTATTTTCTCATGTTATGAAGAGCTTTGAAAACACTTTTTAAAAAAGATTTATTTATGTATTTATATATATATATTATTTGGAGCGAGAGAGAGAAAGAGAGTACACACACAGAAGAAGAGGGAGACGGAGAAGCACACTCCCCACTGAACAGGAAGCTCCACATGAGGCTTGATCCCGGGATTCTGGGATCATGACCTGAGCCAAAGGCAGGTGCCCAAGCAACTGAGCCACCCAGGCACTCATGAAAACACTGTAATGGTTGTATTTCATACTTACAGGTATCATATGACTTAACTTACACGTTCCTATATTACTGGATGTTTATACTGGTAGCAGCATAGTTTTTTAGAGATATGTAGTTGAGTAATAGGAGGTTCAGTAATAGGAAGCAGTCCAGGTGTTAGAGCTTAGTGCTATACTTATATGAGTACTTCCTGCTGGTACTACATATGTGGAAGGTCATTCCACTTGTTTATAAAGAGGCTCCCTGTTCAATCTTATGGAATTTGTATTTCCAGAGCTATAAACTATCCATGGTAGAAGGAGGGACAATTTAGGTTAAAGAGGTAATAATATTAGTTTTTCCCTTTATTTGCATAGTATTTTACGATTTTCAGTGAACTTTCACAGGATATGTTATTTAACTTACTCTTCTCAATTCTGTGAGGTAGGAAGTATTAATCTCATTTTATAATTGAGAAAATAATCTTTAGTTAAGTCCAAAACAGAATTCTTTGTAGTGGACAATAGTTGCTTTCGAACAAGGTTCAATACTGACTCTCCTATAATAGAGAATTTTTCAGTTGTTTTATTTAGTTAATAGAACAATGAAAATATTACCGTTAAGTTAAATCCACTCAGTCCTGAAATGTAATGCTTTCCAGTATTTGACCAACTATCAAATTTTTTTTACTTTTATAAATGGTTAGAACTATCCTTTAGACATAATTATAGAGAAAACATTCTGGAAAATGTTCTGTGTGCACTTGAAAAGAATGTGTATGGATTCATTAGGATGAAATGTTATGAATATATCTCCTAAGTACATCTGGTCCAGTGTGCCATGCAAGGCCATTGTTTCCTTATTTTCTGCTTAGATGATCTGTCCATTGCTGTAAGTGGGATATTAAAGTCCCCTACTGTTACTGTATTATTATCAGCGAGGTTTTTTTGTTTTTTTGTTTTTGTTTTTGAGAAGAGAGCATGTGGCAGGAAGGGGCAGAGGGGGAGGAGAGAGGGAATCTTAAGCTGGGCATGGAGTCTGATGCAGGGCTTGATCTTTTAACACTGAGATAATGACCTGAGCTGAAATCAAGAGTAGGATACCTAACTGACTGAGCCACCCAAGTGCCCCTTCAAGGAGTTTCTTTACGTCTATTATGAATTGATTTAAATATTTGGGTGTTCCCCAGTTGGGGCATAAATATTTACAATTGTTAGATCTTCTTGATGGATAGACCCCTTTTTTTTTCCCTAAGATTTTATTTATTTATTTGACACAGAGAAATCACAAGCAGGCAGAGAGGCAGGCAGAGAGAAAGGGGGAGGCAGGCTCTCCACCAAGCAGATAGCCCAATGCAGGACCCAATCCCAGGACCCCAAGATCATGACCTGAGCTGAAAGCAGAGGACTAACCCACTGAGCCACCCAGGCGCCCTGGACCTCTTAATTATAATGCCCTTCTTCATCTCTTGTTGCAGTCTTTGGTTTAAAATCTAGTTTGATATAGATATGGCTATCTTGGCTTTCTTTTGATGTCCATTAGCATGATAGAGAGTTCTCCAACCCCTCACTTTCAATTTACAGGTGTCTTTAGGTCTAAAATGAGTCTCCTGTAGACAGCATATAGATGGATCTTGTTTTATTTCATTCTGATATCCTGTGTCTTTTGATTGGAACATTTAGCCCATTTACATTCAGAATGATTCTTAAAGGATATGAATTTAGTGTGTTTCCTGTAGAGTTGGTGTTTCTGGTGATGTACTTGGTCCTTTCTAGTCTTTGTTGCTTTTGGTATTTTTTTTCCCTCCACTGAAAGAGCCCCCCTTTAAAATTTCTTGCAGAGCTGGTTTAGTGGTCATGAACTTCTTTAGTTTTTGTTTGTCTGGGAAACTCTTTCTCTCTCCTATTCTGAATGACAACCTTGCTGGATAAAGAATTCTTGGCTACATATTTTTCCAGTTCAGCATGTTGAATATTTTCTTCTACTCCTTTCTGGCCTGCCAAGTTTCACTGGACAGATCTGCTGTGAATCTGATCTGTCTTCCCTTGTAGGTTAAGTACATTTTTCCCCCTTACTGCTTGCAGGATTCTTTCCTTGTCTTGTGTATTTTGTGAGTTTGAGTATGATATGCCTTGACAGTGGTTGGCTTTTGCTTAATTTAATGGGAATTCTCTGTCTTTCCAGGATTTTGATGTCTTTGTCCTTCCCCAGATTAAGGAAGTTTTCAGCCATAATTTGTTTGAATAAATCTTCTGTCCCTTTTTCTCTCTCTTCATTTTCTGGGGCTCGTATGGTATGAATGTTAATTATGTTTTAATAAGTCACTGAGTTCCCTAGGTCTACCTTTGTGGTCCATTACCTTTCTTTTCCTCTTTCCATCTTCTTCCAGCTTCATTATTTTATGTAAGTTTATCTTCCATATCATTAATCCACTCCTCTCATTTGCCCATCCTCATTTTTATGGCCTCCATTTGTGTTTGCCCCTCAGTTACAGCATTTTTTATTTTGGTTCTTTTACCTCAGCAGTAAAGGATTCTCTAGTATATTCTCTGCTTTTTTCAAGACCTGCTAGTATCTTTATAATCATTGTTTTAAATTCTAGTTCAGACATCTTATATTTATAGTGATTAAATCCCTGGTTATGAATTCTATGTTCAGTTCTTTTGGGGTGAATTTCTCTGCCTGATCATTTTGTTCATAAAAGAGAAGAAAGAAGAAAAAACAAAAACTAGATATTGAGTGTGTTTTTGTCTGCTTGTTAAAAGAGTCTAGATCCCAAAATACTATCTATCTATCTGTCTATCTATGTAAGCATCAGAAAATAATACATATACATATGAGAAAATTAAAAATAAATTATATGTATAATTACAAATGAAAAAAAAATTTAAGGAAATGAAAAAAATTAATAATAAATGAATACTAAAAGCAAAAAAGGAAGCTATACCCTGTTTCCCCTAGAGCTGAAACTTTGCAGCACTCTGTGCGGTAGACTTGGTGCCAAGGAGTCATTTGTGCTGGTCTTCTGGGGAAGTAGGCTGCAGCCCTGATTCTCAGTCTGACTTGTTTCGGTGGAAAGGTCCTCTAGGGCCAGGTGGGTGGGGCTTCATGTAAGCAGTTCTGGCCTTCATTCACTAAGTGGCACTGTTTTGCTCCCTGAAGGCTTTCCGTGCTGCTGGCACAATGCATATGGCTGCATCTGGTTCTTTAGCCCCTGAGCTGAAAGTTTGCTCCCTCAACTCTTAAGTGAGGTCTCATAGAAGATCAATTAATCACCGTTGCTGTGTCCCCAGTTTCCATCCGAACCCTGTGTTCACCCTGCCTGTGCCCTAGCTTTTTTATCACAAGCACCCAACTAAGTTTCCAAACCACATTATAGGGAATCCCGTGGCCCGGACCACACTGTTCCGCCAGGGAAGGATCTTGCGCACTTTAGCCGTTTGCTGGCTGGTCCAGGAAAGCTGTCCTATGACAACATAGTAGTTCACAGTTTATGGCAACACAGAACAGAAAACGGGCACCAAGACCTGCTGGTCCCAGCCAGCTTTCCTCCTCCTGTGCCTGAGAACAGTGTAGATATTGGCGTCACCTGATCTTGGATCCGGGATCCTCAGACCACAATGTCACTCCTGCGATTCTGCCCTACCTGAGCACCTTTAAGCCAGTACATCCCCACTAAAACAGACTTCTAAACGTTCAGATTTCATGCTCAGCTGCGTAGAATATTTTGCAGTAGCCCCATCAGCAAGCTCCCTCCCTGCCACCATATCCACAGTGATGGCTCCCTCAAGACTACTTTCCACACCTTCTACTTTCCAAAAGGTGACTTGAAGTTTTTGTTCTCTCTGACCTCCGATTGATTTCTTGGGTGTTCTAGATGACTTGATAACTATCGAGCTGTGTGCAAGGGACAAGACAAACTTAGGGTCCCCCTACTTCTCCACCACCTTAACTCCTCCCCTGTAGTCACAGTTGTTTTTTATTTTTTTTTTAATTGGTTGGTATTTTTGTCGAGAAAACAGTAGGTCTTTGGTTTACATGACAATGTACTTTCCAAATATAGGCTTTATTTAGGAATTCTTCACTAGAATTGTATATTGTCCTTTAGCTTCCTGCACATTTATTGGCATGAACTGAAGCATGGAGAAACTTTGCGATTTGCTCTCAGTTCCTCAAAGCCAGTTTATATTCTCCAGGAGGAGTGGTAAAGCACTCAAAGCCTCACATATAATCAACAGTTTGCACACAGCAGGCATCAAAATGGATGCTGTTCTCCTGAAGGTAGAACTGCCTGAAAAACAGGTGGCTGCAAAAACAGACCAGAAAAAAAAAAAAAAAATGAACATGTTTACACATATACATACTGTGGTTGTGGCAGCCAGTTAGTTAATCCTTAGTAAAAGAAAACTCATCTAAGTGGTTATCCCCATTTTATTTTTTCATATAAAGAAAAATTATTTAGTGCTTTATTTTGCAGCCTCAGTGTAAATTTAAACTACAGTAAGATGCCAGTTCATACCCATTAAGATAGCTGTAATCAAAAAGACAGATAATAAGTATTGTTGATAACACCAAGAAACTGGAGAGAATGTGAAACATTGCTTGTGAAAAGATAAAATGCGCAAAATTGGAAAAGAGTTTGACGTTTTTTTAAGAAGTTAAACATCAATTTACTTTATGACTCAGCAGTTGCACTCATGGAGGTGTTTAAGCCAAGAGGAATGAAGTATGTGTACAAAAACTCATACACAAATATTCATAGCAGCATTATTCATAATAGCCAAAAAGTGGAAACAATTCAAATATGCATCAAGTAGTAAACTGATAAACAAGATGTGGTGTACCCATCTAATGAGATACTATTCAGCAATAAAAAGGAATGTACTGTGGATACATGTTACGACATAAATGAGATTGAAAAACATTGTGCTAGGTTAAAGAAGCTAGACACAAAAGACTGTATATTGTAGGATTCCTTTTGTATGAAATGCCCAGAGATGCAAAATGTCCAGAAATCATGCTGGAGGTAGGAACAGGGAATATTCACTAACTTATCTCAGCATTAGTTGGCTTTCTTTCCTCCTTTAGGGCCTTCACCTGTGCTATTCTGTATATCTGAAAAGCTGGAAAGTTCTAACTTTACCTGGCTAATATATACCAATACTTCAGGTATCAGCTTAAATATTATTTCTTCAGAGTAATTCTGTCCTAACTTCAGAGGTTAATCAAGGCTCGCTGTGATGCTTTCCTTTAGCACAGCATGCTGTCTTTTTATAGTATTTATCACAATTGCTAGTCATTCATTTATTCAGCGAGTATATGAGGTGAACAACCTCCTATATGCCAGGCACTCTTCTAGTCCCGGTCTACAGGAGAAAACAAAACATGGAGCACATTGTGGTGGGGAGTGACAGATAATGAATGAATTAGTAAAATACAGAATATATGAAAAGGTTCTAAGTGGTACGGAGGACAGGAGAAGTGATGAACATTGAAGGATGGCTTGAGGGAGGGATGTTTTTTATATAGTATCTTCAGAAAAGGTCTCTCTGGGGGCACCTGGGTGACTCAGTTGAGCATCTGCCTGTGGCTCAGATCATGATCCCAGGGTCTTTGGATGGAGCCCTGCATCGGGCTCTCTGCTCAGTGGGGAGCCTGCTTCTCCATCTCCCTCTGCCTGCTGCTCCCCCTGCTTGTGCTTGCTCTCACTCTCTCTCTCTCTCTGACAAATCAATAAATAAAATCTTAAAGATAGAAATCTTTAGGAAACAAACTGAAAGTTGTTGGTGGGGAGGGGGTGGAGGGATGGAGTAACTGGTTGATGGACATTGGAGAAGGTTTGTGTTGTATATAAGACTGATGAATCACAGACCTGTACCCCTGAAATAAATAATACATTATATGTTAATTAATTGAATTTAAATTTTAAAAAAAGATAAAAGGCCTTTCTATAATAAGATGACATCTGAGCAGAGTTTTGAATATACATATCTTTCAAAGTTAATATTTTCTTGGTTTCCTGTTTTTCTTGATAAATCCCACTTCAATAAATCTGTATTCTTAAAATTTATATTGATTGGTATTTTGTCTTTTTGATAATTCTTCAAAATAAGAGATATAGAAAATGCAAATAGTATAATTCTATCTCTTGCCAACTAATGTATGTGAATTTGTATTACATAGCATTTTATCTCTGCAAACACTTTGGCAAGTTAAAATACATTAACATTTTCTCCAGAATGTCAGAATCATTTTACATTATTACTGAAATCTATCTACATCTCTAAACATATGTAAAAAAACAAACAATAGTAATTTCTTTTATAGACATGACAGAGAGTAAGAAAAGAGCGTAACTTACTAAAACTAGGAAAATTAAACTTCCAGACATAATGAAACTGAGACAGTCTTAAACATTGTACAAAGGCCATTATACAAAGGCACAATTCTGACTATTAGTCCCCTTTTCCTAGATTCTTTATGGTTTCTTTGTTTTGACATTTATCTTTTAGATCTGTAGAGAGCTATATATTACCTATTGAGAGTTATTTTTTTTAATTGGCAAGGACAGTCTTGAATATCTACAGAGATAGAACATCACTTTTATAACCTACGCCTGTCTCTCCACCAGTTATTTCTTTCTTTTTCAGCAGTACCTTAAAGTAATAGAGTCAAAACCTGGTTAAATTTCTGAAATAGACAATAAAATCTAGTTAGTAGAAGTTATTGTGAATCAGAAATCTGGTCTGTTTTGTCCTAGAAATTTTCTTTTCTTCTCAATTTTAATATATGAGGTTCTGAAAAAAGAAAAAATATATATTACATGTGAAGTCCTCAGTAATAGCTTATCAATCAGGTTTTTTCTGAAAGAAACATATCTAGGAAAAGAGGCTAAAAATGGAGAATGCTATTCTTTTCATTATTTAATATGTGTAGAAGGTTATTGACTAAAAAAAAAGAAAAAACTAAATAGAAGAAACTTGTTAACAAAAAGAAAAACTCATGGAAGATATCAGCATCATATGGCATTTTACCATTGTAGATTAGTTTTGCATTTTTTATAAATCTACTAATTATAATAGATGTTAAAAATCCATTGGGGGCGCCTGGGTGGCTCAGTGGGTTGGTTAACCCACTGCCTTCGGCTCGGGTCATGATCTCAGGGTCCTGGGATCAAGCCCCACATTGGGCTGTCTGCTCGGTGGGGAGCCTGCTTCCCCCTCTCTCTCTGCCTCTCTGCCTGCTTGTGATCTTTGTCTGTCAAATAAATAAATAAAATCTTTTTAAAAAATAAAAATCCATTGGATTAGTACAATCATTCTTGGCACAATAGTCAGAATATCTTTGAGAGTTTTTAAAATACAGTATATGGATTTCTAGGCCTCACTCCAGGCCAGAAGAATCAGTACCAGCCTAGTGATTATTATTTAATGAACCAATTCCAAGCCATGGATTGGCATTTTTGAACCATCGCTCTAAAACCATTCATTTTGTAGCTAATAATATGAAATGGTCCATTATATTTTTTACAAATGAAGTTGGCTTTAATGCACACAAATTACTTTCTCCTTCAGGAGCACCTGGGTGGTAGGCATCTGCCTTCAGCTCAGGTCATGGTCCCAGGGTCCTGGGATGGAGCCCTCCATCCAGAAGCAGCAGGAAACCTGCTTCTCCCTCTCCTACTTCCCCTGCTTCTGTTCCCTCTCTCACTGTGTCTCTCTCTGTCAAATAAATAAATAAAAATATTTTAAAAAATAATTATTATCTCCTTCAAAGGAGTCCATTTTTAAGACATTCAGTGAACTACGCCTTGTGACTGTATGGCATCACTCAATTTTGTTTTTGTTTTTGCCTTACTAAAAACAGTTTAACCAAGCTTGATACCCTACTTTGTTCACCAGATATGACTTCAAATGTCCAGCAATACTGGCAGAAATATAATCCATTTTCCAAGAATTGAATATTTGACAACATTGAGATTATTCAAAAGATTGCTGGGTAGGCTGTGAAAATCCAAATGTTAAAGCAGTGTCTCCATCATTGGAATAAGTGATGTGTGAGGGAAAACACTTACATGTTCTAGATTTTTTTTTTGTATCAGTCTCATTATCTTAAGCCTCATCTCCTCAACTGAATTATAGCATCTTGGATGTGGAAACCAAATGTTTCATACTTCTCTATAATCTTAGTACTTGCATGGTACCTTACTCAGAATAGTCACTTCATACCTGATGATAATATTTTCTAACCAATGATGTCTCTACACTGAACTAATGAGTCTTTTACCTGTAACACTTTGTGATAAACAACACAGACTTATTAGGGCAGTCATGTTTGTGATATTGCCAGTAACTGTAAAATGACTTATTTAACTGATCCATCACACCCTTAACATTGGCCTTATTACTAACAGATTTTGCACCAATGGGTATCCAGTACAGTCTAGAAATCTTGATTACCCCTCATTTTCTCTTCATTTTTAAAATTACAGATCTTGCTTTCACCCTTTCAGTGTTTTTATTCAGAAGAATGTTTTCCTGAGCAAAAGTCAAGGGTAACTGTTTAGTGCTTCAAGTTCATCTTTCACATGTATTAGCTCAGTGTTCACCTCTGGAACCAGGCAGAATTCCCACAGCATGCAAAACTACATGGGGAAGAAAAGATTAGAAACCGTACAAAGAGGGGGCACCTGGGTGGCTCAGTTTATTAGTCTTCAGTTCAAGTCATGATCCCGGGGTCCTGGGATCGACCCCTGCTTTGGGCTCCCTGCTCAGTGAAGAGTTTGCTTCTCCCTCTCGCTCTGCTCCTCTCACCCCTGCTTGTGTTCTCTCTCTCTCTCTCTCTCTCTCTCTCTCTCTCTCTCTCTCTATATATATATATATATATATATATATATATATATATAAAATAAATAAATTTAAAAATTTTTTTAAAAACCATACAAAGAAGAAATGAGGGTTTTTCCCCACTACGAATTAAAAGCTCTCCATCCGTTAGTTTATCTGGATATAGTAAAATCTGGCTGTAATTCAAAGAAATCTATGTAACTTTAGTCCCCCATGTCTACAGTTTCAGTTACCCATGGTCAACCATGGTCCGGAGTCAGTTATCCTCCTTCTAACATAGCATAGCCTAGCACTACATCACAGTGCCTATGTTATTCACTTCACTTCATCTCAGCATTGATCACACCACATCATCATAAGAAAAGGGGCAAGTACAGTAGAATAAGGTACTTTGAGAGAGACAGGGAGAGAGGCCCCATTCACATAACTTTTATTATAGTGCATTATTACAATTATTCTATTTTATTATCAGTTATTATTAATCTCTTACTGTGTCTAATTTATAAATTAACTTAATCATATGTGTGTGTGTATATATATATATATATAAAACATACTCTTGTACTAATACAGTACTCTAATAGAGTATGTACATACTCTATTGTGTATATATATATAAAACATATCTGCTGATAAGGGGTTGGGGGCAGCAGGACTACTGTTTTTAGAAGTTTTTTAACCAATTAATTTGGAAAAAAGAGATAGATAATAACTTTAAATTATTTTTGATTTCTTTCAAAGAATAATAAGCACTAAAGTTGAGAGGTGAGCCAATTGTAAATATCAAAAGTGTTTTATTCTTTTTCTAGATTTATTCATTTAGCCTTTTAAGCCTGGTATTTAATTAATCTAGAATTTAATGTATTTAAAGTTAAAAATATATTTACATTTATCTGAGGAGATTCTTAGAGAAAAAAAGTTATTCATTGGACTTGAAAGTCCTCTAAATGAGAAAATTGTGGGGGGTTTTCTGATTTTTATATTATAGTCTCTTAGAAATAAGGCAAATTATAAACACCATGGCCTGCTTATCAGTAACTGACATTTGGGCATACTAAAACTAGATTCAGTTGCACATTTTACATGAATTGTCTGTGAACTATTTTTCCTTGAAAGGTGACTATCAGAAAAATATAAACGCAAATGTATTCGTTTGGGTTTTTTTTTTTAATATTTTATTTATTTTTTGACAGACAGAAATCACAAGTAGGCAGAGAGGCAGGCAGAGAGAGAGGAGGAAGCAGGCTCCACGCTGAGCAGAGAGCCTGATGCGGGGTTCGATCCCAGGATCCTGGGATCACGACCTGAGCTGAAGGCAGAGGCTTTAACCCACTGAGCCACCCAGGTGCCCCCTAGTTTGGGTTTTTTTAAAAGAATGCCACCTTACCACCACTTCCACTGCAAAGTTAAATTTTTTTATGCATTTTTCTAAACTCTGTTAGGTTATATTTATAGTCTGTGACTAATTACAGAGCCTTATCATTATGCCCTTAAATGTGGTTTAATTCATTATCATGAAGTGCCTATCCAGGGGTATTGTAACCTACATAGTCTAGAGCACATCATCACAGGTATATTTTACACAGGAACTCTGTGAATCTCTGGGGAAACAGACCAGAGACCTTCAAAACCACTAATTTAAGTCTAACTCAACAGAATTAAGATTTCTAAACAAAATTTAGAAGGAAGGACAGCTCTGAGTTTTTAGAAATGGCCTACAGAAACAGAAAACCACTTTGCTATTTGAAGGAGGAATTTGAGCTTTAGTCTTATAGGTTGGTTTGTGGGCTGCCAGGAAATAGTATTTATATTGCCCTCTCACTCAGCCCCAGAGAAAGTGTTCACAACTTCCTTGATCATCATAGATTGCTTTTTGTTTACCATATATGTAAGTCATGTTAAGTATCAGATAAAACCCTCTTATTGGTTTCCTCCTTTATTCACTCCCTAATCCCCATCAAACCAGAACCAGTAATCCTCCTTTATGTCCTTGTCACTCTTTCTGCTCCGTTCACATGGCTAAGTACTAAAAGACAAATCATAGGCACTCATTAAAAACTTGCTTATTGAATAAATAAACCTTAATGACTTTCTAGTTCAGCCCTCCCACCCATCTCACACATTGGGAAATTGAGTTACAAATGGTTTTTTATCCAAGTCACACAAGAGAACAAACTAGCTCACATGACTGGGAAAAGTCTGAGTTTGGAATTTAGGTTGGTCGATAGCATTGGAGTTTGTTTTTCTTCATTATGTCAGCTGCAGTAAATTTGCCAGTCCCTAAAGGAGGCAGAGTAAAATAGCTCATAGAACTGCTTTGTCACACACTAAAGACAGGAATCAAGCAAAAATATTTAAAGAAACTAACAGATTATCTTAAATATGAATCTGTATACAAACAACTGTTGGAAGCCTCTTGAAATTATGAATCATGCCCAGTATTCCTTTCCATTTTAT
Source organism: Mustela nivalis (assembly GCF_964662115.1). Lineage (NCBI taxonomy): Eukaryota > Metazoa > Chordata > Mammalia > Carnivora > Mustelidae > Mustela > Mustela nivalis. The sequence continues at coordinate 81,995,972 of NC_139020.1, forward strand.
AATTGGATCAACTCCCCTGCTTTTTTAAAGTAATAGTAATAATAATATTTGTTCCACTAGAATGTGAGCTGAAAGACATCAGAGACCCTGTGTGTGTGCTGACTTTGGTATGCCCAGCACCCAGCAAAGAGCAAGTAATGTAATAATTAAAAATGATGACTCCTCAAGGAATTCCAAAAATATTAGACAGTAAAGAGTTCATTTTTAAATATGACATTAAACCTTACCAGTATAGAAAATCAACTAAATAATAAAATCCTTTAGTGTTATATTTCTTATTTATTGTTTGACTCTGCTTGTCTATTTTTGTCCTCAGTACTAAAATTAATAAATTCTTTTTTAATAGTGAATTAAAAGGTTAGAGTTATGAAATTCACATTTATGAAGACAAAGCTACCAGTCAGTAAAGAAAAAAACGAATAGATTAAGTATAGTTGCTGAGGATCTCATCCAAATAATTAATTAAAACAAAAGATTAAAACCATAAATTCAAAATGTATTTGTATGTCTGTGTATTTTTGTATGATGAGTAAGCCTACTAATTTTTTATGTTTTACCTATGTAACATAAGTCTTAATCCAGCAAATTATTATCCTTTAACTCAATTTTTTATGTAACATTTGTAATCAAATGCATGATGTTATAAAGAAATTGCAGTTTTTTTAAAATTCTAGTTTTCCATTTAATTATTGTTCTCTTATCTAGCATTAAGAAGCAGCAGTTCTCCTAAAACAGTTCTTGGATTTTTCAACAGATGGAAGTTTATCTTAGATCAAAACAAAGCTTTTGTTTCAGTGTAGTTCTGCCTAAAGGCAGGAGAATAGACTAGAAGACTCCTTAAAGTCCCCTCTGTATCCTCCATATATTTTGTTGGGAAGTTTCACTAAATAGATGGACCCTATAATACCCATAAAAGAAGAAATCATGTACTTTTCTCATCAACTTTCATGCTTTGTAAAGTCATTTTCACCTTTATTATTGAAAAGTTGGGCCTCAGAAATATAGTAAACAAATGTAATACTTTAAATAAAATTATTGTTTCTCGACCCATTGGAAAAAGTTCTTATTTCTGTACTTTACAGTTATAGTATCCCTACATTATTTTTATTGTAATTGTATTGCCAAATCAGGTGTGAGATTAGATGTTGGATGTTACATGTAATCTGCACAGAAATCAAATTATTTAACCTCTAAGCCCACAATACCCCTCCTGCTGGTTTGCTGTTAAATATTCAGTATTTTCTTGTCATGAATACAAATGGAGGACAAATTAGAATCTACAGACAGCTGACCTGAGCTTCAGATTAGAGACTGGGGGGCTTGTGCTGTTTTAAATGTTTTAATTATCATAGTCCCAGTAGCCAGTTGAAGGACACACATAAATTCATTTTTTAACAAAAGAAAAAGAAAAAGCTTCATCTTCCTTTTTCTTCTTAATGTGAATGTTGGAGTGTGATTACATTTGCACTTCCATTGGAACTATGCTAATTTGCTGCATGAAATTAGGTCTATTAGTAGTAATAATTTTTAAACCACTAAACACTTATAGTAGTATTTTCTGTTGTATGTTTTCGTTGTAGGAAAGATGATATATATTCCCCATTTTAGTTCATAAGCTATAGATGCGTATTTACTTATAAAGCCTAATTTAGACAACAGGTCTGATTTTTCACATTCAATGTGGTGAAAATATATGGGAATAATGGACTAATTTAGATGTGATAGCATGTATTTGCATCAGCAAAATGTAGAGACCCCAAGTAAAATGAGCTAGAAAGATCATTCTGGGAATTAAAAATACTGAATGCTTCATAGTTTGAGATTTATTTTTCTATGTTGCTGCTCCATTGAAAATAGAGAGTTAAAAGGGTATGAAGTAATTAATAAGTAGAATGTTGTATTGGCAAATGAAATAAAATTTTTATGGGCATTTACAAAGGAAGGAGATAAACTTTTATTCTTTAAAAAGATTAAGATTTTTTTAAAGTAACTTTCATTAATATTCATTTTCAAGAATATTCTGATGCCTACAGTCTTGAATTTGCATTTTTTGTTTCTTGTATATGTTTGTGTAACGTTGATTTGATTAGTTATGCCTGACTAGTAAGCAGTGAAACATTTTTATATACTCTTGGGAAATAAATTTGGCAGAAAATCAGCATGAGTAGATTTAATTATCACTCTGAGACCTTTTCCTTTTCTAGCTTAGTGATCCTGAAACTCCATGTGTCTCACTGAAATCTGTGTGGACGCTAAGCTTCGCTTCCCAATTTGTTCTTCCATGCAATGATAAGCCAAGCAATTACTGGTTTATTGATTTTTCATCATGGCAAATTTAAAGTTGATTTTTTCCTGAAAAGGCAGGGGTGATTAAGTGTTTCCCCTCGGTTTAGTACAAGAGAGCTATGTGGCAGAATCTAATATCCTGAGGTCAACCTCTGCAGGCAGATAATACGGTGTCTTGGCCACGTGTTAAAGAGAGAAATCAGGGCTACAAATGTGATAGGATATATGTGGAGACAGTTTAATTTGCTCCATTTATATGAACAAGTCATGTGGCACATGCTTGGAAAACATCATTTTGAATGGGCTTAGAAGTGAGGCCCACGTGGGCAGAATGAGTGAGTACAAACAAGAAAGATGTTATTAGTTATTAAGGGAATTCCACTATCATTTTTAAATGAAAATAAGTAAACTATTGGTATCTAAGATGTTCAAAACATAGATGGAAATCCACACATGCCATTATGAAGATTTTCTGCTCTGTAAAATGTAAAAATAAATCACCTGTCCTGTAAGCAAATTATGATTAAGCTGTGCATACTAGTATAAAATATATATACATTCTAATCTCTTCAGGCAGTTATTCAGCAGTGGTATATTTTTGTGCTTTTCAGAGGTAGAAATTTTTTAATCAAATACCAATTCTTGACTAAAATAAATTATAAAATGCTTTGATCAGTATTTGGAAATCATATTATTTCATAGAAGTTACTAATTACTAGTTGTAAATAGGAGTAGAGAAAAATGGACATTATTGTGGGAAGCTTTAAATCTAAGAACAGTAAGAAGGCTCATCAATAATTTGATTGAATATTTACCATAATTCTTATATAAAATAAAAGTGTTCTCATTTTAGCTTTTCTACTTATAGCAAGCAAATATATTTGCTAGAACTTAAAAGAAGATGCAATTTTCTGTGATCATTTTTCTTAATCTGTTATTTGAAAGCTAAATATTTTACTGAAATGTTGAGTAAATTTAACCCAGTCCTAAATCTGCAGAGCCTGTTTTCAGCTGGTTTTATTATTTTTCAGTATGATTTACTCATTACTATTAGCAATCCACATAATTAAACCTTTATCAGTATGATTCAGAAATATTCTAATTGTCTTCCCCTGGTAACCTAAGAATGAAGATTGTAGGCTGCTTTATGTATCTGGTTTACTAAAAAGTCTACCTCGTTGTATCATCAGTCATTACATTACATTAATTGTAGATTGTACTTTTGGTGAAGAACTGAAATAATGCCACATTTTTAATATTCAAATGTTTTTATTTCTTCAAAAAGATAAACATTTAAATCCCTTTGAAACTGGTGCTAAAAGCAAATGTTTTATTATGTACATTAAGCCAAGCTTAGTTCTGATTCTAATACATCTTTTTATATCTTGCACAAAGGATATAATATAAATATATTAAGATCATTAATAGCATCTGTTCTCTTTCTCAGCACCAAAGCCATGTACAGCCCCAGAGTTCTGCCTCTGATCAAGTACTGGCCTATGAATTAAAACCCATGTGGCTAGAATTAGATTGCACGTTCCATTCAGGAACCCCTTTTCTACTTCATCAGTGGATGAGCTCTGAAGTGTTGCGGTTTTTATTTTTTTCTCACATCTAACAGTAACTATCTGGCTACTTTTTGAAATTGGTGAATCTGCCACCTCAGAGTTATATTTTGAAAGATATATGAATTATTTTTAGTCACGTGGCAGATTTACATGAGCTTATTTTCCAGTACAGGTTGACTCCTAAATTATACGAATATGATTTTCACTGACCTGAAGCTGTGATTTAAAGACATTTTCCCCTAAACCAATAAAAATTGCAGGAAAAAAAAACTTCTACCTTTAATTAAAAAGTTTTCTACCTGGGTTGATGTGACATTCACATGTATGTGAAACATCCATACAGTACTTAAAAGAATTTAGGACAGGATTTGAAAGGCTGTTTGTGAGCATCAGAAACAAAATTAATGTTTGGTTCAGCAAGTGTGCTTATTTGTTCAGCAGCCACAGTAATTCTCATTTCTCCAGGTATTAAACAGTACTGTACCACACATCTTCATCCCTTCCCCAGGACCATTCCAGATATTTGCAGACTAAGAAAATGGAAATATACTACTCTTTCTTTAAATGTCCTTCTCTCTACCAGCCTTTAACTGAATGTTAGTTTATATAATGACAAAGAGATAATTAACCCTTTACCTGACTTCTAGTAACATTAGTGTTACTAATGCAACAGTAACCTCTTACAGTTAATGGTTGTTAAAAGGAAGAGGCCAGTATGGAAACTGCATCACTGCCTTGCTATTTCATTCATATCCTTTTGTTAGCAAAACCCCAAATCTCTTCCAAACACCATGTTAAATGTGAGGGCTCTGAAGATAAATAAGGCAAGGATCTTGCTCTAAAAAAGTTTGCAACCTATTGGGGAGATATGTCGTGAAATGTATAAAACAAAATAAATAAGTATAAAACCAAGTAGAAATAAGCTCCAGTAAAGAAATACAGGTAGACTGCCTGTGAGAAGGGAGAGATTACTTGCAACAGAGAGAATTGGGGAATGCCATGAAGAAATTGCTTACATTTTTCAAATCTGTCAGTATGAACAAGCTGGAGTAAACATGTAGGTGGTGGGGGAGGTGAGGGAATGGCTTTTGAGTGCTTTTACCAGTGCCTGTACCTAAGCATAGCTTACCTAATTTTAGCCCTACAATAGCCCTGTGAATTATGTGTTCTCATTTCGTAAGCAGGGAAACTCAACAATTTAAGTGACTTGCTCAAGGTCATACACCTAGTAAGCAGTAGAGCTGGAACTTGGAAATTCACGTTTTAACTTTCTACTCTAACTTTACACTTCATCCTTGGAACGATGTTAACAGCCAGGTAGCCTACACAGCAACTGGACCTTGATCTTGAATTTCACAGCAACGTGCTCTGAACTGTCCCAGTGCTTCCCAGACCTGGTATGCATCAGAATCATCTGAGGGTGGTTTTTAAGGTATTTAGATTCCAAACACCTTATGTCTTTTTGGAATTTTGAAGGCATCAACCAAAAGACCTGTATATATTCTTCAGGTTTCTGAGGTGATTCTGACTTTTTAGCCAGCACTGCTACACAAACATCTCTATATAGTTGAACTAGCCCGGTTACAACCATAATTTACCACATAGTGACAAGAATGAATATATAGTCATATATGCATATTTAATCATATTTCTTTTGGTAACCAGTCATAGTTATTTAAATATTTAATGGCACAATGTAGAAAGTATCAAAATTTCCAAATAAAACTTGCAGAATGGCTGTAAAGAAAACCCTACAGACAATAGTGGAGCACCCTTTTAAGAACACCTGCTTCACAGATACTCTTTTTTTTTTTTATTTTTTTTTTTTTATTTCTTTTAAGTGTTTCAGAACACAGATGCCCTTTTTTTAAAATTTTTTTAAATTTCTATTCAGTGTACCAGAATTTATTGTTTATGCACCACACCCAGTGCTCTATGCAATGCGTGCCCTCCATAATACTTACCACCAGGCTCACCCAACTTCCCACCCCCCGCCCCTTCAAAACCCTCCGATTGTTTTTCAGAGTCCATAGTCAGTCCATAGTCTCTCATGGTTCATCTCCCCCTCCAATTTCCCTTCTCCTCTCCATCTCCCCTTGTCCTCCGTGTTACTTGTTATGCTCCACAAATAAGTGAAACCATATGATAATTGACTCTCTCTGCTCGACTTATTTCACTCAGCATAATCTCTTCCAGTCCCATCCATGTTGCTGCAAAAGTTGGGTATTCATCCTTTCTGATGGAGGCATAATACTCCATAGTGTATATGGACCATATCTTCCTTATCCATTTGTCCGTTGAAGGGCATCTTGGTTCTTTCCACAGTTTGGGGACCGTGGCCATTGCTATGAATATTGGGGTACAGGTGGCCCTTCTTTTCACTACATCTGTATCTTTGGGATAGATACCCAGTAGTGCAATTGTAGGGTCATAGGGCAGCTCTATTTTTAATTTCTGAAGGACTCTCCACACTGTTCTCCAAAGTGGCTGCACCAATTTGCATTCCCACCAACAGTGTAAGAGGGTTCCCCTTTCTCCACATCCTCTCCAACACATGTTGTTTCCTGTCTCAGAACACAGATACTCATAATAGCAGAGACATTACTGAGAGCAGAAACCTATAAACACCAACAACCCTGAGTTGAAAGATTCAGAAAAATTGTATTTTGAACATGAAAAAGTTTTAGGAATACCATAGACAATCTGTTTCTCTATCTCAGTCTTTTTATATATATGCAAGAGTGATATGTAACTTTTTAAACTCTATTTCCAATCTAAAAAAGCTCTTTCAGTAATTATTAAAAAAAAAATACTAAGTGGTAAGAAAGCACTGTGCCGTGGTGTGACAGCTTTTTCTTTCTTACTGATAGGTGAAAGAATTGTGTTTTACAATCAATGGCACCTTAAGTTTGTTGAAATATGGGCACCTGGGTGGCTCAGTGGGTTAAAGCCTCTGTCTTCGGCTCAGGTCATGATCTCAGGGTGCTGGGATCTAGGCCTGCATCAGGCTCTCTGCTCAGCAGGGAGCCTGCTTCCTCCTCTCTCTCTCTCTGCCTGCCTCTCTGCCAACTTGTGATTTCTGTCTGTCAAATAAATAAAAAAAAACTTTAAAAAAAAAGTTTATTGAAATATTAGTACCTCTGTTATATTATTTTTGTTATCCTGTTTTGTCATTTAATTTCTCTGTTGTGACCTGCCATGTTCAGCTCAGACAAACAATTCTTTGTGATGATGATTGGCCAGAATATGTTTCTCAACCCATGCTGAGAATATTCGAAATTTTATACATTCAAGAGGAGGTACTTAGATATTAGCATATATCAAAATGTTATTAGCAACTTTAGAAACACTGCGAAGTGTCTATTATAAAAATAAAATTCCCTGATAGGTTTTTGTTTGGTTGGTTTGATTTTATTTAAGAGAAAGGGAAAGAGCGTGCATGCACCAGAGAGAAAGAGAGGAAACACAAACAGGCAGAGTGTCAGAGGGGAGGGAAAAGCAGGCTCCCCGCTGAGCAGAGAGCCTGATTTGGGGCTCAATCCCAGGACCCTGCGATCATGACCTGAGCCCAAGGCAGATGCTTAACCAACTGAACCACTCAGGCACTCCTCCCTGATAGTTTTTAAAATAAAATTTTCCTTTGACAGGTGAAAGAGGCCATTCCCACATTAACTTCTACAGTTAAATAAGTAGCTTATTTCTAACTAAGTTAAGCCAGGAGATGAGTCTCTTTGTTTAACACTTCTTAAAGTAAAAGTTAACATCCTGCCTTTATCTAATTGCTATCAAAGACATTAGCTTATTTGGCTGTAGCGTGATTCAATTGCATGAGGTCATGCAGCCTAGCTGTAATAACTTAAAGTGCTGCACTCGGTGATAAGAAAATATATTAAAATGCTCTCAGGTTCATTAGTTATTGCCTAAGGTCATGCTTTATGGTCAGTCCATTTACCAAAGTTTGTTGTAATAGCACTGACCTGAACTCACATTTTTAAGTCTTTTGATAGAAGAAACATATTAAGCTAATATAATAAGAAATTGTTTGTATTCTAATCCACTTAAAGTTATTTATTTTCATTTTTCCCACTTGGTAGAAGAGTTGGAAATATGTTTAATGATATCCTGTCACTAAAAAATACATAAAAGATTTTTTCTTCAGCCTTAATTTTGAAGATAAATTTTAAAACCTTTAACAAAAAAATTCTGCTGTATAAATGGGAAGGCTTTGATTTCATTTCATTTTTACTTTGATTTCAAATCCTTCTCTATACTTTCATAAATAACCAAATGAGAGCGGGTCCCTCCAAGTCCACCCTTTGTATCCCTTATGAGCATGTGTTGCTTCATTAGGCTGGCTCAACCACCTGGTGTGGAATCTTCGGTCTCAAGAGACTCTGCCAACATCTGGCATTAGCTATGATCTTTATATGTATGCTTAGTGCCTCTATTGACATTTTATAAAGAAAAAGAATGTGGGATGAATTAAGAAATTATATATAGGACAATATATAAAATAAAGCTACAGTGGATCTGATATGTCATATTTTACATTACAGTAGATAGAAGAAACAAACTAGTAAACAGAAGATTAATAAGTATATCAAATTATTTTAGAGCTTAGTGTGATATATATAAAAGATACATTTATTTTATGTGGAATATTATTGATTGAGATATTCATCTAGAGCCAAAATCCAGTCATCCTTAAAAAGAAGTTATGTATTTCAATCTGCTATTAAACCTTAGTTGTATCTTTTTAGTATCATTTTTAATAGATTAAAAATATAGGATGATTTGATAGTAAAACAGGAAAAGGGATTGCTATTTTATTAACTTTCTGAAAGATTATGTAGTTGAATTTCTGAACTGGGGAATATTGAGATCATGTATGGAAGTGAATGTTTTCTTATCACAGGACAACCAAAGAACATCATCCATATGTCCTAAAAAAAAGGTAAAAGAGGGTATCAGATAATTATAACTGAACTGGTTACAAAAATATTATGGCTGGGGTTTTTTTTGTGTTTTTTTTTAATTTTTTAGTTTTTATAAACATATATTTTTATCCCCAGGGGTACAGGTCCGTGAATCGCCAGGTCCACACACCCCACAGCACTCACCAAAGCACACACCCCCGCTATGGCTGGTTTTTAAATGAAAATCTATTTCCTTGTTACCTTAAAGAATTTTTAAATAAATATAACAAAACAAAGTGATTATTTTTAGTGTAATTCTTTAAATTATCCTGTGTCCTTAAAGTGAAGCAAACAGACACCATGGGCAGAAAATAAAAGCAATGCTTTGTATGTTTTTATAGATGGAGTCATTCCATGTAGTAGTATGTAATATTTTTATTAGAAGCGAATTATGAATGAATTATCAAATAAAGTATAGCTGTCATTTGTATCTATTTAATTTAGATAAGGTGAACATTAGACTCCATAGCATGTAGGTTTACTTACTGTATGGGACAATGTTAAGGCCATATGTAAGAGATCTGTGGGTAAGCAGAGAGAAATTTCTGCCTGGAGCCCAGAAGATGGAGACTCACTCTGATCTTAATCTGCTGACCTGCTGAGTGATCTTGATCAGTGTTCATATTATACATGTGCAGCTAAGATTATGAAGACTGTGCAGCTATTAAATGCATTACTTTTATAATTTAATGGGACAAAGATTAACAGCAGCATTGAGCACTAATTTAATATAACAGATTCACTAAGTGTAATTTTAGCAGTTGAAGACAAACCTCTCTAATAATTGAGGTGGGGAGTGAAGACATCATTTACTATTCTGATATTCAAGTGAGGTCAGTACGTTAAATTGTATAAAACTTTTGCTTTTCAAATATTATCTTTTTTTCCCCTATTTTGAGGTCAACTGAAACTGGTCATTTTATCATGGTTTTCCTGTTTAATGTGATTTATATAATAGATACCTCATTTCCTGTTGTCGAGTAGGAAATAGACCAGAAGAAAGAACTCTAGAGGAAGTAAAATAATAGCAATCACAGTACTTTCACTGAAAATGTCTCTGCTTCATGGAAGACTTTTTTAAAAATTTGACATATAGAAAAAAATTGGTAAATATTCTTAATGTAGATCCCTACATTAAGTGGATATCTAGTGTATAAGATGTCTAGTACCTTATTTGTGGAAAGATGTAAAACTTAAACTGGCTTTCATAGTCAGATAATTGAGCCAAATTCTAAATTATTCAGGATTATGGGAATACCAGGATTTTGGCTCTTGGGTTTGTTTCTTGTTTGACTGTTTTCCTGAGTAAGTGTAAGCTCTTTAGGCCCCAAATGATATAACTGATCTTGTTAAAATTATATTGTTTTTAACTAACTGGCAGTTCCTAAAAGTGGACCTAAATTTTTAGATAGATTTGATTTACCATTTAAAGTGTATAGCAACATAATATTACTGGACAAATACCATTGCCTTCAGTAATCAAATTATGTGCTGAAATAGTGAAAATGAAGGTGCATCCATGTAATATTCATGTATGATCACCAGCACTTATCAATAGTCAAAACCATCAGTACTTTCAGTACTTTTGACCCTGGTAGTAAGGGTTTACCTTCTATTTTGATAGATTGAAGAGAATTTTTCTTATCTCAATAGCGTTTGTTTATAAAGTTTTTTTTTAACTTCTGACATGTATTATTTGATGTAAGCCTTTCCTAACAGTGTTAAATAATAAGACAGTGGCTAAAGTCATAATGTATTTTCAATCAAATAGTACTCTCATTCTGATCGGATAGTTTCGAACAAATCTGCCAAAGCTACTCATAGGCTATTTTCACTACAGAACACTCTCTAGATAGCTGCAGATGGTGTGGAAAATTGATCTAAATGTGCTCTGCTCCAGGACACACCCAGAAGTAGGCAGGAGGTGGGGAGGTTCTCTTGTTATTTTCCTTTTCTTTTTTTTCCTATAAATAAATTGCCAGTAAGTTCTGGTTAAATGACTTCTGTTCTCTGATACTTTTCAAGTTAACATTTCATTTCTAAGTGCCATTTTGTTCTTCTCTGTTCCATTAGAAATAAGTGAAGTCATAAAATGATAGAGCTGTGAGGAATCTTAAAGATCATATCTAGTTCAGCTGTCTCATTGCTGTCTTACTTTATAACTAAGAATTCATTTTCCCTCAACTCCTCCACTCCCCACCTCAAATAGCACGCCTACTCCCCGCTCACCAGATATGCGCTGTGGTAAAGAGGAAAAAGCAAAACCAAGCCAAGGGGAGCAAAGTGACTGTGGTTCAGAGAAAGATCTAAATGTCATCTTGCTTGAAAAAGCAGTCATTTCTCTCAGGAAAACTTGCTGTGGGGGGACAGTCCTTACTGCAGCAAGAGGTAGAAAGAGGCAGTCTAGTATCTTCTGTTAACTAGCTCTACTCAGTGGTTCCTGACCTGACTTTCAGGATGGCCTATACCTTCATTTTTCCTCAACAGAGTCAGGGAATTCTAGGAAGCAGATTGAAGTAGAATAAGACTTGTTAAATCCCTTATAACAAATGCTACAAGAAGCCCTAATCATCCCCAACTGAGCTGAAGCAGTAGGTCGCTGTTCACAACTAAGCAATTGCTGAGTGAGTAACTTGCCTTGGAGGCGTCAGTAACTTATTCTCTCAACTTGGGAGTAGAGGCTTTTGAAGCAATTTTAGTCAGGTCCCATATTCATGTTGTGAGGATTGGACTTTTAATTTGTTTTCTGTTGAGGGATAAACATGGCAAGAAGAGTCTAAGCAGAGAATAAGAAATATTTTTTGTCCTATACCTTCCTTTTGGAGTTGCTTCAATAACAACTTGCTCCTGCTCCACAGAGGAGCCAAACTAGAGAAAACAGATTTTTGGTTATATTCAAAGAAGTTACATTAGGAAAGATGTGAGGCTAGAATGAAAATTATATTTGAATTTGTTTTAAGAAAAGGGGGGGTTGGTTAAAGGTTTAGCAGTGAGTTCTTGACATTTTTTATTACTTCAGTATTATAATATTCTATCTTTTATCTTAAATGCAGTGAAATATTGTGTATTCTCAGGGCTTACTTAGCAAGCAGAGGAGCAAGGTGGCCCAATCAGAGCAAAAACCTATAATGTGTTAATAATAATCACTTAATCCTATTTGCACTTTCTCACTACATTGTGGGTTGTTTTTTTTTTTTTAAGATTTATTTATTAATTTTAGAGAGAGAGCACAGAGAGGGGGGAAGGGGCAGTCGGAAAGGGAGAGAAAAAAAATCCTCAGGCAGACTCCCTGCTGAGCATGAAGCCAGACTGGGAGCTCAGTCCCAGGACCCTAAGATCATGACCTGAGCCCAAATCAAAAATCGGGTGCTCAATCTACTGAGACACCCAAGCGCCTTCTCTCTCATTTAATTTTATGCTCACAAGAATCTGCTTTGGTAGATAACATTTTACAAGTAAAGAAATTGAGCCTTAGAAAAATTGAAAAAATTTTTGTAATCATGCTGTTAATAGGACCAGAGCCAGAATTCAAACTCGGTTCTTATATCCCAATTTTTTATTTATTTTTATATGTTGTCTCAGTACCCATTTAAAAAAAAAAAAGAATAAACTTTTTTCTAAACAACAGTTCACAAAGTAGAATATTTTTGTTGTCACAGAGCCCACTAGTCATTAAATCCACAGTTAGCGGTGAATACTTATTAAGTACGTTATACCTTATAAGATACGAACAAGTACTTCTGAAATGTTCCCCCTCTTCTCTTTTTGAAATTTGATTTTGTAGATACTTCTAAAGGTATATACATAATCTTAATTAATCACATTATGTGCACTTTCTTTTCATAAAGCAGTACCTCCACTGTGAATTATTCATGCAACGTTTGGTCCCTGATTATGCACACACTGCCCTCAGTCACTCAGGAAGCTCAGGTAATGGAAATTTGTTTTAATGACAGCTTAAATCGGGGGTCAGTATACTACAGCCAACCTGCCAAATCCAGCCCACCACCTGATTTTGTAAATAAAGTACTATTGGAACAAAAGCCACACTCAGCGTTTGCATATTGTCTGTGGCTGCTTTTGTGCTATAACAGCAGAAACTATTAGTTACGACAGAGACGGAATGGCCTGCAAAGCCCAACATATTTACTGTCTCGCCCTTTATGGGAAAAGTTTGCTGACCCCTGGCCTAAACCAATATCATAGTATTTCTAATATCAAAATATATTTTTGATATTTATCAAAATAATTGTGAGAATTATTGATATAATATAAATATATAATATATAATTTATAAATACTATAAAATAAATAAAATACCCATATATATAGCATATACATGTATCTTCACACACATATGTGTATTGACAAAGTATACATAAAAGAAAAATTATCTGGAAATTATCTGTTCTTATGTGGTATCTGTACCCCTATACTCCTTCACCTAACTACTTTGCCCCGGTTATTAAATACTAGTATTACATTCCTAATAATACATATTGAGACTTAAATTTTATTTTATGAGTACTTATTCTTCCTATGAATAAGAACTTTGATTTTATGTATCTATCACATTTTTGTATACTTGAGGGGGTCCAGGTTTCTTTTTTTTTTTTTTTTTTTAATATTTGATTTATTTGAGAGAGAGAGAGACAGAGAGAGAGAAAGAGAGAGCACAAGCAGGGAGGAGAGGAGATTTCGGGTTTCTCTTTGAATAGAATGGTTCTCAGACTGTGGTATGCCTCAGAATCACCTGGAATTTGGCAGTACCACTCTCAGTGTGTTTGATTCAGTAGGTCTGGGACGGGAACTGATAGTTGCATTTCTAACAAATATCCAGCTGATGATGAAGCTGGTCTGGGAACCACACTCTGAGAACCACTAGAACAAACCTTGAAGACGGTTAAAAAAAAACCAAGGGTAGCAGGGACCCATGAATGCATTCACTGAGACAGCCTGAATCTTCTGAAAACTTAACCATACTTTCTAAGAGAGGGTCTGTGGCATTAAAAGGACTTGATAAGTAGGGATAAAAAAGCAAAATACAAAATAGTATATACTGTAGAAATGTGTAATGGTATAGTAAACAAATGTAAGGTAACATCCAGGAAAAAATTGTTAAGAATGGAAGAACTACTCTTTATTATTTTTTAATTGAAAGACCTACATTCACATGCTGGCCTTTGTACTTACTGTTTGTGTGAACTTTGCTCCTTGACTGTATCACTTAATCACACTGAACTTGGATCTTTTTTTTTTTTAATAATTATTTATTTATTTTTTGAGAGAGAGAGAGAGAGAGAACATGAGCAGGAGGGGCAGAGGGAGAAAGAAACTCAAGCAGACCATGCTAAGTATGGACCCACTGCGGGGCTCAATATCACAACCCTGAGATCGGGACCTAAGCTGAAACCAAGAGTCAGACACTAACTGACTGCACCACCCAGGTGCCCATGAACTTTAGTTCTTTGTGTACAAATGAAGAAAACAATGCCTATCTCACAGGAATTTTCTAAGGACTAACTATATGAAAGCATCTTGTAAAGTTTATGCAGGTGTTTATCTGGGGGGTATGTGGTTTAAAATCTTGATTGGGGAAAGAAATAAAGAGCCTATCCAATAGGAAATGATCCCATCATTAGAATAAAGGAGACCTTTAAAGTTTGTTAGAGGAAGACAATGATGAACACTGACTTTACTGAGTTATTCATTTATTAGATTCGTTCGTTATGTATTTCATTTAAATTCTGAGGTTCAGCATTCAAATTTCCATCAATTTGGACTGTTTGGACTTCGGAGATTTTCATTTGTCAAAACTGTTAGCTCATGGGTATTACTAATACAAATATTGATGTGTAGCTTTGGCCTGTTAGCTATCAATGGAAATCAGAAAATCAATGAACTTAATAGCTGCTCATTACATAGTTGATGCATTTGCAGGACTATGTTGAGTACTGTCAGTGAGTAATCAATTCAGTCAAAATCTATTATCAGATCACTGCCAGAAGTTTTTTATAATATACTGTTTTATTTATGACTTTATATAGCTACCACAGCACTTTTTTACGAAGCAGTCTTTAGTCTTATGGGACTCATACTGCTTATCATTTGTGGTCTCTTCACCCAGTTGGAAGCACCTACCAGCTAGGAGTTACTGTTCCTAGAGTAGCCCTCTCTTGGTGTAAGTAGGGCTGTAGCTCTCAGATAAGCTTCTGCCCTAGCATTAATTCCATCTAGTCCATTCACTCAGCCAGTTTATACTTCAGGAATTTCTCCTGTGTGCTAAATACAATGGGAGTACATATATCTGGGCTTTTTTGTAGCATATCAGCTATTAGGGGGAGGAATACATTAATCAATAATATAAGGAGAATAAAATAAATGCCATGCTGGGGGGGTTCCAGAAACAGTAAACTCTAATCACTTGGATTTGGGAAGACTTCATAGGGAGCGGCATTTGATCTGATCTACTTTTGCAGAAGTAAAATTCACTCTGTGAAGACTAGAGTATTAGACAGCCTGAGGGAAGAACTTGAAAAGAAGTGTTACATGCTTTAGAAGTTCAGAGAAGAGTTCCCAATCAGACTTACAGGTCTAGGGAAGATTTCTGGAGAAAGTAAATTGTAAGGGATTGAAGGTTAGGGAAATAAGTAAGAGTGATCCAGATAAAAAGAGGAAAGGATAGAAATGTACTAGAGAGAGGACATGGCATTTGTGAAACCTAGAGATAAGGTGACATAATTCCTCAAATAACTGAGAACTGAATGAAGTTTAGTATGGCTGATATCAAGTGACTCATGTAGGGAATTGATAGTCTCCAAGTAGAGGCCTTACCATGCAGATTTATAAACCCATCCGTGAGGCCCCTGAGTAGCTCAGTAGGTTAAGCATCCGACTCTTGATTTTGGCTCAGGTCATGATCTCAGGGTGGTGAGATCAAGCCCTGTATGGAGCCCGCATGGAGTCTCCTTGAGATTTGCTCTCTCCCTCTGCCGTCCTCCCTTCACACTCGCTCACACTCTTTCTCTCAAATAAAAAAAACTTTTTTTAACATTTTATTTATTTGAGAGAGAGAGATAGTGAGAGAGACCATGAGTAGGAGGGAAAGGGAGAAGGAGGTTCCCTGACATGGGGCTCCATCCCGGGGTTCTGGGATCATGACCTGAGCCATAGGCTTAACTGACTGAGCCACCCAGGCGTCCCAATAAATAAATAAAATCTTACCAAAAAAAAAAGGAAACAAGCATGTCCTGTGATCCCCCATCTAAAGTAACCTCCCTTAAACCCACAGTCATCATCCTCTTTCTCTTTTTCCCTTCATAGCCAGATTCCTTCTATAGTCATAGTTTCTACTACTTTACCTCTCATTCACTCTAAAAGATATACCAGATTTACTGAAATATAATTCAGGTACCATGCAATTAATTCATTTAAAGGATATAATTCAGTAGCTATATTATATTGAAAGAGTTGCTGAACCATTACCCAATTTTAAACCATTTTCAGCTTGTCAAAAAGAAACCCTGTACCTGGGACGCCTGGGTGGCTCAGTTGGTTAAGCAGCTGCCTTCGGCTCAGGTCATGATCCCAGCGTCCTAGGATCGAGTCCCACATCGGGCTCCTTGCTCGGCAGGGAGCCTGCTTCTCCCTCTGCCTCTGTCTGCCATTCTGTCTGCCTGTGCTCGCTCTCTCCCCCTCTCTCTCTGATAAATAAATAAAATCTTAAAAAAAAAAAAAAAAAGAAACCCTGTACCCATTAGCAGTCACTCCTTTCTACCTGTGTAATTTGCCTATGCTGGACATTATGTATAAATGAAGTCAGTATATGGTGTTTTGTGACTGGCTTCGTCCACTTAGCATAATATTTTCAAGATTCAGCCATGTTGTAGCATGTATCAGTTCTTCATCCCTTTTGTGGCTGAATAATATCCCATTGAATGAATTTACTACACTGTTCATTTAATGGACATTGGAAGTTGTGTCTCCTTTTGCTTATTATGAATAAGGCTACTGTGAGCATTCATCTCTAAGTTTATGTGCAGTTGAATATATTTTCACTTCTCCTGAGTATATACCTTAGAGTAGAATTGCTAGATTATGTGGTAACTCAATGTTTACCTCAATGTGAACTGCCAGACTCTTTTCTGTTTTAAATAGATCTACAGAGTATAATGCTAAGTGAAATAAGCCAGTCAGAGAAAAACAAATACCATATGATTTCACTCATATGTGGAATTTAAGAAACAAAACAAAGAAAGTGGGGGAAAAGACAGAAACAAAACAAAATTTAAAAAAAAAAAAAAACAAACTTAACTATAGAGAACAAACAGATGGTTACCAGAGGCGTGGTGGGGGGGTGGAATGGGTGAAAGAGGTAAAAGGGATTAAAGTACACTTATCTTGATGGGCACTGAGTAATATATGGGAATCCTGAATCACTGTATTTTACACCTGAAACTGATACAACTCTTTATCAACTATACAGGAATTTTTGTTTTTAAAAAAATTTTTTTTTAAGTGGCTGCACCATTTTATATTACCACCAGCAGTGTCTGAGGGTTCCAGTTTCTCCACATCCTCACCAACATGTGTTATTGTCTGTCTTTTTTATTATAGCAGTCCTAGTGGATATGAAGAGATAGCTCAGATTTTTAATTTTCATTTCCCTAATGGCTAATGATAGTGAACATCTTGTTTATGGACTTATGAGCATTTGTATATATTCTTTGAAAACAATGTTTGTCTATTCAGGTCCTTTGCCCACTTTTTAATTGTGTTATTTGTCTTATTCTTACTTAGTGTAAGGGTTTTTTTTTTTTTTAATCTTCTGGATATTGGCCTTTTATAGGTATATGACTTGCACATATTTTCTCCTATTTTGTTAATTGTCTCTTCACTTTCTTGATGGCGTTCTTGGAAGCACTGAAGTTTTTCTTTTTGATGAAGCACAGTTGATCTCCTTTATCTTATGTCACTTGTGTTTTTGGTGTCACATCTGAGAAGACTTTGCCTATCCCAGGGTCTCAAGGGCTTATATTTTACTCTAAGACCTTTACCGTTTTAGCTCTTACATGTAGCTTTGGGATCCATTTTGAGTTCATTTTTGTGTGGGTGTGAGGAAAGAGTTCAACTTCATTCTTTTGTGTGTTTTATCCCATTGTCCCAGTACTATTTGTTGAGCTCATGCACTTTTTAAAAAATTTTTATTATTAACATATAATGTATTATTTACCCCAGGGGTACAGGTCTGTGAATCATCAGGCTTACACATTTCACAGCACTTACCATAGCACATACCTTCCCTGATGTATATAACCCAACCACCCTCTCCCTACACTGCCCCCAGAGTTCATTCACTTTTAAACTATTTTTATTAAGTATGAAATACATTTAGGGACGCCTGGGTGGCTCAGTTAGTCAAGCGTTTGCCTTTGACTCAGGTCATGATCCCAGGGTTCTGGGATCAAGTCCCAAATCGGCCTCCTTACTCAGCAGGAATCTGCTTCTCCTGCCTTCTGCTCCCCCTGCTTGTGCTCTGTCCCTCTCTCTCTCTCCCTGATAAATAAAAAAATCTTTTAAAAAAATATGAAAAAAATTCAAAGGCATATTTATATTATATATGAAAGGTATAAAACAGTAGTAACACAGACACCTGCAGACATCTCCCAACCAGAAATACAGTGGAGCCCCTTGCAGTGCTCTCCAATCTTACCTATCCTGAATTTTGTGCCTGTTATTCTCTTGCTGTTCTGTGTGTTTCACTACCTTTGTGTGTATTCCCAATAATATAACATTCAGTTTTAGATGCTTTTAGCTTTTTATAAGTGAAAAAATAGTGTGTGATTTTTTTTATGACTTGCTTTCTTTTTCTATTCAATATTATTATACACATCCTTGTGCTTATAGTTGTAATTTATTCATTTTAATTCTTGGAAACTATTCTCTTTTACAAATATACCCAAATGTACTCATTCTCCTGTTGATAAACATTTGGATTGTTTCAGATTTTTTGCGATCACAAACATTGCTGATAGAAACATTCTTGTTCCTCTGTCCTGGTGCTCATGTGCAAGACCTTTTCTAGGGCAAGTGTGTCTCTAAAACTTCTGAGATATAAGGTAGAAACATTTTCAGTTCTACCAGAGAGTGCCCAATTGGTACCAAAGGGGTTGGGGCCAGTCTGTACTCACAAAAGTATCATATGGCATTTCTGATCACTTTACATCCTTGTTAAACTTGGTATTTACAGGCTTCTTTATTTTTGCCAATGTGTGGTCTTTTGCCACAATGGTAATTTTACAGTTACAGTGGTAACTGTAAAATGGTGTCTAATCTTGGTTTGAATGAGCATTTCCAAGATTACTAACGGAATTGAGTTTCTTCTAAAGTATGTGTTGGTCATTGGTATTTCTTCATCTGCAACATGCCTGTTCAGGTTCTTAATGCATTTTTCTATTGGTTTCAGCATTTTCAAATTTTTTGTCAACAATTGTGTTATAGATATCTTCTCTTATTAGGTTTTTATGTATTTGAGTTTATCAGTCCTTCCTTTTATGTTTTTAATTTTTTTTATGTCCTATTCTATAAAAATTCTTCCCTAATTCAGGGTCTTACACATATTCTTCTTCACTGTCTTCTAAAAATTTTGTCTTTCATAGTTAAATCTTTAATACACCAGCATTGATTTTGGTATACAGTGGACTGTAGGGGGGTCCCAATTTTTCTCATGTGGGTAACTGTTATTCTAGCATCATTTATTGAATATGCTTTGTTTTTCCCTGCTGAACTGTGATGCCAGCACCTTCATCACCCAAGCTTCTCAATGTGTGTAGAATATTTCTGGCCTCTCTGTCTTGCTGTATGTCCTGCTTGATCAAATTAATTATCCCTACACTAAGAGTGTTATGTATTAATTACTAGCTTTATAATAAGTCATGATATCTGGTAAGACAAGTGAGCCAGTTCATATTTCTCCATATGAATATTTTGGTTATTTTTAATCTTTACTTTTCCATATATATTTGATAATGAATTTTTTGAGATTCACTAAATTGATAAATGAATAGATTGACCATTTGATATGCTGGGATTTTTATTGAAATTATGTTGAATCCATAGATTTGGCAAGAAATGATATCTTTATGATATTGTATCTTCTTATCTTTGAACATGGAATAGCCCTGCATGCTAACTCAGGTCATCTTTAGTGTGTGTTAGTCAATCAACTTTCACAGTTTTGTCCCTAATGGACTTGTATATCGCTCTTTGGATTTATTTTTAGTTGTACATTGTTAAAAGTACATTGTACTTTTATGCTATAAAAGTAGTATCTTTTTTAAAATTTTATTTTCTGTTCATGGCTGATGTGCACAAGTGCAGTTAACTCTTAAATACTAGTTTTGTACTTAACTAATAAATTATCTATAGGTACTTCTGGGTTTTCTCTACAATCAATAAATTATCTATAGGTACTTCTGGGTTTTCTCTACAATCATTTTATTTTCTGTTCATGGCTGATGTGCACAAGTGCAGTTAACTCTTAAATACTAGTTTTGTACTTAACTAATAAATTATCTATAGGTACTTCTGGGTTTTCTCTACAATCATTTTTTTAATCTATTAATAGTCCCTTTTATGTTTCTTCCTTTCTAATTGTTATATCATTTGTTTCCTTGTTTTAATCTTATTGCATTGATTAGGACCACTAGTACATAATAGAAATGATGATAGCTAGAATGTTTATCCTGTTTGTGGACATAAGAATATGTTTTTTAACATTGCACCACTAAGTATGATACTAACCTTAACCTTTTTCAGTTTGGCTTGGTTTTGTAGGGGCAGGGGAGTAGGTTCCCTTTCTCAGGCTAGAGATGTTTCCTTCCTTCCCCTGTTTGTTTCTGATCTCAAATAAATGTTGACTTTTTTTTTTTTAAGATGTTATTTATTTATTTGATAGATAAAGATCACAAGTAGGCAGAGAGGCAAGCAGAGAGAGAGAGAGAGAGGAGGAAGCAGACTCCCTACTGAGCAGAGAGTCTGATGCAGGACTCGATCCCAGGACCCTGAGATCATGACCTGAGCAGAAGGCAGAGGCTTTAACCAACTGAGCCACCCAGGTGCCCCTAAATTTTGACTTTTGTCGAAGGCTTTAGGTTTTTAGTTTAGTTTTTCTCCTTTAATAAGACAATTTTATGAATTACATTAACATATCTTCTAATGCTGAACCAAATCTGTGGTCCTAGAATTAATTCAACACAATTATGATATATTATCTTTTTTATTTTACATTTCTGGATTTCATTTGTTTAAATATGAATTATACATATATACGTATGTATATTGTATATATACAACATATGTATGTTGTATATGTATATATACAACATGTATGTGTTTGTGTGTTATATTGTTTTCACTCTTTTACTCTTTTTGCTTCTGTGTTCATGATTTCTATAATGTTTCCCTTTTTGTACCATTCTTAACTAGTTTTGAAAGCAAATTTGTGCTATCCTAATAAAATGAGTTAGGAAAATCAATTTGGGTGACATCAAATTATCTTGTCCTTGAAGGTTTGGTAGAATTTTGCTATAAAACTTTCTGAACCTAGTGTTTATTAAGAAGTTTCTTGCAAGTGGTTTAATTTCCTTATGAGTTAGAGGACTACTACTAGGACTATTTACTTTTGGTCTTTGCTGATTCCTTACCTCATGTGATCTCAACAATACATTTAATTTGATTTTTTAAAATATTCTGTCCAGTATTATTTGTTATTGTGTTCAGCACAAGTATCATTTAGAGAACCTTTATCCTCCATTATCTAGGAAGTAGAAGTTTTTATTTAAACATCGTCTTTCTCTAAGGTGATTTACCACATCACTTCATTAAAACTCCTTTTTTTTTTTTTTTTTCAAAATACCAATACTCTCTAATTTGCCAAATCTAGCAGAATTTTTCTCATCTTCAACTCACCATACTAGTCTTCTTGAAACATGTCCACTTTACTTTATATGGCATTATAATACTTACCTGGTTTCCTTGCCAATCCTGGCTAGCCCTGTCTCTTCTTTGCAATTTGCAAGTATTGGCACTCACTGGAATTCAGTTCTTTTCTCTTTATAACCTTTGTCCCTAGGTGAATTTGTCATTGTATGGAATTTGTCGTCCCATCCAAGCACTGGAGTAAGTGCTTGTATATGCTTGTGACTTCCAAATTTATATCTAAAGCCCAGACTTTCTCTTCTGAACCCCAAACTTGGAGACATTTTTTTTAACATACAAGCATATCAAACTTCATTATGTTTAAAACAACTCTCAGTTCCCACCTGATTGGTGGGAACTTTTGCCTAAAGTCCCGCAGTAGCCTCACAATTAACTCATTTCTCTGCTGTCTCTTGATATACTAGAAAATGACTAGCCACTGCTTTGGAACTGAGTGCTCTGGAAAGACCTCCCTGAAGACCTGGTATTTAAATTAAATCTGAATAAGAAGGGACTTGCTATAAAAAGAGAATTCTAGATGAAGGAAACAGCTTCTGTAAATATCTTAAGGTGAAAGTAAGTTTAGAACGCTTAAGAACCACAGGCAGGCCCGTGTGGATAGGGTAAGGGTTAGAGATTTCATTGAAGATCTTAGTAGGAGCCAAATTATGTAGGATATTATAGGATTTTGTAAAGAAGAGTATGGGCTTTGAATTTTATTCTAAATGTGGTAGGAAGTCAATGAAAAGTGATAGCTTAAATTTAGAGAGTAAGAGAGAAAAATCAAGGTCTGGAGTTGGTAAAGATGTCAAGACTAGACCTAAAGATTTGAGGATCATTAGCATGTAAATTGTTTTTATAGCTATGGGACACCTAGAGAGAAAATAAAGATAGAAAAGAGGAAGTGAGAGGTGCCTGAGTGGCTCAGTCAGTTAAGTATCTGCCTTTGGCTCAGGTCATGATCCTAGGGTGCTGGGATCAAACCCTGCACAGGGCTCTCTGCTCAGTGGAGAGCCTGCTTCCCCCTCTCCCTCTGCCTGCCTCTTTGCCTACTTGTGCTCTCTCTCCTTCTGTCAAATAAAAAAATAAGATCCTTAAAATTAAAAGAAAAGAAAACGAGGAAGTGGTCCAATCTAAACATTGGGGCACGGTAACATTTAGAGGATCTATTATAGGAAAATGAAGAATTGTGCCCAGTGAGGAGAAAGAAAATGAGGAGCATATGGTGTCATGGAAGCCAGATGAAAAATATATCAAGACTAAGGAAGTGGTTACTTAGATTGAATGATGGGTAGGAGTAGAAATGGAAATATAATCCTGTTCCTAGAAGGGTCATCATTAAGTAGTTTCAAGGACAATAAAAAATTAGCTTTTAAGTACCACCTAGAAATTCTTGAGAGCAATAAACAAGTATCTGCCATTTTCCTAAAATTAAAAAGAGAGACTCTTTAAAGAGCTTCCTTACCCAATATAAGAAAACCACATTCTTTAGCTACAGTAGCCTCTCTGTGATCAGTTGACCATTCAACAAATACCTCCTAGATTCCTTGTGAATGCTTAGTGTGATCCAAACACTATTCTTGTTAGACTTTCAAATATGACATTTGATTCCTTAATTCGTTTGGGCGTGACCCATTGCTATTTTATAGCAAAATTTAAGGATAATTGATAACCTTTTGGACCAGATGAGATTTTCTTAGAGCTTACGGCTTTGTAACATGTCTGACTGGTTAGACATAAAGAATGTAGGAACAAGTAAACTTGGCTTGTTAAAGGGACCTTTCTTCAGTTGTCTATTCTGAACAAAGACTTTTAGCAGTGAGTGATAATTGTTTGAAGTAGTACTGGCTTTTGTACAATGTTTACTAAAAAAGATTTTTTAGAATAGCAGGGAGATACTGAAACTTCTAAATCCATTTTCTGACTATGTTGGTCAATTAGCTTTCTGACGTGTTGGACAGTAATTGCTTCCAGGGACTGGTTTTACTGTCTGACTAATCACTGTCTCATTGCTTCTGGATTATTGACCTCCTATGTCCATCTGGCTGCCAGGATCAAGCCCTGAGTCAGCCTGTAAAAACTCTTCTTGAAATGTTTTAAATTAATTGTGGATTCATAGTGGTTTCCTTTTCAAAGGTTTATTTTCAGTACTAATATTGTTATATAATATCAGTTTTGTGATTATTAAATGAGTTTAAGGCCTGGAAGTGTTTATGCATGTATATATATATGTGTGTATATGTAAAGTTTATATTTTTACCCAGTCTTAGTGTTTATGAGTTCAAATTTTATTCTTTAATTTTTTATTTAAAGTTTACTTATATCCAAATAGTAATAGCCCCTGGTTATTCCAGTTTCAGGTGCGACAAGCTGGCAAATATACCTTCTTAGGGTTATAAACCTTTTAGGTTTATAAATTTCTCCACTTCTGTGGACCCATTGTAGATTTTTCTGCTTAGATTGTGAGATACTATAGAATGATTGCCACTAACACTGCCATCTCCCCTTTCCCAAAGATCAGAGATCTTTAAACATTCACCATATGTTGGTAGTTGTTGTTGTTGTAGTTATTAGGGATTAAGAATTAAAATGTATAAAAAATTATGTTCCTATAGTTGGAGATTTGTCCTAGAGCCACTGTCCTCCCAAACTGGGCTGTAATTGGAAGCTCTGCATACGAAGCTCAGAACTATTGTAAATGTTCTCTCACTGTCTCCCTTCCCTTTCTTGTCCTTTCCCCTTTGCACACATCTTCAGAACCCCTTGTCTTACCTTACTCCCAAGGTTTAGCTTCCAAACAATCCTGATCTTCCCTTCAGTTCCTCATCTCCTGATTTTTCCTTTCTCCAAATTTATCAGTTCTGCAGGGCACTGTTTTCTCTTCTATGGAATGATAAACTTCTCTTTAAAGTGTTTCTTCATGCTTGTCCTTTAGCAGATACCATATCTTAATTTGGAAGAGAAGATGGAAATTTAATGGCAGCACTTGTTCAAGATAATATAGTTTAGTTTGTTGTGAAGTTAGATCTTGGAGTGCTGGTTTTCAGTCACTTCACCTGAAAGTAGAGCTGGACTTGCCCATTATTTTGTAATTTGGTAACTTAAAACATAGTGTTTTTCATGAGAAAGTACTATTAGAAGCAAATGAATGGTTAATATTAATATTACCTTGTTTCTATAGCTGATTTCTGTCATAGTCATGGAGGAATGGGCAATAATTTCCCATTTGTTAATTACTTTATTTCTTTGTTTATACTCTGTTCCTCATCAATCTGAATGGCTCTGTATAGGTCTCAATTTAATGTGGCAAATGTGGGAATTATGGTAAGGTCTGCTTTATTGAAATCATAATGGATTAGAAACAGGTTAAAATGTGGAAACTTTTCTCTATTTTTATTAAGGTTATGATCATTATTGATGTGAGATTTTCAACTTAAATATTTACTGCCCTCTTCTTAAAGTACAGTTTAAAAAACCAAATCATTAGGCTATCTTACCAGCATATTTTAATTGGAAAAAATATATAGCTATGCATATAAATCATAACTCAGACTTACTATCATATAATTATCATAACATTGTCAAGGAGATTTTTTTTTTAAGATTTTTATTTATTTATTTGACAGAGAGAGGTTACAAGTAGGCAGAGAGGCAGGCAGAGAGAGAGAGGAGGAAGCAGGCTCCCTGCTGAGCAGAGAGCCCGATGCGGGACTCGATCCCAGGACCCTGAGATCATGACCTGAGCCGAAGGCAGCGGCTTAACCCACTGAGCCACCCAGGCGCCCTGTCAAGGAGATTTTTAAGCCTATCCAAAGTTAGCTACAATAAGTTAAACCAAATAGGAATAATATATATTTCTTTGTATGCAGCTTGACCAACTGTATTGGAACATACAGAAACTTACTAGATTTAACTGTAGTAATAAAGATTTATGATTACCTATAGTTAATAATATAGATAATGTAGCATTTAGGGCTTTTCTTAAGTAAAAGCCAAGAATCTTATTTACATTTATTTGAAGGGCAAGACTGTAAGGAGAAGAAAGTATTTTCAAAATGATGGACCAAACAGAAAGATTATAATTACAGACATCAGAGTTCAGATAGGATGTGTAGGTATGTTGCTTCTTAAATGAAAATTTGCAAAGTAGACATTATTCATCCATTTTATTTGGGTCTAGATGCCCCAGTTCTCTTCCCTGAACCAGTAGAATTTCTCCAAGTAGTTCAGACTCTCTTGCCCTTGGTTTCTTACAAGTCCCTGAAACACTTGCCTCTTCTATTAGTCTGTCATCCTTTATTCTCCCTTCTGATTTTTCTTTCATCAGTTCCACCTGAATACATTTTCCAGGCCACATTCTTTAACTAAAAAACAAAATAAAAAACTTGACCATCAACATTTAGTCATTTAAACTATTTTCTTCTTATGTAGCAGCTCCTTTATAAGGTAATTTGAATGTGGCTCAATTTTTTACTTTAAATCAGAAGAAATAAAAATTTAACTTGGCAGTATCTTTTGGTAATAAGTAACATTTTTACAACTTGATCCCAAAACTATTTTTAAATTTGATTTAAGTAATTGGCAATTGTTTTCTTTTTTTTATTTTAAGTTTTGTACCTAACAAACTAATATTTGGAGTGTCTAATTTTATTATAATCATTTGTATTTCAGCTTATTCCTGAAACTGAATTTCATTATATATTACATTTTGCATCCTAATGCTAAAATTCCACATAAAGTGTTAAGAGCAAAGTTTTTTTTTTTTTTTACTAAGAACCAATTTTATTTAAAATGCAAAAAATGAGGAATAATTAAAGCAGTTTTTTGAAAGAACAAAGTCCTATGATTTATAATCCCTAATTTCAAAATTTACTATTAAATTATAGTAATGAAGTAATGAATATAGTAATGAAGTAATGAAGACTATGGGTTACTATAAAGATAGACATATAGATAAATAGAACAGACTAAAGAGACCAGAAATTAACCTTCACATATATGGCCAAATAATTTTCAACAGAACTACCAAGGCAATTCAGTGGGGAAAGGAAAAATCTTTTTAATAAATGCTACTGAAAACCTGGATATCCTTTTGGGGAAAAGAAACAATGACACTTATCTTATACCATACATAATAATTAGCTTAAAATCAGGGCTCCACATCAGGTTCTCTGTTTGGCAGGGAGGCTGCTTCCCCCTTTCTCTCTGCCTGCCTCTCTGCCTACTTGTGATCTCTCTCTCTCTCTCTCTGTCAAATAAATAAATAAGTGAATTAGCTTAAAATGTATTATAGATCTAGAAGAAAGTATAGGAGAAAATCTTTGCAGCCTTGAGGTAGACAAATAATTGATAGACACAAAAAGCACAAAATTTTAAAAATAATAAATTGGAATTTTTCTAATTAAAAAGTTTTGCTCTTTGGGATGCCAGGGTGGCTCAGTTGGTTGAACGTTGACTCTTGATTTCAGCTCAGGTTGTGATCTCAGGGTCCTGGGATTGAGCTAAATGTTGGGCTCTGTGCTCACTGTTGACTCTGCTTGGGATTCTCTCCCCCCACCACCGACCCTCCTCCTGTTCATGTGCTCTCATGTGCTCTCGCTCTCTTTCTCTCTCTCTTTTTCAAATAAATAAATAAATAAAATCTTTAAAAAATAAAAAGTTTTACTCTTTGGTAGACACCATAAAGAACAAAAAGGCAAGTCACAGAATGGAAGAAAATATTAGCGATATATATTGACAAAAGATGTATATTCAGTATAGATGAAGAATTCTTGTAACTCAATAATAAGAAAACAGACAACCCAATTAAATAACGAACGAAAGATTTGAAACAATTTTAAAAAGAAATGAATGGTCAGAGCCTGGGTGGCTCAGTCGGTTATAGCATCTGCCTTCAGCTCAGATCATGATCTCTAGGTCCTGGGATTGAGCCCCACATTGGGCTTTCTACTCAGTGAGGATCTGCTTCTCTCTCTCTCTATCCCCTCTCCCTCTTTCCCTTCCCCTCCCCAGCTCTTGTTTTCTCTCTCTCTCTCTCTCTCTCAAATAAATCTTTTAAAAAAAGAAATGAATGGTCGATAGTGTATTACAGAATGCTCAATATCATTAGTCATCAGAGAAATACAAACTTAACCATATAATCCATCCATTACAGTATTATATATTTACCCAAGAGAAGCGAAAATGTGCAGACTTTACGTAAATGTTATAGTAACTTTAGTCTCAAAAGCCAGAAATTGGAAACAACCCAAATGCCTATCAACAGGTGAATGAATAAACAAATTATGATTATTCATGTGATAGAATTCTACCAGTAATGAAAAGAACAAACAGTATATCTACCCCACAACACAGAGCTATACTGCAAAAAAAACAAGCTGAGTCAAAAACATCAGACATTAAAGAGTGTACCATTTGTATGAAATTCTAGAAAATGCAGACTTAACCCATACTGGGTTTCTTTAAATGCAGTGATTTTATATGCTACACTTCATTAACATAGCAAAATACTCTGCTTTTAAGAAAAAGAAATTAATGGGGCACCTGGGTGGCTCAGTGGGTTAAGCCTCTGCCTTTGGCTCAGGTCATGGTCTCGGGGTTCTAGGATCAAACCCCACATCAGGCTCTCTGCTCAGCGGGGAGACTGCTTCCCCCCTCTCTCTCTGTCTGCCTCTCTGCCTACTTGTGTTCTTTCTCTCTCTGTCAAATAAATAAAGAAAAGAAAAGAAAAAGAAATTAATGTCTTCTGCTGTTCACTACCATTCTCCCTACCTCATCTCTGTTTAAAAGATCAAAATTGAGGGGCACTTGGGTGGCTCAGTCTGTTAAGCATCCAACTCTTGATTTCAGCTCAGGTCATGATCTTGGGGTCATGGAGTTGAATCCTGTGCCAGGCTCCATGCCAGCATAGAGCCTGCTTAAGATTCTTTCCTTCTCCCTCTGCCCGTCTCCCTCTTCTCTCTGTCTCTCTAAAATAGATAAAATCTTTTTTAAAAATATCAGAATTATATATAAATTTGAAAAGCATATAAAATAAGCATAAACAATCATAATTCATCATGTAAGGTTATCAGATTCAAAAGCCAAGGAGGCATCTGGTTCAATGAGAACCATATGGAATATGAAGTACAAAGACTTGGTTTCATATTCCAACTCTGCTTCTTTTGGTACCTCTTAAATGTTGAGAGTATCAAATGCTGTATTTGAAAAATGGGGATATTATTTATTACCAAAAATTATATCTGTTTCAGAATCAAAAAAGATGTCATTTCAACCAGAAATCTCCAGCACCTGGCAGATAAAGGCACTAAATACATATTGGTTGAATTAACGTCAATTTGTTTCTAAACCCCAGCATTTTTTTCAATGTGTTAAGGAAACTAAGGCACATGGGGCCACGGATTATTTTCTATAAGCTTATGAAGCCTAATACAAAATGTTTATAAGAAGAGGTCTTAGAACTCACAGCTTTGTATTGACAACTTAAATGTCCAAATACAATATGTTAGTTGCCTGTTTTCTTCTAAGATCATAAAGGAACAGATCACAAAACACTTGAGTTGAGGCTGTCTCACTTTTCCTGGCAGAGCAAGTCCCTTGGTAGAAAGAATCCCCTTAATTCCCCAGAATTAAGCCCCACTGCTTCTAGTCCATGTATAACTTTCTATTAAAGATGAAATCAAACAAAGAATAAGCCATGAGAAGAGACAGAAGATAATCTTATGTTAATGATTAAAAAAAAAAAAAACCATTTTTGTTTTGTTTTTGTTTTTGGTGGAAGATTTCTGAGCGCACTCTCTACTCCCTACCCCAGTACCCTGGTGTTAGTGGGAGGCAGCAGCTACGCAACTCTGAGAGGTGACTGGGCTGGCACCAACACCAGTGCTTCTGCTATTTTCCCATTAAGTTTTCTTCCCCCAATAAGTTTTATTTCATTAATCTTAATGCCACATATGCATGCTTTCTCTAGCTAGTGGGTGGCCAGAACACAACAACTTGCAAACAAAGGCTAAGGCATTACTGGGTTGATATAAGAGAGTTGCAGAGTTTTTATTGGTCTTATTTACTTTTTTTTTTTTTAATATCCTCTGGACCTAGGAGTGAGTATAACCAGTGCTTTTTGAGGACCATAAGGGGAGTAGAACTTCTGACTTTCCCCAGATTAGAGGAAGGAGTAGATTGCGTCTAGGTTCAGTGTTTGTGTCTGGAAATCTATCCTTTTACTAGTGTCATCCTCATATCAATTGATGCATCTGCTTTGCAAAATAGAAAACTATGGAGTTCTTAAATGCAATTGTAAACACACTTTTGGATAAACGGTTCTTTTATTTTTTTTTTTTAAGATTTTATTTATTTGACAGAGAGAAATCACAAGTAGTCGGAGAGGCAGGCAGAGAGAGAGAAAGGGAAGCAGGATGAGCTGAGCCTGAGAGCCCGATGCGGGACTCGATCCCAGGACCCTGAGATCATGACCTGAGCCAAAGGCAGCGGCTTAACCCACTGAGCCACCCAAGCACCCTTAAACGGTCCTTTTAATCTTTGAGTACTCTCTTCATTTTCAACTCATTCATTTCCAGGTTGCAACACAGTTTTCTTAAAAATAAGGATTTAAATATTAAACATTAACCCTAGGTAAAGAACTAAGGGGTTTTGGTATGCCATAGTTATTCTTTCTTTTTTTAGTAGTTGTTTGACCCTTAAATATGCATATAATAGTCAGCTGCTATTAATAGTCCTATCTCTCATTTGTTATAAAATTATAACTTTAATACAATGATGCATTACATCTTAATCATGTATTATTACATTTGAACCTGAACTATCATATGAATTTGTGAGATCTTATTTTTATATTAACATTTATATTTTATAAGGTATGTGGTGTGTGTGTATACATATATATATATTTGTTGTAGATACATTTGACTACATTTATATGTCCACAGAGATTTATAGAGAGGCATTAAAAAAACAAACAGGCATAGTCAGTCCTGGGTGTTCGTTATATATAAAGGTTATTTGGATGCAAAGATATAAAAGATAGAAGAACCTAGTAATTGCCTTTAAGATCAGAGCACAAAGCATTAGTTTGGATTTTACAAGGCCAGCCAGCAACAAAAGAGCAGTAATTTATGAGCTCAGCGTAAAAGAATAGCATAATTGCATTAAAAATTAATGCTAATGAACACTAAAATGGGGAAGGTGGTTATGATGAAAGTTTGTATTCATCTTCTCTGGTTTGAATGATGGCTAGTGGCTTGATTAATGGCTTAATTTCTATCAATTAGCGGGGAAAAATCTCCTGCGAGACAAGGGTAAATTGAGCATTGAATTACATATCTTGCTTTTGTGTGCTAAGAAAAAAGAGCTGCGTATCTCTGATATTAGCCACAGTGACAAATGTGGTGTGCCCCGCAATGTCTGCATTAGCTCTCCTGACAGGCAAGTTGTGTGTGGTTATGGGGTGTTTAGAGATGGCTGGCAGACAGCATTCACTGCAAGTTCCTTGGAAACAGACAACTCTTCCATCTCCAGAATTTTAATTAGAGTCAATAAGAATTCTAGAATGAAAATGGACAGCAAATAGCAATTTCACATTCTGTATTCTGCCCTCTTGATCTGGTATACCTTGAATTATATTCCTTTCTTCAGTCCTGTTAAAATAAGAAATCTCCAGTAGCTTTAGCCTTGTTGGCGTTATTATTTCTTACCACTGTGTTAAAGTAGATTTGACTACTCATGTTTGTTACACTTGAAAAAGCATAAGGCACTAGTCTATGCAGTAGGTTACACAGTGATTATTGGTTTAGCCAAATGTACAGAAGCCGTTCTAGTTTTTTTTGCAACAACAGTTGCTACGCAATAAATAAAGAACAGCTCTGAAGTGGTAATTTACTTGTCAGGTTGTTTTCAGGCTTAGGGGAAAGAATGCAGTTCTCTAAAAACTTATTTTTTAATACATTAATAAAGGTTTGGCGGATGTGACTTGCATAATTCTTTCAAAACTTTTTCAAGTATGTAAGCTTCTAAAAATACTATCTGTAACCTAGCTCAAGATAATGCCAGAAAACCGAGATAATACTTATGGCATCAAATAAAACATTAAAATACAGAATAAGAACAATCCCAAGAACACTTACTATTTCTAATAAATGGATGGGAAAGAGGGAAAAAATAATTTGTTTGGCAGGTGTGGGTAAAGAATTTATTTGACAAGGAATTAATGACTTGATCACAATGACTAGGTCCCCCATTTCTACCACCAGCTAGTTATGTGACCTTGACCATGTTACTTCACCTTAGTTTCTCATCTGTACAATGAGAATAATAATAGTACTATCTCTCATAGTTATGAGAGTTAACAGAGGTAATCCATATGTAGTGCTTTGTGCAGAGTGCCATACTGTAAGCTTCTGTTACTGCTGGGATTTTACTCCTTCTACCAGAACAGCTCATCCGGCCTTTTCAACAACCATTTAAATAAAAAATTAGCCTTTGTGACCTTCCTCACTGGAAAGGCATTCTAGGATATTCACAGACACTTAAGTAAAATACATTTGCTTTATAATCCCATTTCTTTATAACCACACAACTACTATTTTGGGGAGTTTGTGTTACTAGACACCATTAGGAAGAGGCAAGGCCTTTCCCATCTCTTGAGATTGGAGGCTGAGGGCCTTGTGTCTGGGGGAAACACTGCTCCCCCATTCAGCCTGCAGTGTTCAGTGAATCCGGGTGGATCCAGTGTCTTGGCAGCTGATAGAACTTTGGCCTTTTGTGCCTTCTCAAA
The DNA here is from genome assembly GCF_964662115.1 of Mustela nivalis. Lineage (NCBI taxonomy): Eukaryota > Metazoa > Chordata > Mammalia > Carnivora > Mustelidae > Mustela > Mustela nivalis. The sequence goes on from NC_139020.1 coordinate 82,028,569, forward strand.
GATGTGCATAGCCCTGTCATCTCTTCCAGTCTTCCCAGGCCTGCCACACCACAGGTGATGCCATGAGAGGTGGAGCTAAAGCCAGTATACCGGGCTGAAAAAAGGTTGCTAGCCTGAAACCATATGGCCAGAAATTGAAAAGTTTTTATGTAAACTTGTTAGGCAACTTCCATGTCTTTACTACTCTGACTAAATTAGCACTCAAGTACTATGTCTAGTCTGTCATTTATTAAGTGCTTTTAGTGTTTTCCTCACCCTGGGCTAGCACACGTATCATCTCCTACATTTTCTTGGCTTCCTTCACCTGCTTCTTCTCTCTACTGGATTCACCATGTCAGAGAAGATTTCCCTGCTCATCCCATCTGAAATAGCTCCCTTTCTCCTTTCTAGCCCTCTATGCTGCTCTGTTTTTCTTGATATTATATTGTTTATTTATGTGTTTATTATTTGTCTCTCCCATGAAGGTATAAGCTCCATGAGGAAAGAAACTCTTGTTTCTAAACTCCTGTTTGTAGAACAATGTCTAGTGCATTGAATGTGCTCCAGTACTTGAAAGGAGGAAAGGAGAGTTAGAAAGGAAGGGAGGGAACTAGAGAGTCAACCTCAGCTATTCCATGATGTTTATTCCCATTGCACAGAGAAGAAGACTGAGACCATTACAACTTGAACCACTTGCCCAGGGTTACAGAGTAAATAGCAGAGACAGGTTTAATCCAGACAGTCTGAGCCCAGAGCTATTAAAACTGCTTAAAGACACTTAATTTTTTAAGTTACAAAAACTTCTTATAATTTGACATCCCCCCCCAAGAAGTTTTATTTTTTTTAATGGTTACTTTAACATCCTTTCAGTTTTTCAACCAAAGTTTATTGACTGCTTACTAGGTAATAAAGCATATGACACTAAGTCCTGGAGTTGACACAAAAAGTTATGTTCCCTCCAGCTGGGGAAATGAAGCTTTCACTAATGAAGAGATTAGTATCAGTGCAAGGCAACATATGCTAAGAGCCAAATGAATTATGGAAGAGGCCCTTTTCTCACCGGTGGCAAAAGAAGGTAATAGGGAAGATTGAGAAAAGGTGAGAGCATTTTAGGTGAGAGGAGCTAAATGAGGTATTCTGTATGCATTTTTTTTAATAAAGCCTAGCTTGATACCCAGTTCACTTTCACTTATTAAAATGTTTCTCAGAAACTCTTCACTGGTACAGTCACATTAAAATTATTCCTGTTACTTAATTTGATACAGAAAGCAGTTTAATAAGATTAGTCTGTCTTGGACCTTATCCAAGAAGGGTTATTAGAAGTCTTCAGGAGCCTCATTGACATATATAACCTGGCCCATATATAACAGCTTCCAGAAGAGCAATAGACCAGCCACTTTCTACTTAAAAAGTTTTCTCATCTTTCTAATTATTTGTGGGTATCAGTTCTAGGAATTTTTGCCCAAGGATCTGGGTCCTATGAACAACCTTAAAATGTTTAGGTTAAATGAATTTCTAATATATGCTCTGCATGTTTTATGAAAAAATTTATTTAAAATGTACTGTTTTGAAGGGAAAAGAATGGCTGCATTTTGTTAAAATTTGTGTTCATGAGAAAGTGGTATAATGACTTTAGAATTTCAAGTAAGCTTAGTGGCTTTTTCCACGTAGGTTTTGTTTAGAGTTTACTGAATAACTACCTTTTTTTGTTTGTTTATTGGCCAAAGTCTGTTGTTTGCTTTTTTAAAAATTCTTACAACAGGACTTGAAAATGCTTTGCATTTCAAAGACTGTTTTGCTTTCAGTATCGATATATTACCATAAACGAATTTCATAGATGTACCCATTCTTAGCTAAAATTTGAGTCAATTTAAACTGAAAATAAGATATTCTTTTGTGTTATTCATGTATTTTTAGCAGTACTATTAGTATATAAACTTTTTTTTATTGGAAGAGTAGCATGAGTACCTCAGAAACTATGAAGCCAACTGACCCAGACTCTTTGTAACATAAAATGTATTTTAACTTTGGGGAAATTCATAAAATATTAATATTCAGAAGGAGTCAGTTGAAGATGAGATTTTCATGTGTAAGATACCTTTTCATGGAACTCATGTTGGCTGTTATCCCATGATTACATCTTGAGTAATAGTGCCATCTGCTGTTCTCAACTTAGCATTGCTGCCACTTTAGAGAGTGGCTTGTGTAATCTACAAATGGACTATAGAGTAAAATTTTGCCTTTTCAGATAAAAGGTTTATATTGGACCTTACCATCTTTACTCACTAATCTTAAATTTGTGTATCATTTGATAATTTTTTTCTAATTCTGTGAAAGTTGTGTCAAATTGTGTAAAATTGTCAAATATAACTTGAAGTGGTTGGTGAGCCTAATTTGTATAATATAACATCAACGTAACAAATAAAATGTTTGATTTTAATTTTTTATCACAAAAGGAGCAAAATGATTTTCCATGTGGTGTGTGTTTCCATGTGTGTGGTGAATTAGTATTGATTGTCTTTAGTCTGTAGTGACTTTGCTTTCTGACTCCGGTATTTTTTTTAACATGAAATATGTATCCCTTCTACTGAAATTTTACAAACTACCTATGAAAGTCATTTTATTTACCAGTAATGTGTTTATAAAATAGGATGAAATGCTAATATCTTTCCTTCATGTTTACCATGTTAATATCTAAAACATCCTATAATTTTGATTCTCTCGGTAACATTGTACCTTGTCTTTATTTTTACCTCACTGCTGGTGAATAAAGATACTTCGTATGCTAGGCATTCGTTCCAAGCATATAAATGATGAGTAGTTGTAATTCACATATCTCCTGTTCTTAAAATTGGTAAAGAATTTTTCAGTGACAAATTGGTATGTAAAACTTAAGAACCTGAATTTAAAGCAATTTATTGTATCTTATTGATGTGTTTTATTCTGCTTCCCAAAATGACAGGATTATATTCAAGACCTATATTTGCGGACATTGATATTTAAATTTTGAGTATGAAGCCCTTTAAAACATGTTTTATGCCTGTTTTCAAACAGCATGAAGATTAGCTATTTACAAGACTAAAAATGTAACTCTCCCGTGAATTCTTCAAATTTTAACTTAAATAACTCTCTCTTACTCTTTAATTTAAATATCACTGATAAAATGATATTTAAATAATATTGAAAGGTAAAAGCTACGTTGGTTTATTTTCATATTGTAAGTCAGGCAAACTGGTTTTCTCTTAGCTGCCCTGTCACTTTGTTAGGCCTGAAGTGATCTTTAAAGAAACACAAAGATAACGTTCTGGTTTTCTCTAATCTTTTTCCTTCCTTCCTTTATAATTTCTCCAATGCTATTTTGTTAAACATACTGGCCCTTGGGCCAGCTTCTGTGATAATACTTTTATTTGTATTAGGAGCTAGTTGTACGTCTATATTTGAAGCTGCAAACACTATAAGCTTTAGACATCAAGTACTATTTGTGAGCTCACCTCTGACTTTTAATACTAATGATGTGCTTTGTAAATCCAAATGAGAGAATATGTTAGAGAAAAAACCCAAGGCTTCAAATAGTTGATATATATGAGACATCATCCTGAAGTTTGAAATACTGTCTTTTGATTGGGAATTAACGATGGTGAAATAATAGTGAGATTAACTAAGACCTATACAAACAAGTGTATTTTCACATTGACAAATTAAAGTTGGATCACATGGAATGGTACCCATTATGACTTTTCTCTGCTATATTAACACTATTATACATGCAAGTAATAAAAATATCATCCACTGGAATATATATGTTCATATTAATAAATTAGCTGGGCAAAGAATCTCCTCATTTGATAAGCTCAGTATATTGTATAATTAAAATGCACAGGAGCTTTTATTCTAAAGCATGTGGAGCTATTTGCTCAACCATGACAGTGACAGTACTTTCTTTTATGTTGCAAATATAGTCTTCTTAATTGGGAGTGTGGGCTTTAGCAGCTATTACTTCCAAACATTCCATGCATTATTTTTCACAGGAGAAATGACTGGTTAGAGCTGTCAGGGACACATTTCCAGAAGACTATCTTTCCCTGAAATAAACTAGAGGTTGCATAATTTCGTATAATTACAATTTACAATTGGCCAAAAGTTGAAACAAAGATTTTTCATAAATAGTTAATTTTTATTGAAATTATTAAACCAAATTTCTTTTCATACTCTTTGTAACACTTAGTATTTTCTGTTTAGATCTGTAGGGATATAGAAATTACTTTGATGCAAACAACTACCTTATTGTCAAACCACTTTTTATGGTTGTTTCTTAGGATATAAATCTAGTTATTGTCCAGAAAGTCTAAAATCCGCCAAATTTTTAGGTGTTTGTTGAATATACAGGAGCTCCTAATTCAGCTATGTATTCATATCAGCTTAGAGCAAGAGTTTAAACAGAGTGTGTGAATCATAAATGTTACATTTTTCCTGCGGAGCCTAGCTTGTGAAAAAAAAAAGAAAAATATGAAACAATACATTTCTTAAAGCACTAATTGGAAAAGCAAAAGACTGAAAACAACTCAAATGTCCACCAATAGGGCATTGGTAGGGGAAAAAAATCATAAAACAGATAACTATACAGCTGTAAAATAGAATGGGAAAGTCTCTGTACTAGGGTGGAATTATATTAAAGACATAATGTGTAGTATGTTAATTTTGTGTAAGAAAGAAGTAAATATGTATACTTATATTTTCAGAAAGAAAAAAAGGAAGGATAAAAACCAAAATCTAATAAAACTGGTTACCTGTGGATTGGAGGAAGACCTGAGAGAATGGGATAGGAAAGGAAACTTAGACTTCTCTGAATGATATTTTACATTTTGACTTTGGAATCATGTGTTTTATGCAACTAAAAAATAATATTAAAGACAAGAAATAACAATTGTTGTCAAGGACATGGAGATAAAGGAACCCTTGTGTACTGTGGGAATGTTAGCTGGTGCAGCCACTCTGGAAAACAGTATGAAGTTCCTCAAAAAGTTAAAAATAGAAATATCACATGGTCCAGTAATTCCATAATTCCACTACTAGGCATTACCCAAAGAAAACAAAAACATAAATTCAGAAAGATAATATGCACCCCTATGTCTTTTGCAGCATTATTTACAATAGCCAAGATATGGAAGCAACCTCAGTGTCCATGGACAGGCGAATGGGCAAAGATGTGGGGTGTGTACATACATACACACAGACACACTGGAATATTACACAGCCATTAAAAGGAAGAGATCTTGCCATTTGCAACAACATAGATGGACCTAGAGACTATTTAAGGGAAATAAGTCAGAAAAAGGAAAATACCATATGATTTCACTTATATGTGGAATCTAAAAAAACAAAACAAATGAATAACAAAAAGCAGATTCAGATTTGTATTCTATAAATACAGAGAATAAACTGCCAGTTGCCAGAGGAGAGAGGGGTTGGGAGATGGGCAAAATGAGTGAAGGGAAATGAGAGGTACAGGCTTCCAGTAATGTAATGAGTAAGTCTTGAGAACAAAAGGTATAGTATAGAGAATATAATCAATGGTATCATGATAGTATTTTATTATGATAGTAGCTACACTTGTGGTGACCATAGTATATAACATATAATTACATCTAGTAGTATATAACATGTAATAACATATGAATTACTATGTTGTATATCTGAAACTAATGTAACATTATGTGTCAACTATACTCAAATAAAAAATACTAATATTAGGGAGATCTAGGTAGCTCAATTGGTTGAGCATCTGCCTTCAGTCTGCCTGGGGTCATGGGATCATGTCCCACATTGGGCTCCGTGCTGAGTGGGGAGCCTGCTTCTCCCTCTCCCGGCGCTTCCCCCTACTTGTGCCCTCTCTCTTTCTCTCTGACATATAAATAAGTTAAATATTTTAAAAATTTATTAATATTAATCACAAGAACAATAAAACAGAAAGCAAGAACTCCATAAAAAATGAATTAAAATAAATTGAACCTAGCTATGTATCTTGTTGGTAGCCTAAATACATGGAGAATTATTTCAGGTAACTCTAGAGTATACAGTTTTGACATTTCATCAGTGGAATAATTCCTAACATCAAAAAGAATCAAAAAGAGGGGCACCTGGGTGGCTCAGTGGGTTAAAACCTCTGCCTTTGGCTCAGGTCATGATCTCGGGGTCCTGGGATCGAGCCCCACGTCGGGCTCTCTGCTTGGCAGGGAGCCTGCTTCCTCCTCTCTCTCTGCCTGCCTCCCTGCCTACTTGTGATCTCTGTCTGTCAAATAAATAAATAAAATCTTTTAAAAAAATCATAAAGAAATTTTAAACTGTATTAATTCATCTTGTTAATCGTGATATTAATCTTTTTACTTTGAAACTAATACATACTCAACTCTTATATTAAGAGAAACAACTAACAGTGCCTGAGTGGCTCAGTGGGTTAAGTGTCTGCCTTTAGCTCAGGTCATGATCTCAGGATCCTGGGATCGAGCCCCACATCAGGCTCTCTGCTCAGTGGGGAGCCTGCTTCCCCCTCTCTGCTTGCCTCTCTGCCTACTTATGATCTCCTCCTCTCTGTGACAAATCTTTAAGAAAAAAGAGAGAGAGAGAGAGAAACAACTAATACTTTTGATCATATCATTAAGACTTAAGTTTTTTTTTTAAAGATTTTATGTATTTATTTGACACAGAGAGAGATCATAGGTAGGCAGAGCAGCAGGCAGAGAGAAGGGGAAGCAGGCTCCCCGCTGAGCAGAGAGCCCGATGCGGGACTCAATCCCAGGACCCTGAGATCATGACCCAAGCTGAAGTCAGAGGCCCAACCCACTGAGCCACCCAGGTGCCCCAAGACTTAAGAGTTTGAAAGTGAGAGAAAAGACAAAGATATATAAAATCAGAGACCTTAAAAGTCCTCTAATCTTTAATTTGATTGCTAATATCAGCATGAACTCATATCACTTTTTTTTTCCTTAAAGTATGCATTTCCTGTCCTACCCACTGAAAAAGCTGAGAAGCAGTGACAATCCAGGAACAGTGAACACCCCTGGTGCCCCAGTTACTGTCTTTAAATAAATATCATTTCCCACTCAAAGGAGTCCGAGCCCTTTGGAGAAATGGCTAAGTTGAGGTCTCAGGCAGGAACTGTGCAAGATGAGCCTAGAACATCTTCTCACCCCTTTACTATAAGCAGTCATATCAAAAGGATGAAGGACCAACTTCAGGAGGTCCCCACTGCCCAAAGGTAGAATAACTGAGCAACAAAATATGAAAATGATTACATACAATAAAATATATTAAGCATATAAATATTCAAGAACTCATAATGCTTACCTCTGGATCACAATCGACAAGTAAAGGGGAAAATTAAACATTTATTCTACCTTTCCTGTACAGACTACTTCACAGTCAGTAAGGGAAGTTCTTCATAACAGAGAAATCAGAGCTAATAAATGCAGGGAGAATAATAGAATTAGAAAAATCACCCATTTTGCAACATCTCATGAAATGATGGATCTAATCAACAAACATTAATGTCTGCTGAAAACAATAAGTGAGAGGTTGGTGAAGAACTTTATAATAGAGTCAGGCCAACATCACCTTAGACCCACTGATCAATTTTAACATCCTTAAAATTGGGAGAAACACATCCCAATACAGTGTAATGAGAATTACACATCACCTATGATGTATCCTTGACCAAAAGAAATTGAACCTGAAGTAATCCAGCCTCTAGATCTAATTATTGGTTTAAATGAAATTTGAGGAATAGAGGAACATGTTAAATGACATCATGAGAATAAAATCAGCCAGATCTAGAATGTAGAAAATTTTCAAATGTGAATAATCTATTCCCTTCAATAAATAAATGGCAATGGAAGGGACAAACTGAAGACAGTCAGTCATTAAAAGGGATTTAAGATACTTATCAACAAGGTCTAAGGTATGGACCTTGTTTGGATCCTGTTTCAAACAAACTATTTGTAAAAAAGACTTTTGTTTTAGACAATCAGTGAAAATTAAACATGAACTGTATAAGATGATATTAAGGCATTATTCATAATATTATCAGATGTGAAGATGGTATTGTAATTATATTACTGTTTGGTTTTTTTAAGTCTTTATCTGAAATTCCTACTAAATATTTAGGGGTGATACAGTACGATATCTGGAAGTTACTTTTGAGTACTCCAGGTCTACCCAAGAAAATGAAGTGAGGGGCAACTGGGTGGCTCATTGGTTAAGCATCTGCCTCATGATCCCAGGGTCCTGGGATTGAGCCCCTTGTGCTCCCCGCTCAGCGGAGCCTGCTTTCTCCCTCTTCCTCCGCCTGCCGCTCTGTCTACTTGCGCTCTCTTTGTCAAATAAATAAAATCTTAAAAAAAAAAAAATGAAGTGAGGATGAATAAATATGAAGTAACAGAGTTCCTGACTATAGAAGCCAGGTGATAGGTGCAAATGGATTCATTGTGCTAATTCCTTTTATATGTATTTCCATGATAATTTTTTTTTTATATTTAAGGCCCTCCCCCAAGATTAGCCCAGATTAGCTTGGATCGTTATAACATTGCTTTCTCAGCAATGTGTTATTAGGTTTTAGGTGAGAGCCTTCTTGGTGTGTAGGAATGTGATATTTGTGGATCTCAAGAGGAAAGTGTTTTTTTTGTTAGAGCGTAACTATAACATCTTTTCATCCAGTTAAATTCCAGAAGTCATAAAAATTACTTCATAGAAAGAAAGAAGCTTGCTTAGAATAGTGTTGTTAACAAGCTTACACACCAAAATATACTGACATTATACCCCCCCTTTTTTTTTTAGACCAAGCCACCCTGGTCGAACAAGTAAAAAGAGTAAAAGAAATTGAAGCCATTGAAAGTGATTCTTTTGTTCAGCAGACATTCAGATCAAGTAAAGAAGTCAAAAAGGTAAGTTTTCATCCAGACATTATGAATAAGCCTTTAGATTCCCACTGAGGAGATGCTTTATTAATGGATTTTACTTAAATGTAAGTGCTTCTTCTAACAGATAGATGAAGTAGGGTGAGCGAGTGTCAGCGTGTTATTGAGAGAGAGAGAATGAATCAGTGAGAAGCAGTTCAAGTTTAACTTGTAAAAATATATCTGATGCCATTTTTATTTTAAAATTCACTGAGAAGACAAAGTAAAATGTCAACAGTTCTAAAGCAGTAATATGCATTTCATGAACATATAGTTTTCTTTTCAAGTGTCTGCATCGACTTTTTGAATTGACACTGCTAGAGAAAAGTTAGAAGAGAGCTTTAACAATCAGATTATTACCCAAATAGTAACACGTATCTACACTCTTTGCCCAGATGGGTATCACTTATTCAGCTCCAAAACTCAAAAGGAGTTTTGATTGGCATTTTATTTCTGTTGAATATTGCATATATTCTTTCAGTTATTATCAGGGCCGCCTTAAGGAATCTGTTCCTTTAGTCAGAAAAGGCATTTCACTGTAATCTGCATGTATTCTTTAATAACATGCATGTAATGAAGACATGGTATTATTACCACTTATTCAAAAATATTCTGTATCTGTAAATGAATTAATGACTGTAAAATATCCTGCTGACAAATTTATCTTAATTCATCTATTTTTTTTCTCTGATACTAGATATTTAAGTAGTTGTAAGCCTGAAGGTATGACATACATGTTTGTAAATATCCATTCTTAGCCCCTTAAGATCAAGTTTTTCAAGATGGAGTTATCTGCTTAAGGTTCATATTATTTCTTTTCACACGTGATCCCAAAGTCATCCTCCGCCCACATTGTCCCAATACAGATTCTGCCCACAAGTACAAGGAGATGTCTGCCTCTCACACCCTGGTTAACTCCAAGTCCTTTTTCCCATTTACTGACCTGATAGGTAGCCAGGCAAAAATTGACCTTCTGTTTTTCTATTAGCATTTCTTTTATTGCTAGTGACATGAACATCTTTTCAGTTACCATACACATTTTAAATCTTCCTGGAGAGGTGACTTGAGCATGTGCTGCGTGCCTGGGTGCACAGCACCAGCCAGCCCTGGTTAGCCGTGGTCCCCGCCTCCATTTGCCAATTTCATTTGAACTTTTTGTAGTGTACCACCACGACTCCTATAAAATGGTGGAACTGTAAAATGGACATCCATAAGTATAGTTGCTCATTTTATTTAATACCTTACTCTTGAATATCTTACATATTTAAAGGTCATTCATATGTCCTAAAAGAATTGTAATATTTGTTTTCTGAGGTTCACCCTGACTTCCCAGGTCTCAGTGGACTCACTGAAGATAAACGGCATTTTCTTTCTGTGGAAATACTTATTCCTCTCTAGTTACTATACCAGGTTTTCCACTAAACAACCTTTCCCCTTTTGATAGTAATTATTAATAATAAACTTATTTGGGGACGCCTGGGTGGCTCAGTCAGTTAAGCGGCTGCTTCCAGCTCAGGTCATGATCTCAGTGCCCTGGGATTGAGTCCAGGTCTGGCTCTTTGCTCAGCAAGGAGTCTGCTTCTCCCTCTACCCTTTCCTCCACCCCACTCGTGATCTCTCTCATACTCTCTCAAATAAATGAAATCTTTTTAAAAAATTATTTTAAAAAATAATAATAAACTTATTTTTAATTCAATTATTTTCCCTCCAAGATACTGGCAGCTCTTCCAATAGCAAGCAAATTGCTAGCGAAACCAGCAATGAGCAAGGAAATTGATCAGAAGTGTACCTGATATAGAGGAAAGAGGGTGGAACTTAGGACTCAAGGGGAGAGTTTGAATTTTAACTTGCAAACTTCCTGCCATGATTTATGGTCTTTAGCAAGTTTCTCAACCTCTTCAGTCCTCAGTTTCCAAATTCATAAAATAGAACCAAAAACACCTACGTTTTGGAGTTATTGAGGAATAAATATAATGAGTATCAAATATCTAACCTGGCTCTTGATCCAATAAATGCTTATTTTTAGATAACATACTCTAGTATCTAAATTGTTTTATATCTACGTACATTCTGTAACTAAGCAGTGCTTAAAAACTTCTACTGTAGGTGCTCATTCTGTCTTAAGTAGCAACACCTCACCCAATTTACATTTTTTAATCTTCCCCAAGTTTCCATGCTCACCAGTAAGGCAGACCTCTTGCTGAAAAACACAGAAAATCTTTAGATCTGATTTTACCTTTAAAGTCTTTTGAAAAGTGTTAATGTAATAATATCAGTATATTTCCATTTCAGAATAATGTTTTCACCTCACTGCAGCCACTAGAAAAGTTTTAAAAGATTATTTCCCATAACATCTGAAGGTTATTTATCTTAAGCTAACTGACTAAATCCAAGGGAAAAAGTCTTCTTCCTAAATCTCTAACTAAACCCAGTATAGTTAAATGGCTTTCCATCAGACCAGTATAAAGGAATTTCACCTATATCTCTGATCAAAGGGATCATCATTATTAATTATTTTAATAATTAGTTTCTGTTTTAGTTTTCATTGCCAATTTGGAATTTTCTCTCACCTTCAGTATAGCTTTTCTTGCACTTCTAATTCAGATGCCACCATAAGGGATAGGGAAGACTAAGATGAAATAGGGGCCTCCTGGGGCACCTGGGTGGCTCAGTTGGTTAAGCATCTGACTCTTGATTTCAGCTCAAGTCATGATCTCAGGGTCATGAAATCAAGCCCCACATAGGGCTCCATGCTCATCAGGGAGTCTGAGATTCTCTCTCTCTTTGCCTCTGCCTCTCCCACCTCGAACGTGCTCTCTCTCTCTCTAAAATAAATAAATAAATCCTCCCAGTTTCAAAAGGAACATTCATGAATCTGTGTGAGAGCAACTCATCTACTGTTTTAGCTGTCTTTTGAAAGAGGTGCCCCTGAACAATAATTCACACAAAGAAATAAAATCAATTCTGGAAAGTCTTGAGCTGGCTAGTGTGATGGAGAAGCAAACGCAGCCTAGAAATACTAATGCAGCACTGTGAGCTGGGCCACTTAAAAATGTATTTAATTAGGGACACCTGGGTGGCTCAGTGAGTTAAAGCCTCTGCCTTCAGCTCAGGTCATGATCTCAGGGTCCTGGGATCAAGCCCCACATCGGGCTCTGCTCAGCAGGGAGCCTGCTTCCCTTCCTCTCCCTCTGTCTCTCTGCCTGCTTGTGATCTCTGTCTTTCAAATAAATAAATTAATTAATTTTTAAAAATGTATTTAATTAAAATATTTTACCAACATCTTTATTTCTTTCCTCTAAAATTAAAACCAAATAAAAATAAATCTTGGGTTTAGCCGTTGGGAAGCAGTGGTCAAAAACATGAGATGTAGGGTCAGACAGAAGTGGGGTCAGGTCTGATTCTGCCATTGACTGGCTGTGTGTCCTTAAACCACATGAGAACCCCATGGCTCTCTTATCTTAAAAGGAGGTAATAGCCCTAGCAGAAGTTTTTTATAAGGATGAGCAAGATACTTTACATAAAACAGTTAGCCAAGTGCCTGACACTCAGGAAATAAAAGCTGTTATTATTCTTTCTCTCCCTGCTTCTGTTCCACCTCTTCCTCTTCCTGAATGCTGAGGGCTGCATTTGGCTATAGCGTTCTTTTTTTTTTTTTCTTTTTTTAAGATTTTATTCATTTATTTGACAGACAGAGATCACAGTGGGCAGAGAGGCAGGCAGAGAGAGTGTGTGGGAGAAGCAGGCTCCCCGCTGAGCAGAGAGCTCAATACGGGGCTCTATCCCAGGTGCCCCTGGCTATGGCGTTCTTAAAAGGTATTGGAGATGCAAAGATTCTCATTTTGGTTAGGTCACAGCTTGTTTTATGCAATTTTTTATGGTTTATAGACCCTAAAATTCTCATTGGAGCCTTGGTGACCTATTGTATTACTAAGCAAATAATTAAAAAATTTACTTCACAGCTTACGTAGTAGCTTACTGGTTCAGTGTACAGACAGAAGCTTCGGGCCAGTTTGTTTCAACACAGCATTCAGAAACATTAAAACACTAACCAAATGATGTAAAACAATGTTGTAACATAGCCCCACTTTGTTTTTTAATATTTAAATAATTTAAAGTGATGAAAATAATAATGGCTATCATTAATGCTAGACATTTAACATATTTATCTAAAATCCCAGTAACCTTTATTTAACACTAAGCAAGCTAAGGCTCAACAAATTTTAGAACCCATGGTCAAAGTACTAATAAATGACAAGAAAGAACATTCACACAAAATTGATTCAACCCCAGACCCCATGTTTGTTTTTAGTCATTCGGTGTCATAATTGTGAACTCAGTGCACATTCCTATTGACGTATAAAGCATGCATGCATTCACTAATGGGGGAATATGCTTTAAAATAAAAATGGCATTTACCTTAGTGAATGTACAACAGTCTAAAGTATTAGCCATCCAACACTGGACTTTTGTTAGTCACTGCATTTCAAAATGATCAGAAAAGCAGTGATGGGCCAACAGTGAATAAATTTACACTCAACTGTAATATAAAACAGAAGGCCAATTTATTAGTTTAGAAAATGATATCCCTTTCCAGTTTCTAAAATGTCTGTGTCTGCAATATAAGGTAGCAATTCAGGATGCCCAAGAAGCTGAATTATTTATCAGGAGATTACTTAGCAAAGGGAGGTAAATTATCTTAAGGACCATTTCATCCAGATCATGGGGAGATAGGGGCTATCCCTGATGCATAGCAAAGTCTAACTCTCTTGAGGACTAAGTTACTGATGACCCAGGTTTCAACATCTTTCTCTTCTGGATAGCTCTATGTACATTGGCATAAAGTTTGTATCCCTGAAAAAGGCTTCTCTGTACTCACAACCTCTTCAACTGATAGTCTTCACCAGTGTGAATTCCACTAATTAAGCTAAAGAGCTGTTACCAGAAAGTGGCTATTACCAACAACATTCTAGACATTGTGTCTCTGTCAACACATATCGATTTAACAGGTTAACTCTCTGCAATCATCTCTCTCTTGTGTGAGTAGATAATCTGATAGCCTCTGCTAGATCATCAGCTTCAGGAACCAAGATGCAGTTTGTTTCCAAACTGCTGTCGCAGACAAGCTTATTGCCAGTAATTCAACCCTGAAATGGTTGTCGCTGGCAGATGTTCAGAAAGAGGGTAAATAACCTTAAGCAGCAGGGTCTAACTTACTCTTTTTTCCTTGGAAGTCTGTTTTAAAACAAGTTTTCCAATCCAAACCACCAGGTGGCAGTGCTACTCAAAGCCAGATACTTCATAGTGGCTCTGTTGAGGTTTTTTGTTGTTGTTGAGTTTTTTTTATAGTCGAAATTTCTCCAGCAGTTTTCCTCACTTAAAGAAGTAATTGATGATTCTTGTCATATATTTTTTAACTACCCATTTAAATAATAACTTCCATGCTCTGATCCTAATCTCTGAAAACTTTACCTGAAATGTTTATAAGCACTTCTGAAAGAAAATGTTAATGTACTGTAGGTAAAAACAAAATGAGATCAGTTCACTGATATAAGAGAACGTTACCTCTGCCACCTGAATATGTGTGATCCACATCTTTGACAACAAGAATAACAGCACTCCACAATTCTTCGAGGCAGTTCAATACCGCCAGTCTAAGCCCCATCAAAGCACAGCTAAGACAGGCAGAATGACATGCTCCTCTATTCTCTGATTGTAGCATAGACTACCAAAAAAATGATGTCTGGACCTCATTGGATTAGCATACTTCCCACCTTTCCCTGCTGCAGAATGTTGGGCTTTACTGATCTACATCCTTGGTTTTATAAAGGGTCAGTATAATATCACACAGGCCTGTAGACCTTCTCGGCCCAGTATGTTGAAGACAGAAACGTTTGACACCTGTTGATGGAGGTGTGGGGGAGTACTGGCTTCAAAATACTAGAAGAAAACTGCCAAATATAACAGTTATTTCTTTAAGTATCTATATGTCCCTTGTTAAAATTTGCAGTTATCTTTATTTTGATATCTATTTGTTAGTAATCTGTAGTTCCATTAGCAAAATGTAATCTCCATGTGGTACAGAGAACCTACCTATTTTACTCTCCCTGTGTACCCAGTGCTTAGCAGTTAGTAGCACTCAATAAATACTGAAAACATGGAATCCAGTTCTAAGATAAATCATTCTAAGAAATGATTAACTAATTCATATAGATTTCATTTTCTAGGTGTTTTTTCCCAGTGACATCTGTTTTACCCTTAACTCAGAGAAGTGGATATTCAGAAGTAGCTAAATTAAAAGAAAATAGTGGTTCAAAAACTACACATATAGAACCAGTGGGTGTAGAAAAAAGGTTGAATGGTGGAATTAATCTCTCAGTCATCTTGGGTTATTTTAACTTCCGATTTCAGTTTCTCGTCTAGTCCATTTCATGTTATCCCTGCAGCCTTGCTGCTAGTTAGCCACTTTCCTGGCCTTTTCCTTTCTCAGATAGGGAGGCATCGGATTTAACCCAAGAGAGCGCAACATTGCTGGTTTCTTCCAGGCAGCAGCAGTGATTTACCAGTCCTCATGTCTGCAGCTCTGAGCCCGGTGCCTGGCCCCTTGTATGGCCCCTGAATGATGGAATATCATTCAGCAATAAAATGGAATGATGTACTGATACATGCTTCAGCCTTTCATGGATGAACCTTGAAAGCATACTCAATGAAAGAAGCCAGTCACAGAAAACAAAACAAACCACCACCAACAAAAAAATACCTAATGTATGATCTTCTGTGTGAAGTGTCCAGAATAAGCAAACCCATAGTGACAGAAAAGAGATGAGTGGTTGCGGAGGGATGGGGAGGCTGGGAGAAATGGGGATTAGCGAGTACTAATGGGTATGGGGTTTTGTGGGAGGATGATGAAAATGTTCTGAAGTTGCTTGTGGTATTGGTTGCAAAACTCTTGTGGATATGCTGAAAGCTATATGAATTGTGATATGTGAATTATATCTCACTGAGGCTTTTATTTAAAAAGCAAAAACTAAACAACCTTTGAATTTGCTTTTCACCTCTAAAGAGACCAGATGAATGCTGGAGCTTTGTTGCTTGTTTTGACTAATAGAATTTAGATTTATGAAATATGTTTCTCTATAGATAGACTCATACGTCCCAATTTCTCAAGAAAAATACGCTGATTATAAAAAAATGATCAACATTGTCTCCATGTTTTTGTATTTGTGGTCTTGTTTTAAGAATTGTTTCTTATTCAGTCACCCAGGGTATTTTTATGATTAGCAGTATCTCAAATAGACTAAATGAACGATTGCTATTCAAAATAAAAAATATTGTTAAGGCAAAATTTTAATTCATCTTGTGATCTAATTAATGAACTATTTCTGTATGATGTTTCAGTCCGTGGAACCTGGTGAGGTGAAGCACACAGCTGTGACATCAGGACCAGCACCAGGAGCTGCTGACCCTCCCAGTAGTGAGAAAGAAATAGATCCCAGCAGCATCCCCACGGCCATCAAGTACCAAGATGACAATTCTCTGGCCCATCCAAATGTAAGATCTTTAGATCAGAACAATTTCCACTGAAGTCTAGTTGACTTAAATGAGTTTAAACTGTTGTTATTTTGTGCTGGTGACAAGAAGCCTGTTGGAAGAAATGGATTTATATGTTCCTGTTGGCTAGAAATAGGCAGCTGACCCCTGTCCCTTAGAGCAGTTACATGGATTTGAAGCCAGTATGAGCCAAATCATTTTGTCTGACTTTTAGAAGTATTCTTTCTGTAATTAACAAAAATAAGCAAAAAAAAAAAAAATAAGAAGTTTGGTTGTTTTTTAAATCTAGCATTAAAGATCTAATTCTGCCTGAGCTCTAGTTGGCTCATTGAATTGAGCCTGTCATCAACATATTTTGCTCTCTGCTCTGAAGTCGTGGCATTCCACTGTGTCTCTGAGAGAGTATGTAGGAAATAAACTTCACAAAATGCACCATAAAATTGTTAACAGACAATGTTGATATTAGTCCTTTTCTCCAGAACTTTCTGAACATTATTAATTCCAAATAGATTATCTTCAGTTGAGAAGTCACCAAAAGTTTAAACAGCATCCAAATCTTGTGCTAAAAGATGTATTCTATAAAGGTAATTTATGTTGCATAAGGGCAAATCCAAATTATTGGCAAACAGTAACATTTTTTCTTTTTCTTTTTCTTATTTCAGTTATTTATTGAGAAAGCTGATGCTGAGGAAAAATGGTTCAAGAGATTAATTGCCCTCCGACAAGAAAGGCTAATGGGTAGTCCTGTGGCCTGAATAATATACAGATGGTCGAATTAACAGTAACATTGGAAATTTCGGTTTTTAAATCCCAATATTAACTTTTTACTCTTAAAAAGCAGTTAGCTGATAATGTAAAAAGGTACTATTTCATTCATTTCTCATGTAGGCTTGAATATTTGCTGATTTGAACTTAACCAAACATTGTGAATATTAAAACTAGTATAAAATTTAACAATGCATGAAAATATCATACTGTTAATAAAAATATCAGTGGTAAAATAAATGATACACAGTAGTATTTGAGTAAAATTGGAAAATATCAAGTCATCATTTAAAGACACAATTTTGATTAATCATGCATATGTAAGAATCAAACTATATGCTATCCATGTGAGATTTCATCTTCCATGTATTATTAAACCATTTTGACTCTTTTTTTTTCACATTATTGCAAACATTTAGGCAGAATAAAAAGCACTCTAAACAATCTAAGCAGAATGAGCATGTTAATCTTAAAGGAAAAACATATTTTTTAAAACATTTCTTGAAAATTAAATAAATTGAAAATTTATTACTTAGAGATCAGCATATACTAAGTGTTCCTTTTAAAAATATTAGCAGATCCTGGCTCATTCTCCTAGAAACATATGTTCATACTAGACCTCATCAGTTGACCAAATACCCATGATGGGGAAATCATTTCTGAGGAAACTGGTAAGAGCTCTCACTTCAGTCTTACTTACCCAACTTTTAGTCCCTGCAGAGAAAGCCAGCTAATTGTAATTTTGATAAGGCTATTTGTCATTGTAGAATACCTTTCTCCAGTAGCTGAATGAAAATCAACCATGCTTTCCATACTAAACATGCCAGAGATGAGGATTTCTAGGCCTTGCCTTACAAAACTAGTTTTCAACAGCTGACATGAATATTTCCCTTCTATTTTGTTCTGTTGTCTGGTCTCACTCTAATTTGGTGTCTGTGAAGACTGTGCCTCAGAATACAGTATAAACCGGAAAAGTTTGGGGGCGAGGATTACCAATATGTAAAGCCATCTTTGTTGTATTTCTGAAACTACTAAAACTCTAATTCCTATAAAAATTGTAAAAATAGGGGTGCCTGCATGACTTAGTCAGTTAAGCATCTGCTTTCAACTCAAGTCATGATCCCAAGGTCTTGGGATCTGTGTCCTGTATTAGGCTCCCTGCTCAGCCTACGTCTCCCTCTCCTGCTCCCCCTGCTTGTGTCTCTTCTCTCCCTGTTAAACAAACAAACAAACAAATAAATAAGTCTTTTAAAAAATAAATAAAGGGTGGCTCAGTTGGTTAAGCATCTGCCTTCAGCTCAGGTCATGATCCTGGAGTCTCACATCAGGCTCCCTTCTCAGTGGGGAGCCTGCTTCTCCCTTTGCCCCTCCGGTCTCTCATGTTCTCTCTCTCTTTCTCTCTCCCAAATAAATAAATGAAATCTTTAAATAAATAAATAGATTTTTAAAATATAAAGATCCCAGTTGCAAAAGGTATGGAAAATAAGCTAATGACAAAATACTTGTTTTCATATAAACATGATTCACATTCTAAGTTGGTGCTAGTGGTCTTTTCTTGTCTTTTTCTCTTCTTTATTTAGCTGTAAGTGAAAGTGCGCAGCATAAACTCGGGTTCATGTGATCTTTAGTAAAAATACATACATTTTTAGTGACTAAAGGAGGGATTACAGTTTTTGAAATATTTTGTAGTTCATTCCTTGCATAACTTGTAAACAGTAAAAGGACTCTCACTCCTTTGGAAAGTATATTTTACAAGACTATGGATTGTCATTTGGTCCACTAGTTTATTCTCCAGAGAACCTGGACTAGGCATTTTTTTCCAGTATGCCTAACGCTCCATACTTATAACTAGTGAAAATATTGTGATCTGTGTTAATTATATTTAACACCAGTGTTCCTTTATGGCAAGAACCCCAAACACAGAAGTTTAAATTACAGTTGATTTGTATTTTAAAGCTAAATTTTTCAAAGACATGGAGAATCAAGTTGTTTTTTAATTCACTAAACTTTAGTCCCTGCAGGAACTCAATGACTATTCTCCTCCTTCCTGATTTCCAGTATGATTCATTTTAATGTATTATTAACTTCATTTACCTACATTCCTGTTGAAGACTACAATATTACCACATAAGCCAAATCAAATTTAATGAGAAAGACTTCAGAGAACAATATCAAATATATCACCATACTCAAGCTAGGTGATGCATCCTGGCCTTCTTTAATATCCTAATGTAATGAGTCTATAAAACACAACAATCCCTTTCATGTCACTTGAGTAATGATAACAATTTGGACTTACATGAGACCTTGGTGTTTATTGAAACATTGATTTCATACAGAATGATGAGTGCTCGTAATATAAGTTGGGTTTTCATTTCTGACTACATTCTTAGGGAAAGTGGAATAAGAGCATCACGTCATTCCTCTGCTTCACTTTAGTATCCTCACCGATAAAATGAGGATGCTAAGAGTGGACCTGCCTTCTTTGATTTTTCGGCAAAGTAACATAAAAGAATGCCCTTCATAGAAAAAGTTTCCTGTGTGTGCCAAAATAACATTTTAGCATGCTAGCCAGCTTAAGGAAATATGGAACAGATAGTTGCATGAGTAATGGTGTGAAAAGCTGCACTCCAACATCGGTGTACTCCTTATGTATGTGCTTGAAATGCCATGGTCAGTGGACTCCATCCCAGCTTTGTCCCCAGCTCTCCCTAATCTCCCTCCCTGCCAAGAACACAGGAAACGCTATTTGCTCTGCAGTTAATGACCTATACCATCCACTTACTTGAGGGATCTCAGGTTTTCTTCAGTCAAATTTACCCACTTATTCATTAATCTTTTTTTTCAATACCTAGTTTGTCCTGGGCACCATAAGTGCAGTTGAGTACACATGGGTGAGTCTAGTGGGGATCCTGCCTCCAAAAGGTTTAGTTATGAAGCTCAGACATGTATATGACATAAGATATACAATACTTAGTGGCAGAGCAGAAAACACGGTGGCAGTGAAAAGAGAAATTATTCCAAGTTAGAAAATTAAGGAAGTCTTCATGAAAGGAAATCACAACTGGTGAAGACTTGAAGAAAGATGGCACTGGAGCCGCAAGGTCTCTCAGCCAGCCATCCACCTCCATCTTCCTAATAGTTGCCCTGGAAGGTTGGGAACTATCTAACCCATGGAAGTTCTAACCCAGAGAAGAATCCCTCTTGCAAAAGACCTAGATGTCCCTGCCTCTCAATTTTATGAAAAATTTGAGGTTCCTGGTATACCCTTCGGCTTTTCCTGACCATTTCTACCTTTCAGTGGAGAATTGGATAAATAAGCCAAGCCTTCATTTGGCCACTGGTATCAACAGTCTTGTATCACTACCAAGATGACATGAGCCGAGATATGCAAAGAAAACTGAAAGGAGACTTCCAGTACCTCTGAGAGCATCATGTCTGGCGGTAAGGCCTTGCACGGCCATGTGGATCCCTCTGCATTCCCCCGATACGCTTTGTTTTTCCACTGTGTACTGTTATAGAAAGCATTATTTGGAACTAAAAGATAGAGTCCACTTGTCTGGTTAGATCCTACCCCAAATTTTCCTTTCATTTGGGCATCCAGTGAAAATCTTTAAGTGTACAAATAAGATAGTAATAAAAGCTGGAAACGGAACAAGACAGGTGACATTTTGGGTCACTGAACTATGGATGAATTGATCTGGAATTCTTGTACCCATATTACTCCTTCCCCCATTTCCCTATCCCCAAATTCCTTTTGAATATAGAAGGAATTTTATTTAAGAATTATTTCTTCTAGAGAGAGAGCAGTAGAGAGAGGGAGAGAGAGTCTTAAGCAGACTTTGTGCTGAGCATGATGACCCTGAGCCAGAACCAAGAGTCGGATGCTTAACCAACTGTGCCACCCAGGTGCCCTGACAGAAGGAGTTTTAAACAAGCTCTTGGCCATTACTCAATTGATAGAGTACTCGAATTATTTAGACAATGTTTAAATGCTATCCTTTAAATGTAAGCTTAACTCCTTGGAACTCCATTCTGGAATAATGAAAAAGCACGTCATCTTCATAAGAAAATACTTGAGTCTTTACCACAGAACAGGAGTAAAAATAAAGGTAAGAAAGAACATTTTGTGAATTCTCTAATCATCTTCATCTTTTATGTAATAAAAGACCTGTAAGGGGTGGACCCTGTAAGGGGTAGACGTTGATCAATATATTTAACTGGTGGGTTTTTCTAAATCAAAACACTCTTCTCTCTATTTCCAAGCTATTTTTGGCTGTCATTGTACACCCAGGATCTAGCCCATTCCTGACACAAAGAAAGCTCTCAATAAATATTTTTCAGTGAAAGAAGAATGAATTTGCCCATGTCAGATGAGCCATCTATTTATCAGTCTGGTTATTTAAATTAAGCTGTTTGGAGCCAGCACAAAAAATAAATAGGTGTCTATGTGTATACCAAAAGAACTGACAGTACAGTCTCAAGGAAATGCTTGCACACCCGTGTTCATAATGGCATTGTTCACAATAGCTAAAACATGGAAGCAACCCCAAGTGTCTATGGATGGATGAATGGAGAAGCAAATGTGGCGTATGCACACAATGGAATATTACTCAGCCTTAAAGACGAAGAAAATATTAAGCAGAATAAGTCAGTCAAGGAAAGACAAATACCATATGGTCTCATTCATATGTGGAATTTAAGAAACAGAACAAATGAGCAAAGATTAAAAGAAGAGAAAGAGACAAACCGAGAAACAGACTCTTAACTATAGAGAAACATCTGATGGTTACCAGAGGGGAAAGAGTGAGGGGATGGGGATTAAGGAATGTACATGTGATAAGCACCAGCCGATATATGGAATTGCTGAATCACTATATTGTACACTTGAAACTAATATAACACTGTATTTTTTTTTAAGATTTTATTTATTTATTTGACAGACAGAGATCACAAGTAGGCAGAGAGGCCGACAGAGAGAGAGGAGGAAGCAGACTCCCCGCTGAGCAGAGAGCCTGGTGCGGGACTCGATCCCAGGAACCTTAGATCATGACCTGAGCCAAAGGCAGCGGCTTAACCCACTGAGCCACCCAGGCACCCCTATAACACTGTATGTTAAACTAAAAAAGGAGGAAGGGAATTCTGCAATATACTACAACTTGGATGAACCTTGAGGACATTATGTTAAGTGAAGTAACCCAATCACAAAAGGACAAAAACTATTATGATTCCACTTATATGAGTTACTCAGATTAGTTAAAATCATAAAGACAGAAGGCATAACCATAATTGCCCAGGCTGGGGGAGGGGGAAATGGGGGGCTACTGTTTAAGGGGTAAAGAGTTTCAGTTTCATAAGGTGAAAAGAGTTATGGGGATGGATGGTGGTGATAGTTTCACAGTACTGTGAGTCTATTTAAGAACCCTGAACTGTAGATATTAAAATGGCTAAGATGGTAACTACTATGTATATCTTGCCACAAAAAAAGAAAATCTATTGGGGCGCCTGGGTGGCTCAGTGGGTTAAAGCCTCTGCCTTCGGCTCAGGTCATGATTCCAGTGTCCTGGGATCAAGCCCCGCATTGGGCTCTCTGCTCAGCGGGGAGCCTGCTTCCTCCTCTCTCTCTCTGCCTGCCTCTGCCTACTTGTGATCTGTCTGTCAAGTAAATAAATAAAATCTTTAAAAAATAAATAACTAGGGGCGCCTGGGTGGCTCAGTGGGTTAAGCCACTGCCTTCGGCTCAGGTCATGATCTCGGGGTCCTGGGATCAAGTCCCGCATGGGGCTCTCTGCTCAGCAGGGGGCCTGCTTCCCTTCATCTCTCTCTGCCTGCCTCTCTGCCTGCTTGTGATCTCTCTCTCTGTCAAATAAATAAATAAAATCTTTAAAAACAATAAAAATAAATAAATAAATAAATAAAAGAAAATCTACCCTAAGTAAATGTCATGGGTAAGTACAGAGTACATAGTGCCTTTCTGTTGTAATTGGGGCTACAACAGTGGGATGGAGTTAAAGCAAGAATCTTACTATTTCTAAACTACACCAGACTTTCTAGTGTAATTTTTTTATTGCTGAAATAATATTTCAAGTGATGTGGATGTGGTTATTCAGGGTCCACCGCTGGCTCCTATGATTGCTGTCCTTGGGAGCTATAGGCCAGTGTTAAAGAAGTAAAGGCTACCAATATAGTAATACACCACTGTAAACTCAACAGTGTACCATTTTATTTTTAGATCTTGGGAAGGAATGGCAAAATGATCCTGTGACAACTCCCAGGATGATGAACTGAACTGACCCTCTTTCAGCATCTCGTAACTTGAGACTTGGGCTGAAATCCTACAGTGTAAGAAATGTAGTAGAGTGCAGACTCCCTTCCTAATCTTTTTTAAAATGAGCTGCCAAAATCCCATGTCTTACGTAAAGTCTGTAACTACAGTCTACCTGCGAATGACACAAGAATTATGTCATAAAATTAAAATGGAATTGAAAACATAAATAATTGAGAAATAAATATTTTCCAAATACCACCCCAATGGATGAATGACTGACTACTGTTAAAGATTCCCAGGTTTGTTTAAACAAATTCTGTAATTGGATTATTTATTTAGCACCATTGTAGCTTTTCTCTCCGTAGTACATCTAATTGGCCTGGAGAAGATAACGCATAACTAATTGATTAATAGTTTGTAAAAATACTCTTTTCAAAATGCTGTGTATTTGAATCCCCTGCACTCTAAGTATGTGAGGTGAAAATGGAAAGTCATCCAAAATGATCATCGCCCATAAATACAGTTTTCTCCAAGTTTAAAATATTTCATTAAAATTTGTGGACCTACATAGAGCATAATCAGCATCCTAAGTCCCATGTTACTTAACAGCTGTTCCACCAGAAATGCTTCCAGGCAAATAACCTATTCACATTAAGTGTTCCTACATCCACGCTTGTGTTGCAGAGGTCATGTGGGCTGCTTTCAGAAAAAGATGTTATGAGGCTTTAACTTCCCTTCTTTATAATTAATAAAAGAATAACGAATGTGTTAGCATTCACCATAGCCTAGAAATTACCAGAGACTCCGTTTTTACTTGTCCTAAACTTGAAATTCCAATTTCTAAGTATTCTCATCTTGCTATAATAACTGTGCAATGTAATTCCCAAGAGACATTGTTTGATTAATTTCTAAATCCATTTGAAAGGCATTTAAACAGACCTTAAAGAGCTTTGAAAAAGTTATAAAAATATACTTTTTCTCTTATTTTTTTAAAAGATACGTTAAAATTCTCACAATCTATGAGAAAAATCTCTGTTCTTTTGCCAGCAAAGACAGCATAGCATTAAAATGTATTTTTACTTTGGAAGTTAAAAAAATCAATCTAATGTTTAATGTCACTGGGAGATTTGAATATTGGACTCTAGTTCAAATGCAGAATGTATATATTAAATGTGAATGACCACTACTTTATTAAACTAATTCTGTTTCTAAGTACTTTAAAGTGTACTCAATCTTCATATATATGTTTTCTATAAATTATATAATTTAAATATGCCAGCTAGCAAATGGTCACATCTAATTTATTAAATGTGTTCATTTACTAGCCTTGTATCAATACAGGCAACATCAGCCTTATAAAAGAATAACATAACGAAAATTAGATCAAGAATTAGCATTTTTCTTAAGTGGTATCTTCAACATTTTTGTGACTTGAGATTTTTCTTTCATTATTTTTTTTTTAAAACAGGAAAGTCAAGTCATCCATAAGCAACCAATTTTTGTTACACTGCTGCTCTCTCTCCCTGCCAAGTGACCATTGTTAACAGTCCTTCCCAGCCCTGCCCTATGTTTAAACAAATACATCTCTGTAGAGATAGTGACATATGGGCTGTCTTTTCAGACCATGGAAACAGATTGGTCTGCAGTTAACTTTTTCCCTTGATATTATGCCTTGGATAACTTTCTGAAGCCATACATCTCTGTGCCTCATGAATGGCTGCAAAGATTTCCTAAAAGTGAAACTGCTAAGCCATAGGGTATGTACCTTTTGTATTTATACTATAATAGCAACAGTAAAGAAACTTTCAAATAAGATTATTTTATGCAAATTAAGATTGTTATCACTCTCTTCTTCAAATCATTTAAGAACTAAAAACTCACGGGGCGCCTGGGTGGCTCTGTGGGTTAAAGCCTCTGCCTTCAGCTCAGGTCATGATCCCAGGGTCCTGGGATGGAGCCCTGCATGGGCTCTCTGCTCCGCGGGGAGCCTGCTTCCTCCTCTCTCTCTTTCTCTCTCTCTGCCTGCCTTTCTGCCTACTTGTGATCTCTGTCTGTCAAATAAATAAATAGTTTAAAAAAAAAAAGAACTAAAAAGTCACTCTATAATTAGGATACATTTTATGCAGCTAAATAATCTCCATATTCCCCCTAAAATCATTGGCCACAATGCTCCTGGAGGCAGACCTTAATAGACTGCAGTGCCTGGTTTCCCTTGCCCTCCAGCCTTTGACTGGGTTCAGCCAATAGGAGGCACTGGCAGCAAGTCAAAGGAAGGAGCAGAGAGAATTGGGTATCTGTACCTTTGCTGGGCCCTGTTTCAATTGTGGCTGCTTTCCTAATGTCACAGCTCTAGGAGGCCAGCCCCCTTCCCAAGGGTGCATCTCTCACCATGTTCTAATAACAGCTCCTTCCTCCTGCCCCTTCAGACCTGGGGGCTGGAAGAGTTTCCTGTAGCTTCTACTCCCTGATTGGGGCCTGTAATCCTGCCCACATCCCTGTATTTAATACCTTCATTAAACACTTTTGTGTATGTCCTCTGTTTCCTACTGAGACCAAAGCTAATAAAATTGTCTTCAAGGGCAGTGTATCAATTAGGATTAATTAAGTATATCTGTTCCATAACAATAGCATAACAACAATAGAAACAACAAACAATAGCTTAAAGAGGAAAAATGTTTCTCTCTCAAAGAAAAGACATTTAAAGGCAGTTACGATGGATTCATATGTCAGAGACTTGGGCTCTTGGGTTGGTGGCTTCCACCACACGCCTCAGGCTGACTGAGGCTGTAGCTAGTATTCTCATATTCCAGGTGGCAGAAAGGATGTCCTCCCTGTCTTTTTTTTTTTTAATTTTTTATTAACATATAATGTATTATTTGCCCCAGGGGTACAGGTCTGTGAATCATCAGGCTTACACGTTTCAGAGCACTCACCATATTGCATACCATCCCCAATGGCCATAACCCAACCACTCTGTCCCTACCCACCTCCCCCCAACAATCCTCAGTTTGTTTTGTGAGATTAAGAGTCTCTTATGGTTTGTTTCCTCCCTGCAAGTTTATATCACACCAAATAAAACTTAATCAAATGACTTGCTCTCCTGTTGCAAGGAAGATTGAGAAATGAAGTATTGAATTGTTTTAGCTCCTCCTTTGAGGCACCAAATCATCAATTTAAGTCAGGTGCATACCCACCTGCTTTTACACTTAAGGAGTTTCCATGTCTTTATCAGAAAATACCCTGATAATTATGAATCAATCATAATAAAATATTTCCTTTAAAAATACAATAAAATCCTGAAACAGACTTAACTATAGAGAAGAATTGATGGTTACCAGAGGGGAGGCGGGTGGGGGTATGGATGAAAAAGGTGATGGGGATTAAGGAGTGTCCTTGCCACGATAAGCACTGAGTAATATATGGAATTACTGAATCACTATATTGTACACCCACAACTAATACAACACTGGATGTTAACTATACTGTGAAATGCCAATTGAATATTACCCCCACCTTCTTTGCTTTGTCCTCAGCCAGCCTCCTGCTCCTTCAACTGGAATTAAAATGAAAACATAATTAAAAATAAAGATATAGCTAGCAAAATCCCAAAGAAATCCAGCTACATAGCCCATCTACTCATTCAAATTTTCATTAATTCAGAAAACGATTTCGAGGAATACTGCTTGGCAGCACGCTCCCTTTCCCAGCCCTCCAGAGGCGACTAGACACCCTTTTCATATAAACAGTAATAGTTTATATGTAAACATTTCAAACACCGCATAAGTGGCATTTAGGCCCTAAGAATTCCTAATCGCTGTTGTTGTTTAACTTTATTTCAGGCTAATACTATTCAGTTAAGAGTAGTTCTCTGAGCCAGAATGTATCACCTTTAAAGAAATGTGGCACGGATGTTTCAGCCTGACTTTATGTTGCACAGGTGTGATCTCTCGGGTGAGGATCCCAGGGAAAGGAGGCACCAAATCATCAATTTAAGTCAGGTGCATACCCACCTGCTTTTACACTTAAGGAGTTTCCATGTCTTTATTCTACTTTTTCTCCTTTAAAGACCCTTTCATTCATCTTACATTGTAAGCACATGGAAAATGCTGAATTCAATTCTAATTCTGTATTTAGCAAGCAACCTTTGATCAATGGTTTCTGTCTTCACCAGCAGGGGCTTGTCAACAAGTATTTTAATTTGCCAGAGATTGAATTAACCAGGTGCATGATTGCATGTGAGTGAACCAATAAATTTGAATTTTTTTAGCCTGCTCTTACTCCTGAGAAGCCAAGAGAAATGAGGTAAGGTAAATGAGAGGTGAATTGTTAGAAGAAATGATTGGTGTTTCTGTTAGAAGAAATGATTGAAAAGAGGCCTCCTAGTGCTAGTATCAAGGTAGCAAATCAGCTAGAAATTAGGGGCAGAAGCCCCAACTAGTGGTAGAGGTACATTTGCCTGGAGCATGGCCTTGCTTATATTTCTGGGAACCAAAGGAGCCAGCAGAAGGGGATGGGGTCCAATAAGAGAGAGAGAGAGATGAGAAGCCCAAATCCAACATGCAAGACAGAGATAGCAGTGGGTAGTAGCATATTTCTTATACGCTGTGATAGCTTTAAAACATGTCTGCAAATTCTTTGATACTTTTCCCATGGAGAGGTGGGAATGGAGGTCCCCTTCCTTGAATCTGGGTCAGTCTCAGTGATTTGCCTTTAACCAAAAGAATGCATCAGAAGTGGCCCAGCATAATTTCCAAAGCCGGTTCAGGAAAGGCCCATTCCTAATTCTCAGGATCCTCACCCTTTGAGCCCAGAGCAGCCATTAGGAGATGACCAGCTACCCAGGAGCTGCCCTGTTGTGAGAAAACCCAGGCAGCAGGGAGAGTCCACGTGTTGGTGTTCTGCCTGAAAGTCCTATCTGAGGATCCAGCCAACAGCCAGCAAGTGAGTGAAGACATCTCCAACCTCTGAGTCCCCCTAGCTGAGGCCCAGAGGTAAGCCATCACCACTTCCCTATCTGAATTCCTCACCTGTGGAATTTATGAGTGTCATAAAAGGACTCTTCCGCACCACAAAGCTTGGGGGTGGTTTGGTGTACAGCAACACTAGTCAGAACACCAACCCTATGGAGTCACTGAAAATCTGGTTGAACCACACACCAGTATACACCGATGTTTACCTGCAGGTCTGCGGGAAGCTGACTGACTGCCACTGTTAAGGCTTCAGGGATTGTGCTATGAGCATGCTTTGTCTGCCAGAGACTCCACTTCCTGAATCTCTGTTCCACCATCTAGTAAACAAGGTTGGGGGTAGGGGGAACGCCTGGGTGGATCAGTCCATTCAGGGGGAGGATTCATGGTTTCAGCTTAGGTCATGATCTCAAGGTCATGGATTCTGCTTGAGAGTCCCTTCATTTCCCTTTGCCCCTCTCCCACACTGTACACATATGAGCCATCTCTCTCTCTCAATAAATAAATACATACATGCATACATAAATGTAAAAAAAAAAAAAGGTAATTCCCATCTTGCAGAATTCCTTGTTAGAAGAAATGACTGGTGTTTCTGTTAGAAGAAATGATTGAATTAGAGTTATGTATGTAAAACACCCAGCACAGGACCTACCAAGGAGCCAGAATCAATTAAAAAATAGTTGAGAATTGCAATGCTATAATTTTCTGATTTTAGGTTCTCTACATTTCACTTAGAATGTGAGTGATCTTATTCTATAAAGCCAAGTCACCATATACAGCTTAGTTGGACAGACAGACCAATAAGAGTGTTTGGATTAAATGATAAATATAATTAGAAAATGAGAGTGCCATGTAAAAACAAATACAGAGTTATTTAGGGCCCTTAGCTAGAAATCAGCGTGTCCTATAAAACTGACTGCCACATACAAGATTGAATGAACCATAATCATCAAAATGACTGAGAATTAAGAAAGAAAATTAATTCCCGAAGGAAATCACTATAGATCTCATTAGTTCAGGAATAACCTACCTTAGGACTTTAATTAAAAATAATATTTATTCCAAATAAATGAGTGCTGACAGGTTTCTGCAGAATCCATAATCTTGGTTATGCTAAATCTTCTTATATTAAGGCAGACATCATTAATCTCATTTGAGATGCCCTCCAGTCTGACAGCTCTCACAGCACTGGGGCAATTTCTTGCAGCAGGCTTTTTATCTTCACAAAGGAGTTATAACTCATGCAGATACCTCATGTAAAAAGGTCTGGGCAATTAGAGACATCACTCTGAGATCTACACTGGCATTTTATCACTTTAGAAAGCATCTCATAATGAGTTTGTTCTCAAATGGAGGCCAATATCTCAACACTACCATCAAATTAACAGTGGTTATTTTATTATTTTATTGCTACCATTCTTTTTTTTCCAGAAAAGCATCAGGTGTTTTATAAAAAATGCATAGAATATGGCAAGATAAAAGAGAAATTTTAACAAGTCGATGAAGAAAATAGGGCAAAGGAAAGAATGAGAGTAGAAAATTTGGGAAAAAGTTAGAAGGAATCAAGTTAACATCCAAAAAGCATACTGTAAAATTTTATAAAGGTATGCACTTTCAAGCTGCCAGCTGATTGTTCGCTTAGTATTTCAAGTCTTATGTAATGATTAATTCTAAGAATTCTGTTCTATACCTCTTCTGATTACTTTTGTGCAAGTTACTAATAGATGCATGTGCTGGGTTGAAGGGTATCTTCCCCTCCAAAAAAGTTCACTCCCCCACAAAAATTCACCTCAAATCTGTGGTGCCTTTTTTCAGAAATAGGGTCCTTGCAGGTGTAATCAAGTCAAGAAGAGGTCATTCTGGATTAGGGTGGGTCCTAAATCCAGTGACTGCTTGTCCTTGTAAGGGCAGGGAGGTTTGGATTCAGACACTCTTAGGGGAGAAGGTCATGTGATGACAGAGAAGAAAGGAGTGATACCCGGATGAGCCAGGGAGCACGGAGGACTGTCAGCCAGGCAGAGGCCAGGACCTATGCCTCCCTAGAGCCTTCAGAGGGAGAATGGCCCTGCTGAAGCTTGACTTGGAACCTCTAGAACTGTAAGAGAATAAACTCCTGTTGTTTAAGCCAACCAGTTTTTTGTCCTCCGTGACGGCCGCCCTGAGAAGCTAATAACAAACAGCACATAAAGGTGTTTCCTTAAGAGCATAGAATATATGCCCAGAATGAATATAAAGGCCTGAAGGAGAAAAAATTAAGTAAAAGAAACAAAATTTCTAAAAATGTTGCCTATCTAAACTTTTTGTTTAAAATCTATGGCTCGGGGGCGCCTGGGTGGCTCAGTGGGTTAAAGCCTTAGGCTCAGGTCATTACCCCAGGGTCCTGGGATCGAGCCCCGCATCAGGCTCTCTGCTCAGCAGGCAGCCTACTTCCCTTCCTCTCTCTCTGCCTGCCTCTCTGCCTACTTGTGATCTCTGTCAGTCAAATAAATAAATAAAGTCTTTAGACAAACAAACAAACAAAAAAAAAAAAACACCTATGGCTTGGGCCTCTGGGTGGCTCAATCAGTTAAGCCTCTGCCTTCAGCTCAGGTCATGATCTCAGGGTCTTGGAATCGAGTTCTGAATCAGGCTCCCTGCTCAGTAGGGAGCCTGCTTCTCCCCCCTCCTCCTCCCCCTGGTTGTTCTCTCTCTCTCTGTCAAATAAATAAATAAAATCTTTCATAATAAGAAAATAAATAAAACCTATGGCTCCCCTATGCATCTTGGCCGGTGACAAAACAAGTATCAAGTAAACAAGTGACAAATATTAAGAGGGGTAAAAAGTCTTGGAAGCATTCAATCGCATTTAGTTTAGCAGATTATTTTTATATGGATAAATGGGCTTTTGAAATTTTATTACATACACTGCTATATTCTAATTTTTCCGAAGCTATACAGGGAGGACACTCTTCAATAAATAAAAAATAGGAATACAAACGGATAGGGCACAGACAAGATGATTTCAAGTCCACTTTAAGACTGAACAGAATTAGAAAGGTAATATAATACCCAGAACCTGATAAATGTATACTAGATGTTTGCAAACCAGATGAAAACATTAGTTTGTTATCTAAATATCCTGTAGAAAGGAAACTACTGCCTTATGGCCCCGATATTTTAAGATCTGGACACCCAGCGATGTGATGGTGACTGGTGTCCACTCACAAAGGCCTTTTGTGAAGAGTCAGGACACTTTTCAGCTCTCATCACTCGGGACTTGCTGTCAACACAGTTCTGAGTTACATTCAGAAGCCAGCATGCTGGGGTTACTGGGCTCAGGTATCCTTTCATACCGTGAAAACTCACACTGTAACTAGATCACAGACTCGAAGCCTGGGGGCCTGATTGAGCCCACAGGGTTGATTTATTTGCCCTGCTCAGGTATTTTGTTTTTAATTAACTGCTAACTTTTAAAAATTGGGAGATTTCCTCTGAAATTCTGTATTACCAGCAGGCATGAATTTCTGCAGGGTAATCATCTGGAGCTGAATAGCAGTTTCCCTTTTGCTGGAAGCCTGTCCAGTGCCCCACTGTGCACCGCTCCAGGAGCCCATAGCTATGTGGCACCGGGATAAGAGTGCCACACTCCTGCATGTGTGACCTTGAGCAAGTGCTTTCTCTCCTGTGACCCTCAGCTCCCTCTCATGTAAAATGGGTGTAATAATAGTGTCCATCTCATGAGATTGTTCAGGGGATTGAGGGCATTAAAACACTTAGAATGTGCCACACAAACTGCGGCAACCAATACATGTCTGTTGTTATTTTGGTTAATTATTAGTTCTTAACATCTTACCAATCCCACTTCCTTCGTTTTTAGTATTTGCCTGGCCTCTATTGTTTTGACTCCGGCTCTAGGTATAGCCCCGCCCTCAATCGGAGGGAAAGGAGACAGTCCTACTAAGTGCTAGCACAGGTTCACTGGGTGTATTAGTAAGAGCTTAGAGTCTGTAGTCAGACAAGCTGGCTTTCAATCCCAGCTCTATTACTTCCCGGCAATATGTCCTTCTATTACTTAACTCTCTAAAGCCCATGTTTACTTACGTCTGTAACATAGTCATGGGGAATGGTCATGAATCAGTGAGCCTAGCACAGGGCAGGGTTCAGCTTTTTCAGGTTTTATTATTAAGAAGATCAAATCTCCCTGGGCCTGGGTCACTCAGTTCCTCCCAGTGGGCTGCCAGTGCCAGTAGTATGAGCCTGGCTGGAGGCTGTTTCCCAAGGGGGTCTCCAGGTGAGGGAGATATGAATTAGGAGAAATCCAAATATAGCTTGGAGCCACTCATAATTAATCCCTGGTTACCCCTTTATTTTGTTACCCCAAAATATATACCCAAGATAGCAATAAAACTTGCATTGCCTTGAAATTAAAAACAATTCTTCTAAGATGGAAGCAGATTTTTTTCTACATTTCAAGTCATAAAAGCATCTAAGCATATATGACAAAGGGATGAAGGAATTTCAAGTTCTTAATGTTTTCCAAAATAATCCCTTAATCCCAAAACAGGCTTCTCAAATCATTGCCTTCACAGCT
This sequence comes from Mustela nivalis, assembly GCF_964662115.1. Classification (NCBI taxonomy): domain Eukaryota; kingdom Metazoa; phylum Chordata; class Mammalia; order Carnivora; family Mustelidae; genus Mustela; species Mustela nivalis. The sequence continues at coordinate 82,061,617 of NC_139020.1, forward strand.
GGACATCCATCCACAGCTTGAATTCTCTCCAAATCTTATCAAAGATTTAAAAATAACTTTTAAAATAGCACTGTAGACAGTCACATTAAACAGTGTCTGAGAGCAGATGACCTCAACAGTATTTCTTAAAGAATACTTTATCCTCCTCAACTTGTTTTAGGCTCAATGATTCTAAAATTTTTCATTTCTTAGAAGAAGCAAAAAAAATGTTCTATCCACAAAAGAAATAGAGACAGTCACGAATATCAAAGTGTTGACTCAATAGGAAAATCTTCCTTATGAGATTATTCCCTGTAGAGAAAAAGTTTTCTGAATCTCAATGACAATAAGATTAAAAAATAGCTGAATGTTAAATCAATTTTTAAAACTAATCAAGACGTGGACAAGAAGGATCATAGCTTTATTCTTAAAAGCCGAGAGAGAGAAAGAAAGAGAGAGAGAGCACATGGAGAGAGGAAGAAAAAGGAAGAAAGAAAAGGAACAAAAATTGATCAATAATAGATGAGTAACTTGTGGTAAATTCATACAATAAAATACTACATAGCAATGAAAAAGAATAAAGTGCTGCTATATGTAACAAGATGAATGAGTTTTACAGACCTAATATTAAGCAAAAGAAACTTCAGAATACTGGTTACCTTTGTGGGAGATTGGGAAAGAGCATAAAGGAATTCTCTGGGGCATTGGAAATGCTTTATATCTTCAGCCGGATGGTATTTTCATAGGTTTATTTGTATGTAAAAATTTACTGAGCTGTACACTTAAGATTAGTGGACTTTTTAAAAGAATTTGTTTATTTATTTGACACAGAGAGAGAGTTCACAAGTAGGCAGAGAGGCAGGCAGAGAAAGAGGGGGAAGCAGACTCCCTGCTGAGCAAGAGAGAGCCCAATGCAGGGCTTGAACCCACCTGGCATCATGACCTGAGCCCAAGGCAGACGTTTAACCGACTGAGCCACCCAGGAGCCACGCAGGCGCCCCTCTAAGTATTTATTTTAAAAAGAGCATGACACGTGCTCCAAAGTATCCAAGCCCCAAAGACTTATACCTAAATATAGGAAATGTAGGTAAAGACAAACCTTTTGCCCATTTTTATTAAGAACAGTATAATCTTTGTTTTAGCTCTGACCCTAAGGTGAGTCTTCATTCCCTCCCCCAGCCTATTCTAGTATCTTCCTCCTCTCTGACCTTCCATCACTAACTACAACAGAACATTCCTTTGCTTTTCTCCTGGGAACTAACTCCCTGTCAGCTATCTGAAGGTTAGTCCCACTCCAGGGCCTGGAGCCTGCACTTCTGCCCCAGGAGACTGCCTAAAGCATCTTTCCATAAAGGCACATCATTGTGACCAAAATCCTGGATGACATATTCTCTATATATTCTCAAATAAAACAACTCCATTACAGTTTGTGAAAAATAAACAGCCAGACATGAATATGCATGTCCAAAAAGATGGAAAATAAACATGACTGAGAAAGTCTGCTGTTTGTTCATATTTCAGTTGTGAATAAAACTCTAGGCCCTAGCCTCAGTAGCAGGCACCAAAAAGAAGTTAATATTGGAAAAGCCTCTCTGTAAACTCAAACTTGCTCTGAATTTGTAGATCACTGGAAGACAAACGTGGGTATATTTCTCAAAGGGAGAGGGTGCTATGGGCATTTAGGGTAAGACAATTCTTCCCTGCAGGGTTCTGCTTTTGCTCCACGCAGTGAGGGGAAATACAGACCCCCTTCAGGGAAGTGGCATGGTCGGTGACCAACTACAGCTTGACATCTACTCTCTGGGGGTGAGGGTATCAGTACCAATGGAATGGGAACCCAGTATATAAATGAAGTTTGGTTGCAGGAAAATAAATTGACATTTCTTACTAACAAGATAGTGGCCGGAGCTTGGTACACATCAACTCCTGTCTGGTGGGAAGCATTCAGGCTGGGGAATGGGGCTGCCATGGGCAAATGTGTAACACCCATGGGGACACCAGTCCTATCATACACACTGTAGATTAGTGTATTTATGAAACAATTTTACCACTGATAAAGATATCTTGAGAGAGAAGGTTAATCTGGATTTGAACTGAATGGACATTCACCAAATTTGGACGGGCCTCAGCTTTTTTGCATGTAATATGGGGATAAACATCTTAGCATACAGGATTGCTATAAGGATTAAATGAGAAAAATGTATGTAAAACACAATGCAATGCCTGGGGCATAGGAAGTATAAATAGGAGCTATTATCCCAATATATAATTTTCACTTAGCTCATCTTATTCCTCTGAAGGTAAATTTCAGGACATATGAATAGACTCTATATTATATACACCAGGCACATGCTACCTCAGGATCTTTGCATTGACCTGGAATGTTTTTCTAGCAGATGTCCATTTTCTTCCAGTGAATCTCCTCAGATTTACTTTCAAAGTGGCCTACACAGGATTCCCCTTTCATAATTCACAAGTCTGACCCCCTTACCCTGCTTGGTACTTCTTCCCCCAACACCTGTCACCTTTTAACATAGTACGTTCTATGCCTCTTATTTTTATTCTGTGCTCACAAGACCATAAATTCCAGGACAGGGATTTTTGTCTGTTTTGTTCAGCAACACCTTAATGTCTAGATCAGTGCCTGACCCAAGGTAGACACTCAATAAATATTTGTAAAATTGAATTGCTGGTTGAATATATTCCCACAGAATTTTATGCTTTTTAGTTTGGACCCATTATTTAGTTGGTCAGCAGATTTTGAGAAATGATTACCTGCTTTTATCCTGCTTCTTTCAGTGTGGCCCATCACCCACATTCCATGCAACCAGCCACATTGGGGAAAACTCCAGGTCTCCAGCCCTGTTCAATAACTAGCTGTGCAAACCTTGGCAATTTATGTAGCCTTTCTGTGTTTTGTTTGCATCACTTATAAATGAAGATAAAAACCATCTCTCCTCCACAAAATCCTAGGAGGATTCAATGAGTCAATGCATATGAAGATCTTACAACAGTGCCTGGTACACACTCAATAAATATCAGCTATTGTGATTCTATTTATAGCCAAATGGAGGACCTTAACCCCTTTAATCCTGATCTCCATTCCTATTGCTCCCTTTTGGGATACTCATCCTCTCCTACCTCTTCTTTCGTTTCCCATCAGTTTGAAACTATGCTGTTTCTTCAGCTTCAACTCTCCCCTTTCTTCCATTAACCTTTAAAAAAAAAAAAAAGCATTTGTTATTAGGCCCAAATTGCTTTTGGGAACTCCAGGTAACTCTGTGACTAACCTGTGCCCAGACTAAAGCTTTCAGGTTTTAGCACTGTAGGTCTAAGAAAAATCCCCATGGGAACAAGGTGGAAATTCTTCTTACAAGGTGCTTTATTCAATGTTAATCCAAAACTATTTTAATACTATCATTTACACCAAACATTTACCCCATTTCATTTAAGGATTTTGGGTGGGGAAGGGGTAGGAACAGAGGGAGAGGGGGAGAGAGAATCTTAAATAAGCAAGCTCCATGCCCATCATGGAGCCAGAGGTGGGGCTCAATCTCAGGAACCTGACTGAAATCATGACCTGAGCCAAACCTAGGAGTTGGACACTTAACTAATTTTGTCACCCAGGCACACCTGTTTTTAGTTTTTAAACAATGTGGCCCTCCTTAACATCTTGGACTGTACTATTTTAAAGAGGAAATGATTACAAGTCTTCTAAAACAAAAAAATTGCCTTGAAACTAATTTAGAAATCCCTGAGATTATATATACATATACATATATATATGTACATATATGTATATATACCCTCTGAACTTCATTCTGATGCCAGAGGAGAAGAAAATAGCCTATTCCCTGGAAAGGCTGTGCTATCTGAACTTGGACAGTGTAAAATCTGCCCTTACCTCACACCATCAGTCTCAGGAAAAGGAGGCTGCCAGCAAACTTGGCTAAAGGTTGGGAGGTAAGAAGTCCAAAGGATTAAATTTCCAACTCCCAAAATAACCCCTGAGTACTCCTGTCACCTCAAATCAGGTCCTGCATGCTCTTCATGCTGGAACAGTGCCACCTCTCTGGTCTGATCCCAGGAGGCCATGTGGAGCCCTGGATGGCTCTCTGTCTCCAGAGGACAGCCTCCTAGAGAGGCTGGGGAGCCCACTGTATTAAAGTAGACATACAAAGTGCATCTTCTCTATTCTTATACTCATCATTCTTCTCTTTCTTTAATATCCTCTCTTCTACCTTCTCCTCCACCTACCTTTAGACTAGCAGTAGGCCTCAGGAGAGTGTTTTCCAAAACTTATTAATATGAGTAGCACTGTCATATATCCTTCCCCCGCATCATGTCCAAATCCCACCTGTGCTATATCCTTAATTTAGTTCATATTTTCACTTACATTTGCAAAGACTAGTTATTAATGTATAGCACTGCTTTAAATTTAAAACCATTTTCACTTGCCATAAACAGAAGGCTCACGCATAAATATAATTAAAATAAAACTACATAGTAGTGAAATCTTGGATATGGTGCAGGTGTTTTGTCTGAGTCCTATTCTGTTAGGTTAAGGACTGCTGGAGAAGTATTAAAGACATACTGGCATCGAAGTGAGACTTCTTCCTTGAAATGGGGAGACTGGAAAGAGGACCAAAAAGAGAGCAACTTGCTCATCTTGCTTTTAAATATCATGTCTACATAAAACTTAAGCATTCCCACTTTGGGAAATATTCCTTTGAATTTTAGACTCACATAAGGCAAAGAAGGTTGTGAAATTTTATAAGGCTCATTTCCTTCAAGTAAGCACGGAGTACATTATTTATTAACTGTACTCAAAAACTTGCTGCATGTTTATTCTCAGTATTTGTGCACAGCTTTGGACCAAGTACCACGGAGTGTTTTGGATACAAGACTCTTTCCCGTGAATAACAAAATGCTGCAAGTGACTAGATCTTTGGAAGCCATCTAGCCCAAATCTTGACCCATTTCCATTTTCCCGAAAAGTGAGTTAGGGTTCGAGGCCGAGGGCGCTGTGCCCAAGGTCACGCAGAGGGTGGTCTAATTTGGGGGTTCCTGCAGTCCTGGGAACAAGCTATCTCGTCCCTCAGAAGACTTCAGAAGGGTTGCCTGACTGGCGGGAAACCAAACCTCTCGCTTCCGCTCTGTTGATCGCAGTTGCTATGGCAGCGGCGCGTTTTCCCCGCCTCGTCTTAGTGACGTCGAGAGACCGGTGTCCAATGGGAAAGCAGCTCGGCGTCACGCACCGCCTTTCCCGGCGGGCACCGCCTTCTTAGCCGGGTGAGTAGCATCGACTGCGTGGGGGAACACTGGCTCCGGTCGCGGCCGCGGCAAGTTACATCGTCTTCCAATCTGTCCGCGTCCGCCGCCGCCGGTGACAGAGCCAGTATGTTCGGGATGCTGAGCAGCAGCTTTGAGGATGATCCCTTCTTCTCGTAAGTGTCTGGGGTCGAGAGCCCGCGGTCGCGCGGAAGTTCAGGGATCTTGAAGGGAGCTATTGTAAGGGAAAGTGCGAGAAAGCTGAGGAAGGCGAGAGGGAATCTGAGTAACTTCAGGAAGCGGCTTGGGGGAGAGATGGACTCGAGGGCGTGAGAGGGAAGGGAGTCGAGAACTTAGGGATGTGGGAAGGAGAGGGGAGAAGGCTTGAGGGGGTTGAGAGAGAGGAAGATTTGGGGGTCTGGGAGGGAGGGGAGAGAAGGGTCTGGGAGCGTGAGGTGAAGAGAGGTGCGGGCGGCACCCCCCCCCCGGCCCCCGCACACAAACCCAAGTGCCCGTTGCTCTCAACTTGGCCGGACTTGGGGTGTTCGGGTTGGTTCCCGCGTTCCGAGGCCCGCCTTCGCAGCCGCAGAGCGTTGCAGGTGACGGTAACCTCTCTAGGTGGAACTTGTGGCGAGAATTAGGCTTAGGGGACCCCTCCCACACCTGTTTCAATTCCAAATGAGAGGCAGAGAATGTCTTAGAAGATGACAGTTGTTTGAAAAGGAACACATTTTTAAAACAGGGTTTTCATAAATACGCGTTTCGGAGAGCACAGCAAAGTCGGAGAGTTGTGCTGTCTCTCACGTCGGAGTGGTTGGAGGTTGCCAGGCGCACGGTTTGTTTTCTTTGCTTGCTTTGTTACAAAGCTAGTCTTGTTTGTAAAGGGACTCCTCTGTCAGAAGTACAAATAGGGCAGGGACGCAGACTGTGGGTGCGTTTAACACTTCAGGTAAACAAATGTCAAACCTGTGGACAGTTCCAAATGAATTAACGTGATGCCTTAGGAAGAAGGGATCCAGAACTTAATTAATTGCTTCACTATAAGTTAGTTTTCTTGGGTGAGGGTGTGTGGGGTTTGGGGGGTTTTTGTGTGTTTGTTTTGTTTTGTTTTGTTTTAGTTCTTCCTTTGGGTATGATAAAAAAAATGGTAACAGTTGGATTCCCAAGACGGGAGGCTTTGTGATACTTTTTTTTTTCTTTCTTTTTTTGACAGAGAGAGAGAGAGATCACAAGCAGGCAGAGAGGCAGGCAGAGAAAGAGGGGGAAGCAGGCTCCCCACCGAGCAGACAGCCAGGCTCCATCCTAGGACTCTGGGATCGTGACCTGAGCTGAAGGCAGAGGCTTAACCACTGAGCCACCCAGGCAGCTCTTTGTGATACTTTTTTGCCCAAGTGTTTTGGCAGTTTGAATTTTGACTTGGTGTCCTAATTTATTTTGATCGATTAAATTCTACCTCTTTGCAACTTGGAGGCTTTTTTTTTCTTTTTTAAGTTTAAAATGTCAACAGTTTTCTACATAGTATTGTTGTTTTTAAAGGGAAATATTATGTTGGCTTATGTGTTAGTACTATTTTTAAACTAAATAACATGAAAGTAACAATTGAAAGAATAATTGGTTAAAAAAGGATGAAATGATTAATATAGAAAAATAAAATGGTTAACATTTCATTCTAAAGGTTATAAATTACAATTAAGGGGTGTATGGATTCAGAAAAATGTATAGTGCTGTTTTAGTTAACTTGTTTAGGAGCTTTTGGAACATTTACAATTAATGCCATCTTGACAAGTTTTAAAATTTGTGCTCTAATATGATTTGCTCTTTTAAAAGTCTCTGAAGAGTAGGGACTAACTAAGTATATCCATAGATTTGTTGTGCTGTTGAAATGATTCTTATGTAATTGTGACATCACTACAATGGGTAGTATTTAAGAAGATTATGACTACTTTTAAGTTGCATTATGTCCGCAATTATATCAAAAATAGCAATGGCCTTAACTAAACTGTGAGTGTATAATTAGTACCTTTTATAAAACGTCTAGCAAAAGTGTAATTTAAACTCTTGGGTAACTTGCTGTCTGAGCAAAGGCAATGAACCCAAGAGTCAGTGTCAGAAATAGTAACAGACCACAAATAGTAGGCATACATCAAAGAACACTCTTCCCTGTGCTTAGGATGGAAAGGACCATTGGTTACATGTCAGTGGGTCTTTCGGTCATCACTTTCCATAACCTTCTTCAAATGCAGACAGCCATATCATAAAAATTTAGGATTAATTTCTTGTACTTAACTTTATAAAACATTCATCCTTATAATTTTGTTTCTCCACAAATAACTGTTTAGAATGTAAACACAACCGGGCTGGGGAGAGTAAAGATGAAAAAGAATGTGTGTTTCTATTTATTTCAAGTACTCTGTCATTTAACCCACCCCTTTTACTCTAACCCCAAACAAAATGAGTATCCATTACTTATATAAGTTCTACATAAGAAATTCCTAAAGGTTGTAGACACCTTAAAGAACACAGAAGGGTTCCATGCCCACCATCTTTTGTATAAAAATTAGCCCTTTTGCTAACCTAATGTGTCACTGTGTTCCTTTACTGCTAACTTAATACCTGACATGTAGAAAGTATTCAGTAAATATTGTTTAATGATAATCTGGTGTCCTTTACACTTTGTAAAGGACTTTGTATTGTATTGTATTTAATATGTATTGTAGTTTGTATTGTATTGTAGTTAATCTGGTATTTAGTTGATTGCTGAAAGCATTTGCATTCAACATATGCTATTGTTGTTGTTGACACTTTCTAATTTGAACACTAACATCATCTAAATAACCATTATTTCAGTATATCAAGGATATCAGTATAATAAGCACACTCTTCTAATTTACTAATTACTCAAAAGTGGGCAAATAGTTTTTGGATATAAAATTAGAATTATTAAATAATATGAGGCTGGTAAAATCCTGTAATCAAATTGTTGATGTTTAAAAGATTGGAGTAAAAAAAAATTAATAGTATCTATAGTCTTGAATTCAAAAATGTTCATTTTCAGTGTTTACCCTAAATGTTGTACCTTAAATGTTTCATCAGAAAATTAAAAGGAAACTATAAAAGTGATATGTTGAAAAAAAAAGTGATATGTTGAAGTTTAGTGTTTTATTATGTATTTGGAGCTTTTTTTTTGTACCTGATATTGCAGAGCTGAAATTCAGTGAAAGTTGCTATACAATATACTCTCATATATACCTTCTTAAGTAAATAACACTTGTAATTTCATCAAAAACACGAAAGCTAAAAGCTGGCACTTCTGCATGCAATTTACTCTCAAGAATACTACTTTCCCTTCCCATTTATATTTGCTTGAGAAGAAATAGAAATGCATACGTATGGACAGGAAAATCAATTTGAGGGCCACATGATTTTGGCATCCATCCTATATCCTAAGAAACATTGATTATTTAATATAAAAATTTACCTATATCCGGTACAGTCTGAAAATTTCTACTCTGTGCAGAAACATGAACTTTGAATCTTCTGAGCTGCAGAAATGAGAGGCTGATCATGCAAGTCTACAAAGGATAGCTATGTTACCACATATCAGATATTAGATATTAAAGGCTTAGAAGCAGGTCGGCAAATCCATCAGACTTATTTTTAATTATAAATCGTTAGCATTTCCTTAAGGGTATCCTATGTATGATGACCAGTCTTTGGTCAAAGATCCCCTATGTATATTCACAGGGTGTTACTTTTTCCATGTCCTTGGTCTTAGCAGGAACTGAAACATATATCTATAATTTTTTTAAATTAAAAAAATTATTTTGCACTTTGGAAGTAGTTGAAGGACACTGGCTTTGACTTACACACTGAGTTGAAGGTGAATATATTCCATGTACAAGATAGGCCTTGACTGCTATTTTCTTGATTGAGAATATTGTCATAAAACAGGAAATAAAATCACCTTTCTAAATAAGCTTTCGTGAACAATGAATGTTCAGGGTTACACACATACTTGTTTCCAGACTTAAAGTCTGAGGTAGGGTCTTCATCAAGATGACATAGTTTGGTGCTAATTAGTATTCTGCCTAATAAACCTCTAATTTTAATCATTTAATAGAGGTGGCTTGAGAGTACTCCGCTAACATTTAAGGTTTTAATTTTCTGGATCCCATTTTATGTTAAGACACCCAACAGCTTCTGTGATTTTTGATACCTAAAAATTTGTTCTCAGCAATATGTTAAGATAGATATTTCTTATAAATGAACTTTGCAGATTCCAACATCATATTTGATAGAATGAAGCACTATGATCCTTGAACTGAAAGAATTTCTAAGGTAGACTTTGGACTTTCTGTGGTTCAGTAAGTTTAAACTATTGAATTAGGAGCCAAGATGCACAACAAGAGTATGACATAGTTGCTGGATCAAGAAATGCCATTTGGGGGCACCTGGGTGGCTCAGTGGGTTAAAGCCTCTGCTTTCAGCTCAGGTCATGATCTTAGGGTCCTGGGATCCAGCCCCGCATCGGGCTCTCTGATCAGCAGGGAGCCTGCTTCCTCCTCTCTCTCTGCCTGCTTCTCTCCCTACTTATGATCTCTGTTAAATAAATAAATAAAATCTTAAAAAAAAAAAAAGAGAAATGCCATTTGGTAGCATCTAATCATATAATGCTTAGTTCTATCACTGAACATTGTAAATATCTTGCATAAAAGTACTTAAAGGATGAGAGGGGGCCATGGTCATTCCTGCAGTCCTTTTAATATAAAAGGCTTCTGCCATACCACCATTTTATTTCATTTTGTTTTATTTTATTTTATTTTTATTAACATATAATGTATTATTTGCCCCAGGGGTATAGGCCTGTGAATCATCAGGCTTACACATTTCACAGCACTCACCATAGCACATACCCTCCTCAATGTCCATAACCCTATCCCTACACCCCAATCCCCCCAGCAACCCTCAGTTTGTTTCATGAGATTAACATGGGTTTGTGTTTGTCTTAGGGCTTGTCTCCTTCCCGATCCCATCTTGTTTCATTTTTTCTTTCCCTACTCACCACGACCCCCCACCCTTCCTCTCAAATTCTTCATATCAGAGAGATCATATGATAAAAAAAGTCTTTCTCTGATTGACTTATTTCGCTCAGCATAATACCCTCTAGTTCCATCCATATCATTGCATATGGCAAGTTTTCATTTCTTTTGATGACTGCATAGTATCCATTGTATATATATCACCTCTTCTTTATCCATTCATTTGTTGATGGACACCTAGGTTCTTTCCATAGTTTGGCTATTGTGGACATTGCTGCTAGAAACTTTCTGGTGCATGTGCCCCTTCGGATCACTTCATTTGTATCTTTAGGGTAAAGACCCAGTAGTGCGATTGCTGGGTTGTAGGGTAGGTCTATTTTCAGCTTTTTTGAGGAACTTCCCAGAGTGGCTGCACCAGTTTGCCTTCCCACCAACAGTGTAGGAGGGTTCCCCTCTCTCCACATCCTCACCAACATTTGTCGTTTCTGGACTGTTAATTTTAGCCATTCTGACTGGTGGGGAGGTGGTATTATCTCATTGTGGTTTTGATTTATATTAACCTGATGTTGAGGGATGTTGAGCACTTTTTCATGTGTGTGTTGGCCATTTGGAAGTCTTTAGTCTTTTAGAAATGTCTGTTCATGTCCTCTGCCCATTCTTGATTGGATTATTTGTTCTTTGGGTGTTGAGCATGGTAAGTTCTTTGTAGATTTTGGATACTAGACCTTTATCTGATATGTTATTTGTGATTATCTTCTCCCATTCTGTCAGTTGTCTTTTGGTTTTGTTGATTGTTCCTTTGCTGTGCAAAAGCTTTTGATCTTGATGAAGTCCCAATAGTTCATTTTTGCCCTTGCTTCCCTTGCCTTTTGCAATGTCTCGGAAGAAGTTGCTGCAGCTCAGCATACCACCATTTTAAACTGTGCTTCTAAACAGCAGGGAAATGAAGAATTGCCTATGGAAATGTAATTCATTCTTCAAATATTTCTTAGGTTTCTATTATATGCCTAATGCTGTGGACTCTATTATTAATTTGTAGAAGTCATGCCCCATGCCCTCAAGTTTCTGTTAAGAATGTAATATGCGTTATTTCTAGTGTCAAAACTTGGATCACCTAATATATTTAACTGGGACTGCGATGTCAATTATCTGAGACCCTTATGTATAAAGAATAAATTGATTTTTACTATATATTATTGTACTGGCTAAATAAAAATTGAAATTGATCAATGTATTTATATATGTGAGAGTCTTAAAAACAGGACCTTATTTGGAAATAAAACTTACTGTCCCTTAAAACAAAACAAAAAAAAAACACCTTTTATGTTGAAATTATTCCCAATCTAAGAGGTTTTTTGTTTTTTTTTTTTAGTAGTGGAGGGACAAACTTTATTTTTCATAGCTTGTGATAGGTAAATAATATGGTGTAGAAAAGGTACATTTTGTGCAAAATATCATTCCGTATGGTTGTGGTTTGTGTCAGCAATCCTAAAAGAGGTATGGCTACCATAATAGCATAAGTAAATCTTTTGATTTAAATGAAAATGCATCTTTATGGAAAATCTGAAAAATATAGAAAGTTTGGTAAAGGAAATCATGCAACCAAGATTTTGTCATTTTGGTGTATTTTGTTTCCATTTTCCATATATGAAAAATATTTTCCAAAATTAGAACAAAGCTTTATGATCACAAATACACTGTTTTTCCTCTACATATGCCACAATCACTTTCCTAGCTTTATTCTCTAAAGTGTGATTTTAGTGTCTGCAAAGTATTGCATCCTATGGATGTATGGAGAATATTTTTTCATATAAATCTTTAGCCACATTTCAAATTATTACTTTAGAATAGCTTATGTATATGAAATGACCAGTTTATAAAGTATGAAGTTTATAAAGCCTCGTCATATTTCCAATTTACTTTCCTAGAATGAAACATTAGTTTTCAAGAGAATAATATGAATAGGGAGAAAAATATAAAAATGACTAAGTTCTTACCTGAGAAAAGAAACTCTGCATTAGGTTTATTTTTAAAATAATAGAATAGTTCCTTGCTACGACAAGAGATTTTTGGCTTTAATAAAAAAGAATTCAAGCTTGAACAAGAGAAATTTTAAAGTCTTATCTCTGAGCAGCTGCTGTTCTGGGTAGACAAGAATTGAACTCACTTCAGGGCCCAGCCGGATTTCTTCCTGAATGGTTTAGACAGGTGCAAAAGCCAGACTGGGAGCACAATTTTGTCTTAATGCTTTTTCCAACAAGCGGCCTTTTGTTCATGTCACTCAAAAAATACATTTTTAACAGTTGTTCTATATATAAATATACCTTCTATTTAAATGAAGAGGAACCTGGGCAGCATATTAAATGAGCCCATGTAGTTGTTGAATTTGTAGCCCAGTTATAATGCAATTAGAAAAATAAATCTCACTAAATTCTATATTCCTATGGGAAAATAATAGCTGCTGAATACTCACTTATTAACAGAACAAAATCTAGTATTCTCTGAAGTATTTTTCTTCTTTGCAGTTGAATTTCATCCATATATCTAAAGGGAAAGTTAACTGGTTTTCTTAAGTGATGCATGTTAATAAGAATAAACATTTTAATCTCTACACCAGTACCCATATTCTAAGCTGTAAATGTCCAGTGAATAATGGAGCTCTAAGCAAAAGGACTGTCTTTTGAACTATCCACTTTAAAACATCAGGTAGTGTGAAATCCTCTAACTCCACATAGTTTTATTTTCTTTGTTTAAAAAATTTTTAATAAAACATTTCAAACATATACTACAAAAGTATAACAATTGTGTATCTGTCACCCAGGATTTCAAAATTTATACTTGTTTTATCCATCTCTATTTCTGCTGATATCTCAAATGTATTTTAAAGCAAATTCCAGATTCCTTATCATCTAACCTCTATTTCCAAATACATTTCTGAAAAATATGGTTTCCTTATATAACCACAGTACCATATCATATGGAATAAAACATAATTATAATTGCTTGGCATCATTTGGCATAAGTATCATCAAGATATGAAATACTTTGAAATAATCTAGTTTTTGAGGTAACAATCAAAAAATTGTTTCTTAGACAACTCTTTATGGGTCTTAGAACTACTTGAAATTATGTTCTTTAAGTATAAAGAAGGATATCCAGACACCAAATTCTGATTCCTTAATATTAAACTAACTTGATCTTCAGTTCTTGATTTCAGAAGCATAAACCAACTCCCTTTCTGCTTTCCAGTGTGTTCAAACCTAAGTGGCTCCTTGTGTGCGATTGATCCATTTAATTTTTAAAATTGTTATAACTTCCCTATAATGCTAGTTGCCTACAGTTCTGTTAGAGTAGTGATAGTAGTCTGTCAAATTTTCTATGCCTGTCACTCTTACCAATAAGACAAAAATCCCAGACTAAAAATCCCACAAGTATTCATGGAAAACTGACCTTGTTTATGATATTTTTCTGCACTGTATGTATAATATCTTTACTTGTATTTTTCTTAGTATGTTAGAGTTTGTTTTCAGTTGAGAAGAATGAGATATAAAAAATATATAAATCTAATGTCTGGTGTCTTCATTTTATTGTATTTCCTGAGTGGACTTAGTACAATTATGTGTTTTTTTTTTTTAAGATTTTATTTATTTATTTATTTGACAGACAGAGATCACAAGTAGGCAGAGAAGCAGGCAGAGAGAGAGGAGGAAGCAGGCTCCCTGCTGAGCAGAGGGCCCGATGTGGGACCCGATGTGGGGCTCGATGTGGGTCTTGATCCCAGGACTCTGGGATCATGTCCTGAGCTGAAGGCAGAGGCTTTAACCCACTGAGCCACCCAGGTGCCCCACATTTTTCCAGTTAATACCCAGCATTTATCTAAAGTGACTCTTCATTCTGAGAGACTTAGTTACTAATTTGATAAAGAATAATTTAATTTTCCTGTAGAAATTTTTGTATTCAGTTGCAATAGGAGTATCTTCAACCTGTGCACACTGGAGAGAGCACTTTCCTTTTATGACTTTACATAAAATTTGTCAGTGAGCAGGAAAGAGACGGTACAGTAGTGTTCCTAAGCAGATCAGTATGTAAAGGACAAGAGAGTCATGGCAGGAGAGGAAATGGAGAACTAAGAGTACTGACATGTCACAATTTTTTAGAGTATGGATTTGTCAAACGAGTGATTTGTAAAGTGGTTATCAATCATCCAGACCAGCGGTGATCCTAATGTGGATGTAGTTGGAAATTATCACATTGGTCAGGTATGCAGGTAACCTGCTACTTTTATTTAAGTCATTATTAACTCTATTTTTATATTCAACAATTTCTGTTAAAAGAATTGATATTGGTCAAGAATAAACAGATCTATGGAATAAAACAGTCTAGAAACACTCTCATACACTAAATAAATTTAATACAGCCTCTATATTAGATTTATTTAGAGACTACTCATCTTTTTATTTCTTAATAGTTTAAAAAAATAATTTGCACCATATATGGTAGTCTCAATCATTCAAAACAATATAACAAATTTCTGCATTCAATTTTCAGGAATTGTGTCCCAAGTTTAATTAAGGCAATAAGGCCTCAGAACTATACGATGTGTTTGAAGTGCAGTTTCTGCCCTAGCATATTTTTTAAAACTAATGCCTAAGTAATAACAGCTGGGAAATTACTTTATTAAAACATAACATTTAGAAGCTTCTCACCATAGACTTTGACAAGCTAATATATTTTTAGGGTTTTCACATGATAAGATAAATTGGCATACTTTATTTTACAACATTTTAATGGGATTTGCTGAGAGATCAGCTTTATTACTATTAAGGAAGAAAAAACACATTTATACAGCCTGGAGTGAACATGTGCATAGATTTGGAATTGCAGAACTCTTCCCATATCAATTTTCCATAGTTACATGTGCCTTAGGAGACTTTAAATTTTTTTTTAATCTTAAAATTCAGTAACATCCAACATTTGGTAATAACGTAAGGTATTAAGGTGCTTTACATTTTCAAAAGTGTATTTTTGTCATATGTAATACATGCTTAGGCAAAAACAAAAGGTACAGAAGAGTACATGTTTAAAAGACTCACTTCTCATGACAATGTGAGTATGCTTAATACTAAACTGTGCATTTAAAAATGCTTAAGTTGGGAAAAAAGCTCAGTCAGTTATACAGTAATGATCTGTGCACTTCTCTGTATGTACTATACTTCAATAAAATAGCTTATTGAGACAAAAAAAACCCCAAATCTAAAAGAATCCCTCTCACCTATCACCTTTGGCCCTCAACCATCTAGTTACCCTCTTGAATGCAACCACAGTGACCAGTTTGCTGTGCAGCTTCCTAGGGATATGTTCTATACATTTATAAGCATATATATCTGAATTTTTTATACAGATGGACATATACTATATATCTTGTTAATCCTTCCATGTTAGCATATAAACATCTGCCTTGCTCTTTTAAAGGTGGCATAATAATCCATTTAAATTCTTTTAAAAGTACCGAAGAGCTTTTAATAGCTCTTTTCCTATCCTTTTTTAGTTATTGTTCTATCAATCAGTAAAGAAAAATCTTCAGGCTAATTTTGGATAGTGGAGTGAGCAAGAGAGATATGTTCCTTTTCCTTAAGAAGTTTTTAATCTAGCAGAAAAGACAATATTTTCTACATGTTATTTTATTATCAATAGTCTTTACTTATAAAGAGGCCTAACACAGATAGCAAGACTATTTTCAACTTTTAAAAAATTTCTCCTTTGACTCTCAATAATGGTAACCTATGCCTTCTTTTTGTGGGAAAGGAAAGAAAAGTAGAAAAGAAGATAGTGAAGAGTACTTAAAAGAAAAATGATAAAATAGTTTGAATAGTCAATACTACTTAGAAATACTGGACTGGGATTAAAGCTTCAAAAGGCTGACCTTTCCTACTTAGATTGGTTCAGTTACAGAAAACAAAATTTACTGACTTTAGGCAGAAAAGAATTTATTACAGGGCATTAAACAGGTTATAGAATGATTGTGATGGCTTAAGAAACAAACTCGAAATTGAACTTTGAAGAATGACTCCTAAAGCCACATCAGAGGTCCAGACCAGGGGTTGGGGAGCAGTGGCCACTTCCCACACTAGGAATTGTTGAATTGGGAAGCTGTTGCTACTTCTCCTGGCTCTAAAGTCATGGTACCTGTGAGGACCCATACCACCAAAATGAATTTCCCTTCCCTGGCCCCTAATAAGCTCTAGGGATCACACTCGCAGTTCTGGTAACACTGCAACAAAAAGACTATGTTACTCTGTGATCATGTTTACCAAATAAGAGAAGTAATAGTACATACAGACTGCCACACTTCTGCTTTCTAGTTCTCAAATAAATGGCCCATAATTGGCAGAACTTAAACCCAGAAACTTTGCTGCAGTAGAGTCTAGGAAATTAAATCTTAACCTTTCTTTTTATGCAGTATAGAAAGGCACATTGAAAGGAGATTGAGGGGCGCCTGGGTGGCTCAGTGGGTTAAGCCGCTGAGGTCATGATCTCAGGGTCCTGGGATCGAGTCCCGCGTCGGGCTCTCTGCTCGGCAGGGAGCCTGCTTCCCTCTCTCTCTCTCTCTGCCTGCCTCTCCATCTACTTGTGATTTCTCTCTGTCAAATAAATAAATAAAATCTTTAAAAAAAAAAAAAAAAGAAAGGAGATTGAAATGGGTTGAATGTGAAAAGCTTTATAGAGGTGTTGGAAGATAGTGCATTCATTTTGAAAAAACTAACCAGAGATACGAGAAATTAAAATTTTGATTTTAAAATGAAAAAAAAATTAGCTAAGTAGGATTTTCACAATCAAAGACTAAATTAGCATCCTGGGAAACTGAACCAAAGAATTTCTTCCAATATGTAGGACAAAATCACAGAGGGTTCAAAGTTCTACAAAGAAGGAACAGAAAGAATAGTAAATATGCAAAGAAATATTTTAAGAACAATTTCTAAAACTAAACAAAGACCTAAATCCTTAGAACACAGATTGAAAAGGGAAATTTGAGGGTTGTCAGGATTTTTTAAAATTCTATGTCCAGAAGCATAATAATGTAATTTTGATACATTTAAAAATATATACAGAAAAGAATCATAGATCTTTCAGAGAGTGCAGATTTTTTTTTTAAAGATTTTGTTTATTGGAGAGAGAGTAAGTGAGAGAGCATGAGTAGTGGGGATAGGAGGACTACCCAATCAGCAGGGAGCTGAATGCAGGGCTCTCTCCCAGGACCCTGTGATTATGACCTGAGCTGAAGGCAGACACTCAACCAACTAGCCACCCAGGGGCTCTGAGAGTGTAGACTTTTTTAGAAAGTATAAGAACCACATTGTCATCACTCTTAACACTAAGTAAGGAAGATAAACAATATAGATTCTCAAAATAGTGAGGAGAAATGATCCAGATTCTATGCCCAGATAAGCCATTGTTTCACTTTGGGTGTGAAGAAAACTTAGACATGACTACTAAAAATTTACTGTGCTCAAAATTACTAGGTGTTAGAATCCAGAAAAGAAATAGTAAGATAGGGGCGCCTGAGTGGCTCAGTGGGTTAAAGCCTCTGCCTTCAGCTCAGGTCATGATGTCAGGGTCTTGGGATCAAGCCCAAGATCAAGCTCTTTGCTCAGCAGGGAGCCTGCTTCCCTTCCTCTCTCTGCCTGCTTCTCTGCCTACTTGTGATCTCTCTCTGTCAAATAAATAAAAATAAAATATTAAAAAAAAAAGAAATAGTAAGATATAAGAAGTAATGATCATTCAGAAGTAAACTAACCCCAACATTTCTTGATAGAGGGAGATTGAACTAGAGCACTTGCCATCTCCTTTATTCTTTCCATGGAAACAGTTCACCTGTTTCCTCTCTTGAAGTTAGCAGGACAGATAAAAACCCAACTAACATGCAGTCCATTCTGAAGTTTTGAATTTGGATGACTTGGAGAATAATGGCTGTGCCATAAAGAGGAAGAGCTGGCTAAGGAAAAAGACAGTGTGGGAAATGTTAGGTTAAAGACTTACTACAATAGTAATAGGCAAATGTCCCAAAATTACTTTATTATTATTTGTAATTTATACTCTGAGTATTTTAGAAAGTATTACAGCTTCTATTGTAAGATCGGTTCGCTATTTACACGTCCTGGCACAGTGCTTTTTACATAGGTATCCAGTAAATATTTGTTAAATAAATGGAGATAGTTGTTTTTTTTTTTTTTTTTTAAGATTCCTTTTTTTAATTTGATAGAGATCACAAATAGGCAGAGAAGCAGGCAGAGAGAAAGAGGGGGGAAGCAGGCTCCCTGCTAAGCAGAGAGCCAGATGCGGGGCTTGATTCCAGGACCCTGGGATCATGACCTGAGCTTAAGGCAGAGGCTTAAACCCACTGAACCCCTCCAGGCACCCCAAATGGAGATAGTTTGTATCAAAACAAGCTGAAATTGAACAGAGGTCCCTGATTAAATGGTTGAAGAGTTTAGATTTGTGTTTATTCATGTGAGGTTCTTGGAATGTCTTCACTAGGGTTGATAGAAATGCTTGCTTAAATGCAGATTATTGGGCCATGCCCCAGATATAATGAATCAAAAATCCTTGGTTGTATGTTTCAGGAATCTGTATTTTAATAAGTACCTCCAGTGATTTTTAAACATGTTCAGGTTGAAAGGAATAGCCCCACAGAGGCCAGGGAAAACAAGAACAGATGAAGGATAGAGCCCAGAAGAAGTACAGATCTCCCTCAATTTAAGATGGAGTTAACATCCTGATAAACCCATTGTAAACTGAAAACTGTGTGATTTGAAAATGCATCTAATACACCTAACCCACTGAACATGATAGCTTTGCCTAGCCAACCTTAATATGCCAGAACATTTAATTATCAGTCATAGAAATTCCATTTAGTTTCCTAGCACCAGGTTAATCACAGGCATTTTATTTAATAGCATTTCAGTCTTCTAAGACTTTTATAGACTGAGAGAAATACTTGGAAATTGCTTTAAATAATGTGATTTTAGGAATATATCAGTAGTAGGTGGAATAATGCCCCTTCTCCCAAAGATGACCATGTCCTAATCACCAGAATTTGTGAATATATTATTTTAAATGACAAGGAGGAATTAAGGTTACAGATGAAACTAAAAATTTTAATCACCTTAAAATAAGAGATTAACCTGGATTACCCAGGTAGGCTCAATTTAATCACAAGGGTCCTTTAAATATGGAAGAGTCAGAGAGACTTGAAGATGCTATGCTGCTGGCTTTGAAAATGGGGCTGGGGGATCACAAGCCAAGGAATATGGACCATCTCTAGAAGCTTGAAAAAAGGCAAGGAAGAAACAGACTTTCCCCCACAGCCTCTAGAATGAACCCAGCCCTGCCAATGCCTTGATTGTAGCCCACTTATATCTATTCTGGGCTTCTGATCTCCTGAACTGTAAAAGTATAAATTTATTGTTTTAATCACTAAATTTATGGCAATTTCTTACATTAACTAAACTAATATCCAAGTTTTATATTTCTAATTTTAAAACATATGTCTCATTTCTCTGTCAGACTGTAAATTCCTCTAGACCAATAATCAACTTCTGTGCTTGACACACAGTATACATGATAAATGTTTATTGAATTTGAACCATTCTATATATTACACGTTCTCTCCATTATTTTGGGGGAGAGTTATTTGCCCAGCTCTCTCTACTCACCTGGGTACATGCTACATGCTATATATAAGTAGCAGCTGCATTGCAATCAATACCTAGTTCTGAACCTCTTCCTTAGTGACTTGATTAGAGAAGAGGTACTCATTTCAACTAGTTGGTTTTCTCTGGCTCAGGTGTTTTAGTACATGAGATATCTTCTAATCAATGGTTTCACGGGCTTCTTGTGCCTTGCTCTATAATAAGTCTACCTGTCTGAGAAACTCCATCCTCCTGAGGTTTTATTTTAATTTTATTTTATTTTAAGCTCATATTTTAATTTGTACCATCCCAAACATAGTCTCAAAATTTGGTGAAATTTTTAAAAAATATTTTCTCAAAATGCAGAAAAGGACCTACAGACAAACTATTTTTATAGATTTACATCAGTTTCCCTCTCAGTCTTTAGATAAAAACCAGCATAATTGAAGACTTAGAATGGGGACAGTTTTAGATGTATTATGTACTGTTCCTTGAGATATAATATGTATTAGTAATATATTGCTGCTATAATTTAGTAGCTTAAAACAAGAAACATTTATTATATAATTTCTGTTGGTTAGAAATCCAGGAGCAGCTTTCCTGGGTGGTTGTGACTCAGGGCTTCTTAGGAGGCTGCATCAAGTTGTGAGTCAAGGCTGTGGTCATCTCATGGCTTGACTGATGGGGAATTTACTTCCAAGTTCTTTCACATGGTTGTTGGCTGGTCTCAAAAATCTACATCTAAGCTCACCTATGTAGCCCTCACAGGGCTGTCTCACAGCAAAGCAGCTGCTTGACCCACAGTGAGTCATCTTGCTAAGACAATGCCCAAGCAGAAACCACATTCTGTTGGAGACAAGTCAGTAAATCCAGCCCATACTTAAGGGAAAGGGATCCTTGGGGGCCATCTTAGAAGCTGCCTACCACACATATAAATTAGTGAGTTCATTAGTTTACCAGAGACTAGATAATCAAGTTTATAATGTTCCTGACTGAATTTAAGTTTAATAATATCAAACAATTTTTTTAAAGACTCTATTTATTTATTTGACAGAGACAGAATTTTACATTCTTGAATGCAACTTGTGAATGGGATAACATCATGTTATGAACACTGGTATTTATAAAAATACAAAACACGATTATTGTTATATGTATTTTTAAATAAAACACAAATCTTTTTTCAATGATAGGTGTTTAATATTAATAATAGAATAATAGGGAGTGGCACTCATAAATGAATTAAGAAGAAAAGTTTCTTTTAAAGGAAGGGAAATTAGGGGAATTTAAGGGAAATTAAGTTTCAACATACTCTGTGGGCCAGATACTGTGCTTTGTGCCTTCAGATTACATGCTTTAATCTCAACAACAGGAATGGGCAATATTATTCTCATTTTATTGCAGTGGAAATTTAGGTTCAGGATAAAGGCTTGAGTTCTAATTAATTCACGTACTACATATACTGAAGGAATACTATTCCTCAAAAGTTGGTGAAGGGACTACTTGAAGTAAGATCACCAGGGATGCATGTCCACAAACCACACCCAGAACTAGTAAATTAGATTGAGATATCATTGGGGGGACAGAAATATGCATTTCTAACCTGCTCATTGGTTGCTCGGTAATTTCAAAAAAAGTTTGAGAACAGCTATCTTAAGACATGGGAGATATTTTTTTCTGTGTGGTGATTTCTGATACTAAGAGTTCTTAGAAACAAAAGTTAGCCTCATAAAGGTGATCTGTAGCTTTATTTTTGACTATTAGAATAATGTATATTTACAGTAGTCATAACCTAGCTATATTTCTCAGTGCTCATATTTCATAAATAAAGAGTTAAAAAAATAAGCCAGCATTCTTTATTGGTTCTTACTAGAATTTATATTTTTTTGGCTGCCTAAGATGACCTCTACCTGGTACTAGTATTTTTCAGTCCTTTTTTTTGGCCATTTCCCTTAGTGCTGGCCTAAGCTACCTGAGATGTGTTAATTTGTATTTGCCATTTTCATACAATAAGGGTTAAATAAAGATGAATTTTTATTATATATAGATTAATTATAGTAGATAAGAAATGGAATAGTTTTTGTATTCATAAATAATGGATCTTTGGGAGATAATTCCATTTGCCTAAATTCTTTTGTCTCTTTAACAAGACTATCAACACAAAATAATTCTTTGTAGTATTTAGCTACCTACTTGTGACTTAAATTCCAAAACTTACTCTTGGATGATATGTATTTTCAACAGTGATTCTTTTATTGCACACCGAGAAAGTATGCGACAGATGATGAGAAGTTTTTCTGAACCCTTTGGAAGAGACTTGCTCAGCATCTCTGATGGTAGAGGAAGAGCTCATCATAATCATGAGAGACATGATGATGGTGAAAATTCCTTGACTGTAAGTTCTTTATTTTAAGTTAGTGAGAAGGCCCTATGGGATTTGCAGAAAATTATTACAGAAGAATATATGTATCTTTGATGTTAGGATATGAATAATGCTTGTTATAGAAATAACTATTGTATGAAAGGATGGACCTGTTGGAAAGCTGAATCCTTTAAAAATGAATTGTTAGCTGTATGAAATTCCACGATGCTACCAAAACTTTAGGATCATATTATAAGCCAAACTTAAAGCATTATTTTACGTGTCTATAGTTTGTTCTGCATGGCTACCTTGGCCCTTCAAAACTTAGATTAACTTTTAACTATATTTAACTTGCATAACTACAGAATATTTTCATAAGTTTTATCTGAAAGCAAAACTAGGAGGTTACAAACATATTCAACTAGAAAAAAAAGTCCCAGATGCTTATATATCTTAATTACTTTCTTCTCTGTTTATTTTATTTCTATTGCTTCTTTAGTCTCAGAAGTGGCAGTTCTAGAATAAAAATCCACAGGAGTTTCTGGTTTTGGTTTCTATTAATTAGTTAAATTTTGTTGTTACATAAGTCTTTCATACTTAGACATAAATATGTCACATGTATCACAAATTAGAAAAGAAAAGGTGAGGCCATATGTTGCTAGTATAAATTATAAATATACAGAAAAAATGAGTTTTGGCTAAAAGAGAGACTGAATGTTTCAAATAGTCCTAAGAAGTTTGATGGATAAAATTAGATTTACCATATTATTTACCATTATTATTATTCCAGTATGGGTTATTCACATTTCAGTTTGTTTTCTTTCAGTTAGTAAATAGTGGTATTTATATCTGTATTTTTGTACTTTTAGGACTATCAGTTTCCATAAAAGTCTAAAATTAAGATCTAAGGAAAAATTATCGAGGGCAGAAATACCAATTATAAAGACATTTTGACATTTTGTCTTTCAATGAGCATTGAAATATCTTGTCTATTTGCTATAAGCATAGCAAGGCAGAAGTAGGGCTCTATATAGTACTTTGTATTTATGTGCATAAATGAGCTACTTATAGCTTTTGTGGAAGAAGGAAAAAGTGACAATTTTATTCCCAATGGAAAAAGACATTATATCGTATCAACCGTCTTAAAATGCTAACATCAGTGCACTTTTTTCTTTTTCAAACTGTATGAAGACCCTTTACCAGCCAGGAGTACTGAGTATTGTCCTAGGGCAGTAATAATTTTTAAAATATAGATTTATAAGACAAACCATGACTCTTAATCTCACAAAACAAACTAAGGGTAGCTGGGGAGAGAGGGGTTGGGTGAAGGTGGGTGGGGTTATGGACATTGGGGAGGGTATGTGCTATGGTGAGTGCTGTGAAGTGAGTAAACCTGGCAATTCACATACCTGTACCCCTGGGGATAAAAATATATTATATGTTTATAAAAAATAAAAAATTTAAAAAAAATAGATTTATAGCAGAGTTACAGCAGATTTTCCAAGGAACATTCAGCCTCTTTTAGCCAAACTCATTTTATAATTTATACTGGTGAGAAATGGCTCTCCTTTTATTCCATAGGTATGATATATTTGATATGTGTATGTCTAAATGTGAAAGACTTAACGTAATAGCAAAAATAAAACAAAAAAAAGATAGCCAAACAAACAATAACAACAAAAGACCTCTATGCCAACCTGAACTTTTCTAAGTTCAGTTAGATGTGAAGGTAGAAACAGAAATTAAAAATTGACTGCAGAAGATGGGAAAGACTGCTGCTATTTGAAAAGAGCACAGCCAAGAGAACGGTAGACTTTTCTGAGCATGCTAGCTGTTCTAGTCCATTTAAACTTTAATAAAAATTCATAGAAAGCTTCTCTGTCTCTAGTGAAGCTGTAAAGTTTTTTTTTTATTTTTTAAAGAATTTTTTTATTTATTTGTGAGAGAGTGCGTGCATGCGCCCATGAGTGGAGCGAGGGGCAGAGGGAAAGGGAGAGAGAATCCTAAGCATCCTAAGCAATGACTCAGTATGGAGCCTTGTGCTGAGCGCAGGACTGGACCCTTGGACCTTGAGATCATGACCTGAGTGGATATGAAGAAGCTGAAATGAAAGAGTCTGCAACTTAACGGACTGAAACACCTAGGCGCCCCTAAACTATAAGTTTTTAAATGATTGTTTTCATTAAGCAGTGAGCCATTATGCTGCTGCTTTTAAGCATAGTGGATGAAAACCTGTATTTCAGATAGACATCATGATAATTTTTTTCTTTAGTTTTGGTCCATTACTTGACATTTGTCCTTTTTTTAGGGAAGAAGGAGCAGAGGCAGACAGAGGGGGGAGAGAGAAGTTTTTTTTTAAAGATTTTATTTATTTATTTGAGAGAAGGAGGGAGAGCAGCAAGCACAAGAGGGGGGAGGATCAGAGGGAGAAGCAGACTCCCCACTAAGCAGGGAGCCCTATCTGGGGCTCCATTCAAGGCTCCATTCAGGGCTCAATACCAGGACTCTGGGATCTGGACCTAAGCTAAAGGCAGATGCATAACCAACTGAGCCACCCAAGCGCCCTGAGAGAGAGAGAATTTTAACCGGGTTCCATGCCGAGCGCACAGCCTGATGTTGGGCTCCATCTCATGACCCTGAGATCATGACCTAAGCTGAAATCAAGAGTTGGCTGCCCAAGTGATTGAGCCACCCAGGTGCCCCTAAAACTAGATAATTTAATCTATAAATTTAATCTTCCAAGCAACTGAGCCACCTAGGCCCTCCAACATTTGTCATCTTTATCAGCCATTTTATGAAGGAAAACAGAGACTCCTACAAAAGTAGGGGAAGCATCAGTTATGCTATTTTCTTATTTTCTTGTTTATATTATTAGCATTTTCTTCAGTTCATGACTTCTTTATGGGGGATTTTTTAAGCCACTTTTCCATTTTGGGAGGATTAGTTTTATTTAAAACTTGATTTTTAAAAAAAAATTTTTTGGATTTTACTTACTCATTTTAGAAATAGAGATGGAACATGAGTGGGAGTCGGGGGGAGGAGCAGAGGAAGAGGGACAAGCAGACTGAGCACTCGGTGCAGAGCCCGACTTAGGGCTTGATACTAGGACCCTGAGATCACGACACCACCTGAGATCAAGATTTATAGCAGAGTTACAGCAGACTCTGTAACTGCCCAACTGACTTAAGCCACCCAAGCATCCCTGAAACTAGATAATTTCATCTGTAAATATATTTAACTAAGCAGTTTAATTCACGGTATGACATGTGACCATCTAACATTTAGATTGAGTGATGGTGCCAGAGAGAATCTACAATGTTTTTATTTTCAGTGAAAAGAAAGTAAAGAAATAGTATTGATGATAATACACTTATAATAATACACTTTGGAGATTACTGTTCTAAATATATAGTACAGATATATATAATTTGATATAATTTATTATAAAATTTAATATATATACAGTTTTCTCTATTTTTCAGCATAATTTACAAAGGAGAAAAGTATCACTGAATGATGGTAAAACCTTATATATACCCTTTACCCCAAAATTTAAATTTTACTTTCAGTATTTGAAACTTCCAAGTAATGAAAGTTTTTAATATGTATATATGTATGTCTAAAATTTTATTTTTACTTCTCTGTTACCTACTGAGGAATACAATTTGTGAACTATTAGATAATTATACTTAACATTCTTTTGCCTATCAAAGACCCTACATATTTTTAAATCCATGTGTGATCCTTTCTGAAGTCTATATTTTTTATTATGTGTATTAGTTCTTGGGAGATATTTATTAATTTTTTTGCCCAGTGTTTCTACTTTTGAAATGTTATTAATTTAAATAATTGCTTATTTTTAATCAGTTATGAGCAAGATTAACTCATCTCTTAAAAATACAGAACAGTTGAGCAAAGGAAATATGAGATATTAATCATTGTACCTTATGTTTTAATTAATTTTAGTGTGAAATTGTATTTCCTTTGACAAATGTTTGTTTTAATCTGTAGCAAATTCAACTGCCTTTAGTAAATACTACAGTAGTCATATTTAAAAGTAGTATATGGTCTCCCTATTTATCTGCCATGCTCCTATCAGGCTTTATGATGAATAATAAGTGGTTAGTTTTTTAAAATATATTTTGAGGATTTTTTTATTAAATGGTTTTAAAACTTTGTTAAGTTATGAACTATGTGATTATATAGTATATTTCTTTTTCAGGAATTATTATATAATAAAAGTCAACCAAAATTAACTGGATTTTTTTTCTAGGCAATGAATTCTCTTGTGCCTTTTGGCAGTTTTGGCGGTATGGTTCGTATCATGAGACACAAACCATTTTAACAATATTTTCTGACAAATATTTATTTTTCATTAACTCAGGCAAAAGTGAATTGGCATGCAGTTTCACTTATTTTCAAAATAGCTTTTTGGAATTTGTACTGAAACCTGTTTTATATATTAATCTTAGAGTATTCAGGCATGTTTTTTCTGAACTAAGTCATATCAACATAGACAAAATCAGTCTTCCAAGAAAGAAAAAATACATTTTAATAGATAAATATTTACTTGATTTACAAAAGGGATCCCCATAGTTTGTTTGAAAGTTTGGACATTTTCACATATTTATGATGACTTTCTAAAAGATGAAAAAGCACCAAACTATAGCTAGAGGAGCACATTTGGAGAAGCTCAGATTGTCTGCTCTTTCTAGGACTCTAAAGTTAGTTTGTGCGTACTGCTTTTCCTTTCCCACATCCAAGTATGGCTAGTCTACAACCAGCTTTTCTCCTACTCCTGTTTCTTTTCTGTGATGCTAGTTTCTAATCACTGAAAAGCAGCCTGAGGAGTAGCAGAGAATAGCATGACTTTGGAGCTCCCATGGGTGCATAGGAAATGTTCCAAAGTTATCTGTGGATGCATCTGTGCTCTTATGAAAAAGTTTCTTCTGTGTTAGACTTGAATCATTTGTCTCCTTAAAGTTGGATGAACCACATTTGTCCTTTCTGACCAGAGTTTCAGTGGGACGAATGACAAATTAAAAAACCACTTATAGCCAGAGTTATCAGTAAAATGATCAGGAAATTCAGCATGCTGTGGAAGCACAGATAGAAGAAAGCCTTTTACCCAGACCTTTTGGGGTGGTCGGGTGATGGTGTGGAGATTTATCAGAGATTTCTGGAACCTTAAGAATGAATAGGAGTTAGCCAGGAAAAGCAGGGAGAGGAGGAAAAAGAGTGTTCAACACAGAAGAAACAGCACATGCATAGACTTAGTGGCTAGGGAGCTCAAAGATATTTTGGATCACTTGGCTTTGGAGCATGAGTTGGAGAGTAGATAGAGATAGAATGGTAACCAGGGACTTCTTTTGGCCTGGTAAGGACTTTAGACATTATCTTAAGAATAGCGGAAGCAGCTGATGAATTTTCACCAAAATGGTAGTAGAAGCACATTCTCATTTTTGAAAGATTATTGGAAGGAAAGATTAGAAGGGACCGCAGGAGTTAAAGTGTTCTGGGAAATATTAGTAATGGCTTCTATTTAGGCAGTGGCTATGGTGTCTCATCTGAGACTTAAAGAGGTAAATGGGTAAAACTTGGGGATTTACTGGGTTGAAAGGACAGTAAAGAGGGAAAAGGAAAGTATTACGCCTACTTTTTGGCATGAAGAATTAGCTACATGAAAATACCACTGAGGTAAGGAACAGTGCATTCATACAATACAGATATGAGAGCAGGGGCGGTCAAAAGATCATTTTGGTTTGGGGTATTGGTATTTGAGGAATCTGTAGTATGTCCAGGTGGATTTATCTGGTGAACAATTGGATATATGTGTTTAAGCCAAGCTAGAGATGATTTGTTCATTCATTCAGCAAATATTTACTGAGTCCTCCTTATGTGCAAGGGACTTATTTTTAAAGTATTGAGAATATAGTAGTGAATAAGACAGAAAAATAGCCCTACCTTCACAAAGATGATTTCTAGAGTGGGAAGACAGGCAATAAACAACAAAATAATTTCAGATGAAGTACTTCAAAGTACTATGAAGGAGATGAAGCAGG
This sequence comes from Mustela nivalis, assembly GCF_964662115.1. Classification (NCBI taxonomy): domain Eukaryota; kingdom Metazoa; phylum Chordata; class Mammalia; order Carnivora; family Mustelidae; genus Mustela; species Mustela nivalis. Next base: position 82,090,019 of record NC_139020.1, read on the forward strand.
GTAATGATATAATGAGAGATGGGAAGTGAAGCAGAGATTACTTTTGCAGGTGGCCTTTCTAAGGAGGTAATACTGGAATGATGAGAAGAAACTATGCTGAGAGTCAGGATAAAAAACATCCAGGGAGAGAGAAGAGCTTGTGTACAAAGTTCCCAAAGGCCTTAGGAGCCCAGTGGAATCTTAGCTCTAAATTGTACCGATACTTTTTGTCACTCCAAGGTGTTGGGCCACCCCACAGCAAGTACAAATGGGATTTGGGATGGCTGATTTGACAGTGAATTGTGGAAAGGGTTGAATATACCTTAACATCTTATCTTTTCTTCCTTCTCTCCCTCTTCTTATTTGGGCTAGCCCTTCCAACTCTTGTGAATTGTATCTCTTTTATAGCCATGATTTCTCAACCTGATGATGAAACAAAGCATTCAGAATGTTTCCCGAATTGTGTTGAATCTCTGAAATGCAGATTTATTCTATTGCAGTTCTTTGTGTATCCAAAGATATCAGTATCTCCTAAATGTGCCTTTGTTCTTCCCTATGGTGTTAAGTGCCCTTCTAAAGAAGAATTTGGTTTTCCCATCTGTTTCCCATTGTTACAAGTAATAAAACCCACTGGAAGGCAGGGACACAGACAGGCCTTTGATAATTCTTTATTGAGTCCCAGCTTGGCATACAGCAAAAGAATCTCTAGAGGAGTTGAAATACGGGCATTGAACTATAGTGCCTTACAGGATTTAAAAGACTGCTGTTTGAGTGGAGGAATTCCTTGAATCAAACACTCCTTCTGTTTTATAATAGTAAACAATGCATCAGGTGACGCACTAAAATGTGTGCATCACTTTTTAAATTTCTTGTGAGTGTTCTAACAGTAAAACTTAAAATCATCAGCAGATTTTTCTAGAGCAGAGCTTCTCAGCCCCTGACACCACTGACATTTTAGGCTAGATAATTCTTGTTCTAGGGAGGCTGTCCTAGTCTTTGTAGGATTTTAACAGGGTCCCTGACCTTTACTCAGTAGATTACAGTTATACACCCTCCACAGTTGTGGCACACAAAAATGAATATAATATTAACAAATGTCCCCTGCGAGTCAAAATCAGTCTTGACTAGGAAATCAGTGCTAGAGGAATGAACTACTCTTCTAAAGAAGTATATACCATGCCTGAAGCGAATGTTCTACTGAGCCTTCTGTGGTAGGCAGCAAATTCCAGGCCTACAGTAGAGGGAATTAACCTTTATTACTTGGAACCTCTTACGATGTAAAAGAGAGCTGGAGACTTCAGAGGCAGTTTCTATCAGCTGTGTTGTACTGGTGGAAGTGACATTGGTATCTTATACCCAAGTTTTACTGCTTTGCATGGTGAGATATTGAGAGGAAAGAAGGAAAAACTTGAAAACTAGTCTATGCTAGAATTGTCCCAGCCCAAAATACACTGCTCAGTATTTAAATATTAACTAAATTTGTTATGAGAAAGTTGGTAAATGTGTGTTTATATTTATATGTTCCTGTGTGTATGTATACACATATATGTATGCATGTATTTACAGTGATGCAACCCCCTAATCATTTAAATGTTGGCTCTTTAGATTTTGTATATGCTTCCATTTTTTCTTTAACAATTTGCTTTTTTGTATAGTTCTTAAATTATCTTTGCCTGGCCAATTGCTGCATGGGCTCCCACTGCGTAAATCAACAAAAAAATTTTTCAGCTGTTTTGGAAAGATTGATTTGCTTCTTTTGTGTTGTACTTATAGTTAATAACATACTTCCTAATGTCCTGTAGCGTACAGATGTCAACCCTTTTCAGGCAATGGACCGAATGATGTTAAATATGCGAAACAGTATGCAGGAATTACAAAGAAACTTTGTAAGTACTAAAAAATTGATGAGAATGTTATTCTCAGTTATTGGTATCCTATATTATAGTGGCTTTCAACTTTTTTTAATCATGGTCCACAGTGACTAAAAAATATATCTTAACAGTATGACCCAGTACATAATACTTGTGTACTGTATTAAAAAACCTGAAACAAAAGTTTTGTGACAAAATGATCATACTATTTAGACTGTGTGCTTATATTTTTGTTTTAGATCATATTTTTAAAATCCTGCTCACAATCCAACAAATTGATTTCATAACCTATGAGTTTGAAAAACACAACCACCTCAAAAACATTTATCTTGCTGAAGGTCACTATTGTAAATGAATATTTTTGTATGAATTTAGGCTTTTTAATTATTTTTAGTTTGTCTACTTAAAGATACTTTGTGGCATCTAGGAAATTAAGTTTTAGTATTTTCTTTTAAAAAGCTGAAAACAGAAATTTCAGAAATATGTTTAGGCATTGGATTATATCAATAGAGTTCAAATATTTATAAACTAGTACTGATACTCTTTTCTACTCAATATTAATATTCATATTGAATCAAGTTAATCAAAAAATTAACTTGATTCAATATGAAGAAGACTCATTTTAATCATCTAGTTTAGAATCTAAGGACCATTTCAGAATGTCCAAATGTAGGGCATTATTAATGATCTTCATAATCTAGCAATCTGGTACCCACAGGAGGTATGAAACTTCTTGGTGTATGGCTAATTGCCTCAGCGTTAGCAAAATTTCACACAGGGGTCAACCACTGATTATAAAAGCTTCATAGGCTTCAGGGCTTAGCATCTGTATTTAAATCTAAGCTGCAAGTCTTTGATCACAAAGACTTAAGGATCTCTGAGTGTGTCACTTACTATTCCTCACAAGCAGAGTTAGAATCAGTACCTAAAATGGAAGGAAATGAGGTCCTTCCTGGGGTGCCATTTGGATATACCATCCTGATAATATGGTTGGTATCCTTGGTAGTACTTTAACTAGTGTTGTTACTTATTTGAATCATCTGATGTCAATTCTTCATAGTTGACTAAACTCTCTGGACTTAAAATTTATATTTACCTCTAGGGTCACCTTTCAGTGGATCCAAATGGACATTCATTTAGTTCTTCCTCAGTTATGACTTATTCCAAAGTAGGAAATGAACCACCAAAGGTTTTCCAGGCCTCAACTCAAACCCGTAGGGCTCCAGGAGGAGTAAGTATTTTCTGAGCATTCTTAGAGCTTTATAAAGTTGTGGAATGATAGGTCACCTGTATTGGATTTTAATTACGAAAGCTTGATCTGGTATTCTGGGGTTAGAGATGAGGGAAGAAGACACATATCACTGTGAAGAACAGTAATGCTAACTGTATTTACTTAGTTAAGGCATTCTTTGTCCTCCCTTCCACCCCCACCTCAGAGCCTTTTTTCATGTAAATATCTATTGATGTTTATTCTTACCTTTACATGTTGAGCGGGTAAGTAGACACTAAAAGAAGTCTTTGTCTCATGAAATAAATATCTATTTTCAATTTATATCTGAAGCAAAAGAATTTTTTTTAACTCATGAAATACTTCAAGAATGCGGAAAAGATATAGAAAATAATATAATAAATACCCATATTCCTTCCACCCAGTTTAGTCAAATCATAACATTTTTCTCTATTTGCTTTAAGTTCTTTCCTGTTTTGTTTTCTTTTTAAGCAAAAATACTAGATGCAGTTAAAGCTTTCAGTACACTATTCCTCCCTGGTTCCTTTTCCCTTTCACTCCCTCCCCACAAAAGAACCATTTTCTTGTATCTCAAACTTATGATTCTCATGTGTGTTTTTGTAATTTTATTACTTATGTATGCTTCGTAAATAATATAATGAATTATTTTATGGGTTTCTAAACTTTATGTAGTTTCATGCTAAATGTGTCCTCTGCAACTTGACTTTGCTCAGGCATATACTTCTGAGATTTATTCAGCTTGATATATGCAACTCTATTTATTTATTTTGACTTTTCTGTATTATCCAAAATATCAATATACCACAGTTTTTAAACTATTTTTCTGTTGATTGATATTTAAGTATTTCTGATTTTTCACTTACTTATCTTTATACATGTCTTCTTGTGCAAATATTTTAGGAACAGTATTGTTGGTTTGTAGGAGGTGGGTGCTTTCATCTTTATGTAAAAATTACTAAGTTACTCTCACACAGAGAGTAAACAGTTGGCTCCCACAAAGCCTGGTATTAGCAAACCATGCTAATATTAATAGTCTTTGGCTATCATGAATATTCTTATAACCCATAGAGTTGATATGTAAGAGCCATGAGATTCAAGCTGATCAACATGACTGCTGAATAATCAATCAGTTGCTCTTACTTGCAGGGATGTACTCCCAACTATGAAACTGTTAAGACACTGTTGAAGGCACTAAGTCTTATATAATTAATTATTTGTTATACTATTTGATTACAACTTAGAAAGAGTTCAAATTGTATTGGTTCTATTTGCCCAAACATTAATTTTAAGCAGTTCAGAAAATATCAGAGAATTATTACCACAATTCTACTGCAAGTTGGTAGTGGAACTAAGTAATACCCAGTGTTTTTAGAGCTATAGATTTATGGTCTTAACCTCTATTAGTAAATATGTCCTGAGGAGTTGAGAATTATATCCATTCTCTATATATTTAAATAATAATTTTTAATTTTTATTTTCTTCATTTTTTCAGATAAAGGAAACTAGGAAAGCAATGAGAGATTCCGATAGTGGGCTAGAAAAAATGGCTGTTGGTCATCATCTTCATGACCGAGCTCATGTCATTAAAAAGTCAAAGAATAACAAGACTGGAGATGAAGAGGTCAATCAAGAGTTCATCAATATGAATGAAAGTAAGTTGTCACGGAAAATAGTATTCTTCTTCTTAAAATAGCAGCTGTACTGGTAGAACTTGATGAATTTTTTTTGTAGAAACATTCCATAAGGTGTCATTTTGAGGTAGTTTATGAATAATATGTGTGGGGACTACCAGGGACGATCTTATCAAACTAATAAAATTGGGGTTTCATTGTTTCATAGAGATTTGTTTTTTATACTGATTTTTGGTAATGTTATTTATTTCTTGTTCTATACTTGGAAAATGGAATCTTTTGAATTGTCATTTAGTAAGATTGCCAGTAGGCAAAATGAGTTTTTATGTATTTCTAAGGTATATTTGAAAAGTATAAAAAAGAATAAAGAAAACTAAAATTATCCATAATCCCAATCTAAAACAACTATTCATGTTTTAGTATATTTCTTCCCAGTAGTTTTACGTATATGTAAACACATACACTTTTTCTAAAAATTAGTATTTTATTATGTAGTTTATATTGTGCCTATTTTAATTCACCATTATAATTGTGAAAACAGTTACCTATGATGTTTTTCAAAAACATTCTAAATGGTTACCTAAAAGTTTTTGTGAATGGGCCATCATTTATTTAAAACATTCATTATTATTGGGCACTTCAGTTTTTGTATAGATAAGATTTTAATTTCTTGTATTGTTAGATAATATATCATGTATATTTCAAGTACATCTTTCCATTTTCTGGATTTTATATTCATTCTTCAATGCATATAAGTCCTTCCAGTGTCGTAACTCTTCTTATTATAGTTTTTAGGTTAAATTCATCTTCTACTTTCCAAAAGTATTTTGAGTAAAAGTGTTTTGTCACTTTAAATTTTTTAAATGGAAATGGTTTATTATCGTATCAATTCAGAAAAAAATTCTCTTAGGGTTGGCTTGGACAAAGTTATTTTTATGCAATGAGATGGAAGCTACAACATCTTAACTTTTAATTTTAACCTTTATAGTTTGTCATAATTAAATATATAGAGAGTACTTAACAATAATGAAAATGTTGAAGAAAAATTTAGTGAGGGAACACATTATTATTATAAACGCCATCTGATAGAACAAGTATTACCATTTACCTATTGTTAATCGAAGTTAGATTGCCTAATTTATAACAAATTGACAGTTGAGATGAGTAACCTGTCTTAGGAAACTGAGAACAGAAGCTTGTGAGGTAGGCCAAGTTATGCAGGAAAACGGTGAGGTTAATAGGAAGTGCTAGTTATAGAAGTGCCCAAGTACAGACCAGGAAGATGACCCAGGAAGAAAGAGTATAAGTTCAGTGTAATTGAGTCAAAGGGTTCATTGGGTAGAATAACATGATATGCAGGCAAATACATGAAAAGCCAGATCATCAATAACCAAATTATGAATAGGAATAAAAGAAGAATAGGCAAAAAAAGGAAAAGAATCAAAGACCTTTATATTTGGGGCAGTTCCCTGCCTCTGTCTTGAGGTTAGGCTGAGGGAAGCACAAGGCCAGAATCAAGTATGTGGGAGCCAAGGCAGCTACTGACAGTTCATATATTAATACTTGCCTCTTTATTTTGATATTTAATGTAGGTGATGCTCATGCTTTTGATGATGAGTGGCAAAATGAGATTTTGAAATACAAACCAGTGGGACAGTGGCGCAACATAGAAAACCCTAGGATGAGAAGTGTTGGTCATGAGAATTCAGGCTGCCGAGAACTTAAAAGAAGGTAAAATTATTTCTAAAACAAATTATATATTTTTTTAACAAGAATTAGAAGAAAAGTAATGTAATTTTACTTCTGTCAGGAAGTTTTGATTAACATCCGTTGTTTCTATCAACAGTATCTTTTTTGAAGGATGTAATGACTTTATATTATATCTGAGCATTCCACACAAATTTGAATTTGTATCTAAAAACCAATAATATTTTAAGATTGCATAATTAGTAACTCACTAGCAAACTATGCTTCAGAAGACAGAGGCTAAAATCCTTTTAAGAAAAAGTGAAATATAATGTAGTTCTTCTTAAAACAAATTTTAATCTGGATGTAGGAGGAGTTATACATTTCATGCCAGGTAAGATATTGGTATCTAGAGATCTTATAAGGGAGGAGGGGCTGTATTTGAAAGGCTTAACAAAACTCCCCGTACAAGTCAATGGTAAAAGCATTTTTAGATACTTGTGTAATACTTAACATTATTTGCACCTATATTAGGTATTAGATATTTTGGAAGACTTTTCCCAAAACTTTAGCCTCCTTTGGGATTACCTTTGGAATAGCTGTGCTGAAACCACACCATTAAGATTATAGAGGTTTTTCAGTTAACAAAACCAAAAGACAACTGACAGAATGGGAGAAGATATTTGCAAACGACATATCAGATAAAGGGCTAGTGTCCAAAATCTATAAAAAACTTAGCAAACTCAACACCCAAAGAGCAAATAATTCAATCAAGAAATGGGCAAAGGACATGAACAGACATTTCTTCAAAGAAGACATCCAGATGGCCAACAGACACATGAAAAAATACTCCACATCTCTCAGCAACAGGGAAATATAAATCAAAACCACAGTAAGATACCACCTCACACCAGTCAGAATGGCTAAAATTAACAAGTCAGGAAATGACAGATGCTGGTGAGGATGCAGAGAAAGGGGAACCCTTCTACACTGTTGGTGGGAATGCAGGCTGGTGCAACCACTTTGGAAAACAGTGTGGAGGTTCCTTAAAAAGTTGAAGATAGAGCTACCCTATGACCCAGCAATTGCACTACTGGGTATTTACCCTAAAGATACAAACGTAGTGATCCGAAGGGGCATGTGCACCCGAATGTTTATAGCAGCAATGTCTACAATAGCCAAACTATGGAAAGAACCTAGATGTACATCAACAGATGAATGGATAAAGAAGAGTTGTATATCTATACAATGGAATATTATACAGCCTTCAAAAAATGAAATCTTGCCATTTGCGACGACGTGGATGGAACTAGAGGGTATTATGCTTAGCAAAATAAGTCAACCGGAGGAAGACAACTATCATATGATCTCCCTAATATGAGGAAGTGGAGTTGCAACATGGGGGGTTTGGGGGGTAGGAAAAGAATAAATGAAACAAGATGGGATCAGGAGGAAGACAAACCATAAGTGACTCTTAATCTCACAAAACAAACTGAGGGTTGCTGGGGGGAGGGGGGTCGGGAGACAGAGGTAGGATTATGGACATTGGGGAGAGTATGTGCTATGGTGAGTGCTGTGAAGTGTGTAAACATGGCGATTCACAGACCTGTACACCTGGGATAAAAATACATTTTATGTTTATAAAAAAATTAAAAAGATTATAGAGGTTTTTGTGTATATTCTAGAGTTGGAATTTAATTTGGTTCTCTGGGGGAAAAAATGGAAAACAATACCTAGTTCCTATTAAATTTACACTTGAGAGAGAGGGAGGCCTCACCAGGCCTTAAAATAGAAATCTATTCTAGGCCTTAAGAGAGTGGAGGATTGCTGCAGAAGGTGGAAGGCTTCACAGAACCAGCGGTGGACAAGCGGGTATCAAGTAAATCAGAAGCCTTGTGCAGAATTTCATGAGCTAGGATCTTTTATTTTTAAATACTTATTTAGGAATTTAGAGCCCTAATACTTTCTGTAGAAAATTAGCTCCCATATTACTTTCCGGCAATATTTGTCTCAGTTTGGAAACTCTGTTGATAAAAAAAAAAATACAGTGCTAAGTTTGACTATGAAATAAGGTCCCTGTTAGAGAAAGCATACTCTTTATAGATGATCCATAAATCTGTGGCCCTGTCCATGGCATTTCCTATAAACCAGCACTGTCCAATAGCCCTTTCTGGAATGATTTTCTGTAATAGTGAAAATGTTATGTATCTATACTGTCCAATATGGCACCCATTAGACACATGTGGTTATTGATCCACTCTTCATATGTGGCTGATACAGCTGAGGAACTGAATTTTAAACTTCATTTTATTTTAATTGATTTAAATGTAAATGATGTGGCTAGTGGCTGCCAGTCAGATGGATAGCATGGTTAAGCAGTTAAATCTATCTCAGGAAAGCAGCTGTTGCTTTCTTAAATGTGAATGAAATAATCTCCCATATGTTTTTCAAAGCTATTGTGGAAGTCTTAGATAAAACTTAAAAGTATTTTTTACTCATGTTTGTATTGATTTGTAAACTACCATTTGAAAAATGGTATTAATGTTCATATTGTATTTCTCAGGGAGAAACCTCATCAAAGTCCAGCCATTGAACATGGAAGAAGATCAAATGTTTTTGTGGACAAACTCAACATCAAAGGATCACCTGTGAAAATCAACAAAAAATAAATAGCCTTGCATTTGATTTCTTTAGTTTTGATTGTTTTAACAGAGAAAGTAATGGTGCTGGGTAATACATATAAGACCAATCTTTTGTTAAATCAGTACTGTATTTAACTTTCTTCTGATATCTGAATGTTCTTGGAAGTGCTAGCTTTATATTGTCCATACTTTAGGAATAAAACTTTAATTTTCAACAATTCAAGTTGCTAAACATTCTATAAACTCTTTTCTTTAAAACATACTAATTTTTAAGGCTGATTTTGCTTTCCCATTTATCTTCCTATTGGCTGTGTTTTCTTTTATATAATCAATATTGAATGTAGAGCTAGTTTTATCATATGTATTAGTTATAAGAAAGTAAAATATTAAAAAATAGTCTCAGTTTTCACTAACACACCACCACAGTGATGCTAAGAAAGGTACAATAATTTAAATCAGATTTCATGTGTTATATAGCCAGCTAGCTTAAGATTTTAAAAATAAAGCAAAATTATATAGTACTGTTTTATGAGAAATTATTCTGATAAATTACCTTAAAATCAAAGAATTCTGAATTTTAAGGAGATTTTAAATCGCTAATATATGAGTTTTATTCTTATAATTTCATTATATAGTGTATTCTTTTTTGTTCCACATCACATTCTTAACATTCATTAGACTTTACATTGACCTTTCTCTTTAACTTCTTAAGGTAGCATATTTCTGCTCTCCTTTCCCACAAACAGCTTAATCTGTCTCCACAGTTAACATTATAAAGTTGGAATGTCCTTGGAGAAACTCTGCTCAGCCTTTTTGTGACATTTAGAAAAATGCATTTGGTATTCTGTAAACCTGAATGATTGATTGTCTCAAAATTTCTTTGACAGGTGATATGTGTTCTTGAGCAAGGTACTTAATAATTCAGTTGTTCCCTTTTATACCATTTAAAAATTCAGCTTTAGCTTTTTTTATTCTAGAATTCAAGCATTAATCTGTTTTTAGAAAAAGTTTGAAGTTTATGAGAATATTAAATCTTAACCTTAAGTTTTTGTTTCAGAGGAATAAAGACCAGAAAATCCACTATCACCTTGTAATCCTAATATCTTACTTTTTTCACTTTTGAAATAGAACTATGTGATTGAGCTTATCCTTTCCTATTTTCCATATTGTATCCTACTAATTTTATTAGTTGGTGTGTTTCATGCCTGTAATTAGTTACAAGATAAGATGCATACATGTCAATTCATTTTTATAACACAAAAAGTAATTGAGCATGTATTAATTAAAGATGTTAACATTTTCCTCTTATGTGTACATTGGTATACTAATAACATATTGGGAAGTCGTCATAAGGCCTGAATTCTAAATAACACTTTTGCATAAATTTACTTGATAGAGCAAAATCCCAATAGAATAGACACTGTAATATTCTTCTGCCTAAATCATTACACTGATAACTTGAATCATTATATTCAAATATGAAAACACACTTTAATAAATGTATTTAAAACTAGATAACTTCTGGGGCCCCTGGGTGGCTCAGTGAGTTAAGACTCTGCTTCGGCTCAGGTCATGATCCCAGGGTCCTGGGATTGAGCCCCGCATCAGGCTCTCTGCTCAGCAGGGAGCCTGCTTCCTCCCCCTCTCTCTGCCTGCCTCTCTGCATACTTGTGATCTCTGTCTGTCAAATAAATAAATAAAATCTAAAAAAAAGAATATTAAAACTATATAACTTCTATGCAACATATAGCAGTTACAGTATTTACAGCTATTTTTTCTCCCAATTTGTTTATCATAGAAAGTAAATAAAAATTGAATTAAATATATATTTCTTCTTATGCCACAGAGCTTCATAAGGGGCCACTCATAAAACTATGTGACATAGAGTGAGTAAATGTCAATTCTTTATATTCACATGTTGCTGAAATGTCCTCTTTTCAGAATTATTTTTACCATGCTGCTGAAGTCAACCATATAAGAAAGAAGATTCTCTGTAGCTTGTAGTTCATATTATTTTTCCCTTGTGGATAACCATTGATGTTTCTGAAACCCTGGATCTTTTGGGACTAGAAAGATAGTAACAGTTTGGTGAATGTGGCCTTGGCAATGAGGCCAAGTTGGATTCCTTTCCTTGCTACATTAGAGTTCTTCCTGGCAGTCTCAGTGATAGGTTTCCATTACTCTGCCTTTATGACTCCATTCTCCTTTACTGTCACAAGGCAAGGGCAGGAGCACATTAGACCTGCAGGTTGCTGGAGGGGAAGAGGCTGGGGGGATGGCATGGCTGGGTGATGGACATTGGGGAGGGTATGTGTTATGGTGAGTGCTGTGTGTTGTGTAAGACTGATGAATCACAGACCTGTACCCTTGAAACAAATAATACATTATATGTTAACTTAAAAAAATGTAATCAGATGATGCCCTAAATATGGCAATATGATGATGATGGTAATCAGAGATGGTGCTTTGGGGAGGTGATTAGCTTATGAGGGTGGAGACCTCCTGAATAGCATTAGTGCCTTAATAACAGAGACACTAGAGAGCTCCCTTGCCTTTTTTTTTTTTTTTTTTTTTTAAGATTTTACTCTTTTGACAGAGCACGGGCAGGGGAGCAGCAGGTAGATGGACAGGGAGAAGCAGTTTTCTCGCCGACCTGGGAGCCTGGTGCAGGACTCAGTCCCAGGACCCCGATGACCTGAGCTAAAGGCAGATGCTTAACCAACTGAACCACGCACCCCTCCCTTACCCTTTCTATTTCTATTGTTTTTAAGCCACTATATTGTTTATAGTATTTTTGCTGTAGCAGCCTGAATAGACTAAGATAGTGGTCTTAGGCTGATAGGGCTGGGACAATTTAGAGATTCTACTGAAGTGTGACCTAGACCCTCACTGCAGTGAATTAGGATCTTCAATTTGGTAATAATGTACATATCTGAGACCTCTTGAGTCCCTTCTGTCCCCGATTACATGGAATTTGCAGTAAATCTGCATTCTGATGATTTCTCTGTCTCCAGAGTCGTGCTTATTGTCTCTTGGGGATTGGGGGTTCTGATCAGACTTTGGTGTCTTCTGGTGAATTTGACTTTAAGCACCATCTCCTATCTTCTGGCTACTTGCCCACCATCTTATATTATTTGTCTATGAAAACTTTCCTCAGTCTTGTCGCTTGTATGAAAAGTTTGCTTTGGGAGAGCCCTTCTATCTACCCATGTTGCCTTCTAACTACATGTGTCTCAGGTCAGTAGTCATGTGGCTTAACATTAAAGCCTGAGACAGACAGCAGTGTTTTACATTTGATAGATCATAGGCAGTTTTTCATGGGTTTGTTACTAATAGACTTGGACTACCTCCTGGCATACCTTTAGCAAGGAATTTTAGTGACAATTTTAGGGAATTTGGATGTGAAAGAACTTGCACTTGAACAAGGCACTTGCCTTGAGAGGAACCTTGGAAGAATGACACCAAAAAACAACTAACGAAACCTCAGGGGAGTCTATGTGTTACTTCTCTAAAAGAGACCACTTTATGTAAAAGATTCTCTGTCTTTTATTTCCATACTTAAGAGCTTTTTTATTTTTTTTAAGTGGTCTCCATGCCTAGCATGGAGGCCAATGCAGGCCTTGAACTCACAACTCTGAGATCAAGACCCGAGTTGAGATTAAGAGTTGAAGCTTAACCACCTGAAGCACCCAGATGTCCCCATACTTAAGAGATTTGTAACTGTATGGTTTATATTTAAACTTTCTCCTCCCTTCTTGAAGAGGGAAAGTAATTATACTTCTATAGGAATACTTTAATATTTGTATTATTAATTAAACAAGGAAGCTAGTAGACTTAGATGGCTTTAATGTCTTAGTAGCCCATTTAACCAAATCAAAATAAGCCTTTTATGCCTCAAGGTTAAGAAATTGAAGCCTAAAGACATCAATCACTAACAACCAACTAGACTTTTTCATAGACGGCAACCATTTAAGCTAACGCCAGTCAATCGAATAACTTTCCTTGTTTGCTTCTGCCTCTTTATAAAAGTCTCCCTTAGCTCTGGTTGGTGGAGACCTCCTAACCACTTCCTGTTTGGCCACTGCCTTATTGCAATTGATTTTTCCTCAAACTCAAACTTATTTTTAAAGATTTTAATTTTTTTCAGTAATCTCTACACCCAGTGTGGGGCTGGAACCACAACCCTGAGATCAAGAGTCACCTGCTCTACTGATTGATCCAGCCCAGCCATGTGACCCTCAAACTCAAAATGTTTAATATGCCATCTAGCTCACTGTTTCTCCTATTCCAATTTTTTCCTCCCACTTGAAAATTTTTAAAGATTTTATTTTTTGATTGATTTGAAATACAGTATGTGCAGGCCGGTGGGGAGGAACAGAGGGAGAAGGATGAACAGACTCCTTGCTGAGCTCAGAGCTTGACATGGGACTTATTTCAAGACGATGAGATCATGACCCAAGCAGAGATCAAGAGTCAGATGTTCAACCCACTGAGCCACGTAGGCACCGAGCACTTGAAAATTTTTAAAGATGAATTGAGAAAAAAAGTCATTTTGGCATATGTGTAATCTAGGAATATCTAGTCCAAATAGTTCAAAATGTCTAAGACAAAAAGTCTGTTAACCACTTGTGCTGTTTTGCATAAAAAATGTGGACAAGTGCATTTAAATAATAGCTTTTGTTAGTATGATTATAAGAAAGTTTTCAAGATAAAAGAGGAGTTTTTAAATATGATTTAATGATTATGAATATAAGGTTTATGAAGTACTTTTTAAAAAGTTATATGAAATATTTCTGATAAATAGGTGCATTTGTGTAAAGGAATGAATATGCTCAACTATAGTCTTCTTCCAGGTTTTATTACATAAATTAATGCTAATAAAATCTTCTAGTTTATATAAAACCAAGGTTGAACTTCTCATGATTTAAGCTTTCCAAATTTCCTATATTGACTTTATGGGTCAGATAATTTATTGTTGATTCCATCAATTGTGTAAGATTGCAAAATACAAAATGGTATTTATCTAAATAAAATTACAATGTAGATCTCTTTTAAAGGGGTTTTAATCTTACAAGATTACTATAATACTATTTATTATAATGACTGAAAGTGTTAGCTAAAATTGTAATTTTCCAAATCTTTAGTTAACTTTTCCAGAGCTAAGAAAATATTAAATTAGTCCTTGGACACTTGGATAGTTTCTTTCTTTTTTTTTTTTTAAGATTTTATTTATTTATTTGACAGACAGAGATGACAAGTAGGCAGAGAGGCAGGCAGAGAGAGGGGGAAGCAGGCTCCCTGCTGAGCGGAGAGCCCAATTCCAGGACCCTGAGATCATGACCTGAGCTGAAGGCAGAGACTTAACCCACTGAGCCACCCAGGCACCCCATACTTGGATAGTTTCTAAGTAAAAACTGATACAAGATTTTGGTCACTGAAGATGGTTTCAAATTTCTTAGAGATTATAAAATGACCATGAATTAACCGTGGAAATGTTTTGGATGATACTGTATATGTGTATTTTGCCACTTTAAAAGTTAATGGAATTAAGAGTACCTGAGTGGCTCAGTTGGTTGGGTGTCTAATTCTTAATTTTGGATCAGGTCCTGATCTCAGGGTTGTGAGATCCAGTCTGCATAGGGCTCTGCACTGGCCGTAGAGCCTGCTTAAGATCCTCTCTTTCTATCTCTGCCTTCTGCCCCCAACAAGCTTGCTCTCTCTAAACACACACACACACACACACACACACACACCCCTTAACAGAGATAATCTATAATAACATAAAAATTTAGCTAGACAGTTCTTGGTTTTCTGTCTTCCAGTTTTCCTTTTGGAATAAAGAAAAGTTGATTATTTTGATTAAAAGTGATTAATAAAAATAATATATTCAGGGGCGCCTGGGTGGCTCAGTGGGTTAAAGCCTTTACCTTTGGCTTGGGTCATGATCCCAGGGACCTGGGATCAAGTCCCATGTTGGGCTCTCTGCTCAGGGGGGAGCCTGCTTCCTCCTCTCTCTCTGCCTGTCTTTCTGCGTTCTTGCGATCTCTGTCTATCAGATAAATAAAATCTTGGGGCACCTGGGTGGCTCAGTGGGTTAAAGCCTCTGCCTTCATCTCAGGTCATGATCCCAGAGTCCTGGGATAGAGCCCCACATCGGGCTCTCTGCTCTGCGGAGAGCCTGCTTCCCCCTCTCTCTGCCTGCCTCTCTGCCTACTTGTGATCTCTGTCTGTCAAATAAATAAAATCTTTAAAAACATCAGCATAGTTACAGAAAAATATGAATACACAAGATAATGAGCATGGATTTTTACTTAAGCTTAGTTTGTTAAAGTGGTTTTAGTGTTGTAGATATGCTGTTTTATTTAACAATTTATATCTTTAAAGTAACCTTAATTTAATTATCATTTGCATAATTACATATTTATGTATTTTAAGCAAATACATAAAAGGCTTATAAAGACTGAATTTTTGAAAGTCTAAACAAAAGTTTATTGGTTATACTCAGCATTAATGGATTTATTTTCTAATCAGTTTACAAATCCTTTCTTGCAAATTAATACATGGATGGCATATGAAAAGTGAATTTGAAATTCATCATTGAAACTTTGATTTTTCTTTTCTTGTCCCTTGTAATTTACTCTGATTTCTATTTACTTATTCTCCTTTGTACATTCATTTAATACTTATTGAGCACCTACCATATGCAAAGGGATACAGAAATTAACAAAACCAAATTGGTTTCCTTATGGAACTTACATTCCCATTGGGGGAGCTGGATAATAAGCAGGTGTGTGAAATGTCTGGATCTATCTAAGAAGTGCTCCAAAGGAAAATTAAACAGCATGAGCAGATAGAAAGGGAGGAGGCTGCTGGTTCAGAAAAGTTGGTTAGGGAACTTCTCACTGATGAGGCTACTGAAAACAAAGCAAAGGGCTGCCACAGGATCTAGGGAAGAGCAAAGTCTCTGATTATATGAGGATCAGTAAGGAGGCCAATGTGGCTGGAGCAAAACCAGTGAGGGAAAGTAAGGCTATGTTGGTTTTGCTGCTGAAGTAGGGCATTTGCAGCCACTTACTCTGAGGAGGATGGGAAGCCACTTTAGAATTTTTTAAAAATTTAGTTATGAAAAGTTTCAAACCTATACAAAAGTAGAGATAACAGCAAGGACGAACTCACTGGATGGAGTATTTTCAGCAGAGAAATGACAAGGTCTGGGTTAAAAGGATCCCTCTAGTTACAGGGTTGAGAATAAGCTGAGCTGTAGGCAACGCAATGAGTTCTTTAGGAAATCTATTATAATCTGGTGGAGAGATGGCAGTGTTGAAAGGCGGGGAGAAAGGGCAGATCCTGGATCTATTTTTGAAGGTGGTGCCTAGAACATATGCTGACAGGTTAGACCAGAGGTGTCCAAGAGTAGTGGTGAAGTGATATTTTTGTCTGGGCAACTTCAGCGGGGTTTCCATTTTCGAAATACTGGAGGAGAAGGTTTTGGGGAGGAAGATAAGCTCCGTTTTGGACATACTGAGCTCGAAATGCCTTTTTTTTTTTTTTTTTAAGATTTTATTATTTGACAGAGATCACAAGTAGGCAAAGGCAGACAAAGAGAGGAGGAAGCAGGCTCTGCGCCAACTAGAGAGCTCGATCCCACGACCCTGGGATCCTGACCCCAGCGGAAGGCAGAGGCTTTAACCCACTGAGCCACCCAGGCCACCCTCAAAACACTTCGAAGAGATCTAACTGGAATCATCAAAGATGCCATCTTCCCTACGGCCTGAACATGTAACATTTAACATCCAACAGTGAACTTTTTGAAATGAGAAAAAACATAATTGACAGTTCATTTTTCAAGTCATGTCTTTTTTCTTTTTAAAGATCTTATTTATTTGACAGAGAATATGAGCCAGGTGGGGTGTTAGTGGTGAGGGGCAGAGGGGAAGACAGACTTGAGACTGACTCCCCACTTAGCAGGGAGCCCGCTGCGGGGCTCCATCCCAGAACCTTAGAATCAGGAGCTGAGCTGAAGGCAGTCACTTAACCAAACTGAGCCACCCAGGCGCCCTTCGGGTCATGTCTTATAATTATTATTTTTAATAACAAACAGCAACTTCGCATTTTGTTTTTTACTTTATTCTGTTATAAACACATCTCCACATTTCTTGTTATATTGGTGTGGCTGTTCAAGCAGGGCCTTCTAGGCCCTTTAAAGGAGAGTGGAGGCTATTTCATAACTTTTTAAAATTTTTTTAAACTTTTAAAGTTTCACAACTTTTTTATTTTTATTTTTATTTTTTTTTTAAGATTTTTTTATTTGTCACAGAGAGCGCGAACACAGGCAGACAGAATGGCAGGCAGAGGCAGAGGGAGAAGCAGACTCCCTGCCAAGCAAGGAGCCCGATGTGGGACTCGATCCCAGGACAGTGGAATCATGACCTGAGCCGAAGGCAGCTGCTTAACCAACTGAGCCACCCAGGCGTCCCTCACAACTTTTTAAAAAGTTATGAAAAATTTTAAACCTACACAACAGTAAACATGACGGCAACACCGAACACGCAAAATAACCACGTTCAAAAGGTTGGGAGGTTGGGTGAGCCTGGGGATGGGTATTATGGAGGGCACGTATTACATGGAGCACTGTGTGGTACATAAACAGTGAATTCTGGAACACTGAAAAGAAATTTAAAAAATAAATAAAAATTTAAAAAAAAAAAGGAAAAATAAATGTTGCATCTTCCTAGGGGCAGAGCGATTGCACTTTCTCTTCCAGGTCCATAGAGGGCGCAAGGGAAGTAGACGGGGCTGGTCGGCTCTGAGGGCCGGAAGTCTCTCCTCTTTTCTTTCCTCTCGCCTCCTCCGCATCCTTCGACCCGGAAGTGCTCTTCCGGCACTGATTGCCGGCGTGACTTTGAACGCATTTTGATGTGGGTCAGGTTGTTGAGTAGACCTACAGCTGCCCCACCTTTACGCCACTTCTGCGCTTGCCATGAGACTGGTGGGAGCAGCCGCTGCCACGGCTTTGGGGCGCGGGCCGCTCCCGCGGGTCCTCGCTACCCTGGGATGGCAGAGGAAGCAGGTACTAGAGCCCGGCGAGGCGAAACCAAACCAGGGACTGCATAAAGGACCTTGCTGTCCCTCCAGGGCTAGGGAACAGTAATGCCTTCTCTGGGACCTCCTGAGAGCTCCGGGTACGAGGTGTCGTGCCTCAGTGCTGAAAAGTTTTTCGGTACCTGAACATCTCGTTATTCATGAGCTGCGTCTCGGTACCCTGGGGGAGTGGACGGGCCACCGATTTATGTTTCAGCCTCTTTTGGAGGGGGAAGTGACTGGAGTGCCGGTCCAGGACAGCTGAAAAATTAGTGTGTTCAGGGTTCGAACCCAGGGCTTCTGACTCATTATCGAGTGCTCTTTTCTGGCCAGAGTCCTTGGGCTGTGGACAGCCCTCTTCGGGCCGACCCTGGGTTATTTGTTTTGTCGTTCGAACTTCCCGGTACTTTGATCCTATTTCTGTCTTTTGCGGAGGTTGCAGAGTGGAGTAGGTTGGGGTGGGAGTTGAGCTTTTCCTGGTATGCAGACGTCGTTTGCTTTGCTTGCTGATATTCATGGGATTTCATCTAAATGCCTGTCCACCAGAATCCATTTAGTATTTGCCCAGCTTTTCTAAGTTCTTCTGTTTCCCTTTCCTCAGAAGTGCTGCAGTACCTTTTGGATTTGCAGTCCTATAGGGAGAGGTTTATATTGTCTTGATTCGGTAAAATATAAGGTTCTCCCTTACCCCCACCTCCACCAAAATGAAATGAAGTTTTTAAAAAAAGTAATTCTTCCCGTGCAGAAGGAATTGGAAACGTTTTGTGGGGTCCCTTGGAACTATCCGTACCACAACACAAAGCATATGTGTTGGAAAACATCCTTGCTAGCTGTCAACTACAATAAGGGAGAAGGGGGAATATAAGTAAAATTTAAACGCAAAACTGTGTTTCCTTTTAAAATTGTTGGAAGCTGTCTTACTGGTTTTATTAGCCTCAGCATGTATTTTCAAACCTGTGGACATTTGGAAAAGTATCTGTCCCCCTTTATTTAACTAGCTTATTTGACTATATTTTTCTGATTTATTTATAAGAATGTGTATGCCCTTTCTGTCCTCTCTTGCAGTTTCTCCTTTGGTTAAAGGAGTTGCACATAATCTCACATAATGTTTTTTTTCCATTGAGATTCTTTGGTGGAAAGATACCAACCAAACCAATTCTAGTTGCCCATTATCTCTCATAAAAAGTGCATTGATTTGAGCTCTTATTTTTTCAGGTTAATTGGGAAGTCTGCCGATGGAGTTCGTCAGGAGTGATTCCTAATGAAAAGATACGAAATATTGGAATTTCAGCTCACATTGATTCTGGAAAAACTACATTAACAGAACGAGTGCTTTACTACACTGGCAGAATTGCAAAGATGCATGAGGTGTGGAGTTCCTGGTTGATTCAAAGCTAGTTTGAGCTTGGTAGTTATGATTTAATAAACATCACAAAACCTGAAAGATTAAAAGAACGGTTACAGTGGATCTTTATTGAAGTCCTAGCACAAAGGGATAGATAGGTCAAACTGGCTTGCAGTGTTGTTGTGAGGAATCTTTCTAGAAATCATGGGGCACCTGGGTGGCTCAGTGGGTTGAGCTGCTGCCTTCGGCTCAGGTCATGATCTTGCATCCCGGGATCGAGTCCCGCATCGGGCTCTCTGCTCGGCAGGGAGCCTGCTTCCTTCTCTCTCTCTCTCTGCCTGCCTCTCTGCCTACTTGTGATCTCTCTCTGTCAAATAAATAAATAAAATCTTAAAAAAAAAAAAAAGAAAGAAATCATCACTATGAGTATCCTCGGTAGATTGTCCTTTAGGAATGTTAAGTCTACACCTAAAACTAATACAACTATTAATTATACTTCAATTAATACATCATGATATATTCTTAAGCAGCTGTTAAAGTCGTATTTACATACTTTTTAACGTTATGGAGAGATGTTTAAGAAGGGTTTAAAACTATATATAGTATAATGTTAATAGTTACAAAATACATGTATCAGGAAAAAAATTTTTTTAACTTGAATGTCTTCTAAAGAAATTACCATATTATTGGGTAACTTAACTCTCCATTTCTTCAGATGAAGGTCATCTTGTTAAGTCACATATTTTGCAAGCTGACTCCTTCCCACTCAGGCCTCAAAATCCACATGTCATAGAGCAGGGAAAAATGTGTGCTTTGAGCATCTGCTCATGGACTACCACAAGGCTAGTGGGCAGGAACAGTGCAGAGGAAACGGGGTTGGCTCAAAGACTGAGGTGATTGCTCTATTTAGCCGTTGTTGGGAAGAGCAATGAAAAGAGGGTTAGACAGATAATAGAGGGAAAAACTTGTAATCATTTCTCTGTTTCACAATATGATATGGTCTGACTTCTCTGAAAATTGCATCAGTTAACTTTCTGTGTTCTAGTTCCAGCTCAGTAAGATTTCTTTCCTTCTTGGGATGTAGGGATGGGGGACTCTGAATTGCTGTGCTTGTGTTTAGGTGAAAGGTAAAGATGGAGTTGGTGCTGTCATGGATTCCATGGAACTAGAGAGACAACGAGGAATCACTATTCAGTCAGCAGCCACCTATACCATGTGGAAAGATGTCAATATCAACATTATAGATACTCCTGGTGAGTTGAAGTCTTAGTTTAATTGTTGCAGATTGTTTTGACAAAAGCACATTTAGTTCTTTATTATGTCCCAGCTCATTTTTAAGTGTCAAATGATATTCAAAAGTGTGATTGTGAGTTCTTGTTAGAGAAATCTGGGACCTAGAGCTCTTCATCATTATGTGGTTTCCTTAAAAGAGACTGCAAATAGGGCGCCTGGGTGGCTCAGTTGATTAAGCAACTGCCTTCAGCTCAGGTCATAATCCATGAGATCGAGTTCTGGATCAGGCTTCCTGTTTCTCCCTCTGCCTGCAGCTCCCACATTTGTTCTCTCTCTCTCTGTATCAAATAAATAAGTAAAATCTCCAGTGCAAATAAATTTTGAGTAGGAAGGTTCTTGTCCATTGAAAGCTGTATCTGATTTAAAGGTGCCCAGGCCCTTGTAGTTTTGTTGTGTTTTTTTGTTTTTTTTTCTTAAGATTTTTATTTATTTATTTGACAGAGACACAGCAGGAGAGGAAACACAAGCAGAGGGAGTGGGAAAGGGAGAAGCAGGCCTCCCGCCAAGCAGGGAGACCCATGCGGGGCTTGATCCCAAGACTCTGGGATCATGACCCCAGCTGAAGGCAGGTGCTTAACAGCTGAGCCACTTAGGTACCTACCTCATAGTTTTTTGAAGAGTTGGGCCCCTGGACCTTATGGTGAGTAAACAGTATGGTGGTTTAAGAAATCCACATTCTAATTAAAAGACTTACATCACGAGGAGAGATACAAAAGCTTGTAATCGTGCATGTTAGAAAAATTCATACTTTAAGACCCACACTTCTTTGTCTAATTTAGGACATGTGGACTTCACAATAGAAGTTGAAAGGGCCCTGAGAGTGTTGGATGGTGCAGTCCTCGTTCTCTGTGCTGTTGGAGGGGTGCAGTGCCAGACCATGACTGTTAATCGTCAGATGAAGCGCTACAACGTTCCTTTTTTAACTTTTATTAACAAATTGGACCGAATGGGCTCCAACCCCACCAGGGCCCTGCAGCAAATGAGGTACTGAACCTTAGAACAGGAGGGGCTGTGATGAAACCTGACATAGAAGGATAATTATTAATTCAATGTCATTAAGCTCTATTCCTAAAAAAATTTTTAGGAAAAAAAAAAAGTTTTTTTCCCTAAAATTTATGTGAGTACTTATCTTAGTAAAAGAAACATCAAAGTCAGTAGTTTGGTTTGTGATGTGATCTCATCAGTTACATTTGCTGTAAAATGGGGAAAATGTGACTTAAATTATAGGGAGGTTTAAGGTGAATTCAGATAACAATCTGGCATTTCACTGTTTTGCTGTGATTAGAGAAGTAATAATCTAGTGTGGATTCTATAAGTATATGTTTAGACAAACCTAGAGAATTGTCTGTTTTAACCTTTACTGAAGGAACTTTATTTTTTTATTAATTTTTTATCCTTTTTTTTTTTAAGATTTTATTTATTTATTTGACAGAGATCATAACTAGGCAGAGAGGCAGGCAGAGAGAGAGAGGAGGCAGGCTCCCTGAAGAGCAGAGAGTCCGATGTGGGGCTCAATCCCAGGACCCTGGAATCATGACCTGAGCTGAAGGCAGAGACTTTAATCCACTGAGCCACCCAAGCACCCCAACTTAAGGAATTTTAATTAATGCCCTTAAGAAGTTATGGTGTATTCCCTTGGGTTCATATGGTAACATACTTGCTAAAATAACAGTAACACTTCCTTTCTGTACCAGATGTAACTAAGTTGTGGTCCTGGCATTTTACACTTTGCTCAATATTGTATATTTCACATAGCCTTTGAAAAGAGTGGAAGTTTCACTTTCATCTTTGGTGGATGTGTAAATGGAGCTATCAACTTCCTATTGAAATATCCTAGGGCAGAGCTGATGAAAATAGTAAAGTTTCTGGTAGTGGAGACACCAAGAGCGATGTGTCTGATCATGAAGGATACGGTGTTGAAGAGCTTCAAAAGACGGTATTGCGGGGCGCCTGGGTGGCTCAGTGGGTTAAGCCTCTGCCTTCGGCTTAGGTCATGATCCCAGGGTCCTGGGATCGAGCCCCACACGTTTCCCTTCCTCTCTCTCTACCTGCCTCTCTGCTTACTTGTGATCTCTTGTCTGTCAAATAAATAAATAAAATCTTTAAAACAACAACAACAACAAAAAAAGACAGTATTGCTGTGCGCACTGATGGAAGTGATATATTTGGGAATATGAGCTTGAAAGTTTTCTTTATTGGGTATTTGTAGTCATTTCTTACTTAGTTACTTAGTAATTTCTTACTTACTTAGGTTTGAAAACAAAGCCTTTTCACTTTTTGTCCTTTTTACTTATATTTTACTTGTACTTGGCAATGGATGGACTATTTCTACCATGTTGTGTGAATTCCAGGAAAATTCTCTTCTAGCATTTATGTGACTACTGCAGTTCTCTTTCTGCTCTGCTCCCTCTTATCTGCATTGTGTAACTCCTATTAAACAGATTTTAGAACTTCTGGATCTCATCTCCGCGTATTACCTTTTCTACTATTCATTCTACCATTTCATACATTTGTTTCTTCTCATTTTCATCTGGGTTATGAGAGAATTGATGTCAGTCTTCCAGCTCACTAATCTGAAGGTCATCTGTGTCCCTTCTGTTATGTTAGCCTTTTCTTTCTTTTTAATTTCTGTAATTATGTAATTAATTTCCTAAACTTTGTCTTTTATTGCATCGTCTTCATTAATAGAAAGGTAGTTCTCAGATCTTTGCATTTTATTTTCTTTGGATAACTCTGTCTTGGAAGTTAATACTGTTTCTTGAGCTCACACGTCTCTTTCAAGCTATTGGTAACCTTCAAATATTTGGTGATTCTTAGTTTTCTATCCATAGTTATAGATAGGGGCCTAGAGTCTAGACTACACTATGGTAGCCAGAGCATGTTTCTTTTTCAGTGAGAATACCTGCCGTTCCCTTCAGTGGTTGTGCCTGATTGAGGGTATAGGCTGATAATGAATATCTGATTTTTTTTTTTTTTTTTGTCAGAGAGAGAGAGAGAGCTCACAGACAGACAGAGTGGCAGGCAGAGGCAGAGGGAGAAGCAGGCTCCCCGCTAAGCATGGAGCCTGATGTGGGACTCGATCCCAGGACACCGGGATCATGACCTGAGCTGAAGGCAGCCGCTTAACCAACTGAGCCACCCAGGCGTCCCGAATATCTGATTTTTAACATGCATGCTAAAAGTTCTCCTGTAAGAACTTCCTCTTTAACTGTACTCAGCTTTGCTAGAGTCAGCTGATCTAAGGAGATTGGCAAGGTGATCCCACTATCCTTTAGTTTTCTGATCAACCACCATTGACTTGTTCTTCCCCCTTATGTTTTTGATCCAGGATATTCTGGGGAGCTGATGGAGAAACACTTATTTTAGAGTTCTCTTGTTGCTTAAATAGGATTTTGGCTTCCTGAGCATGGTGAATTTGGTTACTCCCAAGCGTTTTAAATTTTCTGAGTTTTTTGGCTTTTTTTCTTTTCAAGATTTTATTTGACAGAGCAAGAGAGGGAACACAAACAGGGGGCGTGGGAGAAGAAGCAAGCCTCCCACTGGTCAGGGAGCCTGATGCAGGACTCAGTCCCAGGACCCCAGGATCATGACTCCAGCCCAAGGCAGATGCTTAACAACTGAGCCATCTAGGTGACCCAATATATTTTCTGTTTTGAGCTTCTGATGATACCCTTCTCGGTTCCACAATATCTGCCATTGATTTATTTTTGTCATTTCAAAGGGATTTAGGGAGGACATATGTATTTTTATTTGGTAAACATATATATTTTTATTTTTCAGGTCTAAACTGAGTCACAATGCAGCATTTATGCAGATACCCATTGGTTTGGAGGGTGATTTTAGAGGTATAATAGACCTTATTGAGGAACGAGCCATCTATTTTGATGGAGACTTTGGGTAAGTTAAAAATGTATTATTAATACCTTAAAAAGCATCAAAGAGAAAAAAGAAAGGATGATTTCTTTAAACATAGAGAAAACTTTTTAAAATATGGCTGGAGGAATATACTCCAAAATGATTTTGTTTTAATGCCTTTAATCCTAGTTGGTTCCCATTTTGCTTAGTATTCTTTCCAAGGGAGAGTATGTTATTTTTTGGGTAATTTATATCATGTTATATGCATGGTATGGTAACAGGCCATCAGCTTGGGCTAGTAATGTATCTCGTTTTCCATTTGTTTATTTATTCATTGATTCATCCTATGGACTTTTATGGAGTAGCTGCTGTGTCCTGGGTATTATGATAAAAACTGGGAAGAAAATATGGATCATGAATGTTTGCTCTATTTATGAGACTACAGAGATAAAACGACAATACATAAAAGCAGTTAAAAATAGTGCAGATGTGGTTTGGAGAACATAAGAAGCAAATTGGTGATTTTTTGACATGGTATTTGATCCATCAATCAATTTTGAGTGACCTCTACATACAAAACTGTTAATCAAAATTTGACATTCAGAAAAATCACGTGCAGGCTTGTTAAAACACATTCCTGGATCCACTTCCAGATGATTCTGATTCAGTAGGTCTGGGGGGAGTCTGGAATTTGCATTTCTGGAAAGCTCCCAGGTGATGCTGCCATTAGAGGTCTATAGACCACATTTTGAGTGGCACTGTTTTGGACAATGTGGGAAGACATAAATGACCCTTCATTATGAGGAGTGGTCCC
The DNA here is from genome assembly GCF_964662115.1 of Mustela nivalis. Classification (NCBI taxonomy): domain Eukaryota; kingdom Metazoa; phylum Chordata; class Mammalia; order Carnivora; family Mustelidae; genus Mustela; species Mustela nivalis. The sequence continues at coordinate 82,115,465 of NC_139020.1, forward strand.
CAATAGCCTAGCAGTTTCTTTAGAAGTAATTCCTGAGAGGTTTTCTTTCTCTGCTGTGAAACTGGGATTGCTAGTCTGGCGGGTGGGTGAAGGGTGTTGTGTTCAGTTAACTGTATCCTTTATCCTCATCAGCTGTCTTGTAGGCAGGGGAAGGATATAGGCTGTCTAGTAGATGAGGCGTTTCTCTCCCTTCTTGTATGACAGTAGTGACTGTGGTTTATCTACTATTTCTTAGAATGTAAGGCCCAAGAGGATAGGGATATTTTATCATGTTTATTCAATTCTGTCCCAAGCCCTAGCACTTTCTGGTACACAATAAGGACTCAAAAATATTTGTAAATGAATTAATAAATCCACTTTCCCAAAGTTACCAGGGCACACATTTGTCTTCTAAAGTAAAGGCTCTTAAACTTTGTTATGCCCCTACCACAGATGGAGTTTCTTATTATATCTGCCCTCTTTCCCAGCCCTAGACCTCTGGGTATATAAATTTTGAAAGGACCCACAGCTGATTCTGGCTAAGAACCAGGGGAGCTTGACAGGAAGGATGAAATTATGAGCTGAAGGCTGTGAAGAGCATTTGTTGAGATAAGAATTATTTTCTGACTATATGCGGTTGACTTCCTTTACTTTTTTAATTTAGGAACACATTTTCTGAAAAGCTGATATTTTGGACGCTAGTTTCCATTTTTAAAGAAGTACTTTGAAACTTTTGAGACTGATGTTTTGAATATCATGTATATCTGTTTCTCAGTTGTGTATATTTATAACTCTTTCCTATCCAGCCCCTAAAGAAATGGCGATCTGGGGTTAAGGTTGAAGAGTTTGTCGTATTTAGTAACCTTTTTTTTACTATATTCTGTGTTAAAATTGTGTAATTGGGTTTGTTATCAGTGGAAGGAATAGAGTCAGGTCTCTTTTCTTCTTTGTTAGTGACTGTGATATTCTGATTAATTTGGTTAATAGAATTTTCAAGAGTCATATGAGCTTTGGAGTCAGAATGACTTTGAAGCTTGGCTCTTGTATTTATTAGTAAGTAGTACAGCCTTGGCAGTTTGCTTTTCTTATTTAAGTATTTTTGCCCACTATTCTGTCTAAATTTTAAAGATCTACATTGGTCTTGCCATTTTAATGCAAATATATCAAAGCTCTTTTTCATTTAAAAAAATTTTAGCCCATTGGGGAGGGTATGTGCTCTGGCGAGTGCTGTGAAGTGTGTAAACCTGGCGATTCACAGACCTGTACCCCTGGGGATAAAAATATATGTTTATAAAAAATAAAAAATTAAAAAAAAATTTTTAGCCATTAGGGTTTGTGTTTTTCATTGGTGCTTTATATTGTATAATTGAATATTCTTATAGTAGTAAAATAAAGCATTTCTTTTCTTAGTCAGTTTGTTCGATATGGGGAAATTCCAGCTGAATTCAGGGCAGCAGCAGCTGATCACCGGCAAGAGCTGATTGAATGTGTTGCAAATTCAGATGAACAGCTTGGTGAGATGTTCTTGGAGGAAAAAATCCCCTCAGTTTCTGATTTAAAGGCAAGTGCTCTCAAAATAAGTCTTACAATAACAAGAAAAATAGGGTGGGGTTTTTTGTGGGTAAGAGACATGCTTTTATGCATGGGTTTTATTAATGAAATCTGAGTAAATTTATTTAATATTACTGGTTTTTTCAAAAAATACTTGCTATTTCTTATTATTCTTTAAGTAATGAGTTCTATAACATCTTACAATGGGAAAGGAGTTAATAGTTCTAAAAAGAAAAGATGATATTTAAACATCCAACCTCTTGGGCGCCTGGGTGGCTCAATGGGTTAAGCCTCTGCCTTCAGCTCAGGTCATGATCCCAGGGTCCTGGGACCGAGTTCTGCATCAGGCTCTCTGCTCAGAAGGGAGCCTGCTTCCTCCGTCTCTCTCTCTGCCTGCCTCTCTGCCTACTCGTGATCTCTCTCTGTGTGTCAAATAAATAAATAAAATCTTAGAAAATAAATCAACTTCTTCGGTATATCTTCTTAAGGAGAAGATAAATATACAAGTGTTACAGCAATAAAACAGATTAAGTGATGAGGCTGCTAAATGGTTACAGTCTAAATGTTGATACTTGTACTGTTTAGAAGGCTGTATAGATTTCTTCACTTGGTCATTTAGATCCTTAAAAAAAAAAAAAGATCTCTGCTTAAGATTGGTATTTATTTTTCTAGTAGATAATTTTTGCACAGGAGACACACAGAGGCCAATAAGCACATGAAAAGATGCTTAGCATCACTAATTATTAGGGAAGGCAAGTCAAAATCATGGGATTTCACTTTATCCATTAAGATAGCTAGTAAAATAGCAAGTGTTGGCGAAGATACAGAGAAATTGGAACTCTTGTGCATTGTTAGTGGGAATGTGAAATGATGCAGTCACTGTGGAAGAAGTACGGCCATTCCTCAAAAAATTAAACCTAGAACAACCATATGGATTCAGCAGTTCCACTTCTGGATAATATCTGAAAGAATTATTCAAATAGGTATTTGTACCCCTGTGTTGGTAGTAGCACTCTTCAGAGTAGCAAAAAGCTGGAAACAGCTCAAATGCCCATCAGTGGATGAATGGACAAACAAAATTAGTATATACATACAATGGACTATGATTTAGCCTTAAAAAGGAAGGAGATTCGGATGCATGCTGTAGCATGGATGAACCATGAAGACATGCTAAATGACATGAACCGTACAAAAGGACAAATGACATATTTTTCCACTTATGTGAGGTACCCAGAACAGTCATAATTCCTAAAGACAGAAATAGTGGTTACCAGGGGTGGTGGCAGAGGGGTGGGTTACAGAATAGAGAGTTTAAGAAGTACAGAGTTTCCATCTGAGATGATGAAAAAATTCTGGAGATGGATAGTGGTAACGACAGCATAGCAGTGTAAATGTACTTACTGCCACTGAACTGTATACTTAAAAATGGTTAAAGTGATAAATCTTGTTTATTTTACCATTAAAAAAACTGGTACTTATTTTACCAAACCACATGGTACACTTTGCAGAGATCAGATAAATGATTACTGTGTTTAAGACCTGGCACAGGAGTTGATAGTAGGCAAAATGCACAAGGAAAGAACCCTGTCGAAGCTGAGGACGCTTACTAATCTCATAACTTGAGTCCTTTAGTTTTCACAAACTATGTAGGAGGGTATAGGTCAAGCACTGTGTCCTGGGAACCACAATACAGAGTTAGGTTTTTATTTGTTAAAGGGCATGTGTCAGAGGTCCCCTGGACCATTCCCAGGTTCAGTGATTTAGGAGGATCACACAAAATTCTCAACACCTTATCATAGTTGTGGCTCTGATTATTACAATAAAAGGATACAAAACGAAATCAACAAAGGGAAAAGGCACATGAGGTGAAGTCCATAAGAAACCATGTATCAGCTTCCAAGAGTCCTCTCACAGTGGAGTCATGGCAGGGTTTGCCTCACTCCTATAGCAGTGAGTTGTGACTATACTTGTGAATCTCATCTGTTAGAATGAGGTTTTATTAATGGCTATTGAAAGACATCCTCTGCCTGGCATTTATCCAAATTCCAGACTTGCAGGAGGAAAGCAGGTGTTTAGCATCCATCCATTGTTTGTGCAGACTGTAGCCATAGTGACCCATTCTCAGTTCTGGGAATGCTGGGAACCCCCCTGAAATCCAAGTTCTCAGACACCAGCCAGGAGCCAACCTTGTAAACAGGCCTTTCTAAGCATGGCCAATTCAGTGCTGCTCTGTTTACTGTTTTCTGCAGAGGATACATGAGTATACTTTCTGTATTGTTGGATACATTATAAGGACAGTGGAAAGGCAACACCTTTGAAGTATGAAAACAAGGGAAATTTTTGAAAAATAAAGCTTTTGTTAGGCTGGTATTAGGATGGTTCTAATTTTTTTTTTTTCTATTTATCTACCACCTTCCTGTTTTTCTGTTGTAAAGTAAATGTGGTAAGATTATTTACGTCCCTACTTGCATATACAGGAGGTTTGGTAAGTCAGAGTTTTGGTCCTGTGGCTTAAGGTAGCTTATTAAGTGGTTAGTGACTTGTATTATAGTGATGTTCAGAAGTTACGGTTGTAAGTTTTTGCTTTAAGCTTTTTTTCTTTTTTTTACGATAACTAGTTTTCTAGAAGAATAATTGTACACTGGTTTCCCTATTGCTGTTGATATCTTCTAGCTGCTAAGACTTAGTTCCATTGCTTACTCTCAGAGACCTGCTTAGCCCGGAGGGCTGCCTGTGGCACACAGCTGGGACACATTCATAGCTCTCGCACCTTAAGCAAGAGTAACATCATAGCCTGTTACTCTCATGGCTCTTAGTTTATGAGTGATTTGTACTATTTGGCTTCCTGTATGTATGTTGTTTAAAAGAAAGAAAACATCTCTTAATTAAATGTGTTTTTTAATAGATATTTTCATAGGTTTTAAACATTTAAAAGTACACAAAGGTACACAGTAAAGAAAAAAAAAATCTCCCACGTGTCTCCTGTTTGCCTAGTTCTCTGCCTCCTCCCTCAAACAGGTTGCCAGTTAATAGTTTTTGCTGTATTTTTCCAGACACAGCGCGTGTGTGTGTGTGTGTTACTTTTCCTTATTATTACATAATTGTTAGCATACTGTTTATACCTCTCTCGGTGTGTGCCTGTTTTCTGTGTGTGTGTGTGTCTGTATGTATTTTTGTCACATTGGAAATTAGTGACATTCCAAGAGTGTCAAAAGCAGTTATACAGTAAATTGCTTCCTAGCCCTGGAGAAGGAACTGATTTTTTTCCTTGTATTTTGACCTTTAATGTATAGAGGACCTCATTCTAGTCTCCACTATAGCCTGTACTCCAAAGAGTGTCAATTCCTTTTATTTACTTACTGGTTTGAAGTTTCTTTCTTTCTTTCTTTTTTTTTTTTAGATTTTATTTATTTATTTGACAGAGATCACAAGTAGGCAGAGAGGCATGCAGAGGGAGAGGGAGAAGCAGGCTCCCCACTGAGCAGAGAGCCGGATGTGGGGCTTGATCCCAGAACCCTGGGATCATGACCTGAGCCTAAGGCAGAGGCTTTAACCCACTGAGCCACCCAGGTGCCCCTCACTTGCTGGTTTGTAACTGATCTGAAACACAAAACTTTTTTTAAGGTTAATTGTTAATTCTTTTTCTTTTTTAGTGTGCAATCCGAAGAGCTACTCTAAATAGGTCATTTACTCCTGTCCTTTTGGGAAGTGCGTTGAAGAACAAAGGAGTTCAGCCTCTTCTAGATGCTGTTTTAGAATACCTCCCAAATCCATCTGAAGTCCAAAATTATGCTATTCTCAATCAGGAGGAGTAAGTCTTGGAAATTGAATCTTAGTCCATGCAGAAATAACATTTATGCACTGTGAAAGAATTTAAGAATGTTTCTTTTGATTAAGTTATGTTTATCGGTTTTTTTCCCCCCATAATTTACAAAAATCAGTTGCCAGTTTCTATTTGGGTAACACTTTTGACATGTAGAAAACTATTATACCACTTGCCATATCATATTGTTTGTGAGTTAGAAGTATGGTTTATTATCTACTAAGGTTTTCTTCATTAGTCAATGTTTTTTCATTTGGGACCAGCTATTTTCGGCCACACCAAAAAAACCACAACCAAAAACAAACAAACAAAAATCCTTAAAGTTTGAAATGCAAGCATTTTTTTTTAAGCTCTCATTGATTATTTTTCTTTTCTTTCTCTGCCATTTTTGTGTTTTTAGTCTGCTCTGGTCATGTCATAATGTAGTAACTAAGCCCCGAGAAGTTACTCTTATCAATCTCAGTGAAATTTCCCTTATATGAGGTAGAAATGTTTAACGTGTAGATGCTTTTTCTTTAATAAAATAAAGTGATATAAGAGAGATATCAAATAATGCATCTCACTGATTTATATTTCTTTTAAGTGACTCAAGAGAGAAAAACAAAATCTTAATGAACTCCGAGAGAAGCAGTTCCCACCCATTTGTAGGCCTGGCTTTTAAACTGGAGGTAAGTTGTTTTCTAATGTATGTAATTGCTGTAGGTGGAAATTTTCTTCTAAGGTATTCTTCCTATTACAAAATGATTGTGTTACAAATTGCTCTGCTGAAAATTACTCCCCCTTCTCTTTCCAAACTGCATCTTCAGAAGGAAGTTGGGTTGCTGTAAGCAGCCCACACTTAAGCTGTGAGAAATCATGTTCCACCTCCTTGAGGGAGCAGTATCTACTGTTAAGTTACTTGGGATTCTTCTATACGGGAGAGTTGTCTTGCTCCCCATTTATATTTTTATTCAGTCTATCTTTATGTCAATATGGCCTCATGGATATGTATTTTGAGTCACAATGAGTAGTACGTTATTTTGTTGTGCAGGTTGGTCAAGTTTGGCCATTGGAGCTCTTTGAGTTGTTCCTGTGTCCTTTTGACATTGAGTAGTGTTTTGTTCTTTTGAGTATTTCCTGACTTTGATGGCACTCCAGGATCCTCCAGGCTTATCCTCCCTGTCTCCACCCTTGAGTCAACCATTTTTAGGTGCCTTGGTTCCATTACTTTTAACCGAGAATGGTATTAGAAACCCAAGATTTGGGTACTTTTTGTTAGGTTGTTGTTGCTGGTGTTCATATTATTTTAACAGGGAAAGGAAGTGGTTAAGTTAGAAGTGTTAAAGTGGTTATTTCTGGGATGGGATTCTATTTGGGGGGCTTTTAGTTTTTATTGTAAAATTTTTACAATATACTTACTCTGGAAAACTTAAGTTGAAAAGTACAAATAACAATTGTGACAATTTTTATGGGTAAAGCTTTTAAAAATATACCTTTAGGAATATCTTCTTAGGATTCCTGAAATGGTGATTACTGAATTAAAGGAATGTTTTAACACTGTTTTGTTTGTTTGTTTTTTTAAGATTTTATTTATTTATTTGACAGACAGAGATCACAAGTAGGCAGAGAGGCAGTCGGGGTGGGGGGAGAGCAGGCTCCCTGCCAAGCAGAGAGCCTGACTCGGGGCTCCATCCCAGGACCCTTAGATCATGACCCGAGCCAAAGGCAGAGGCTTAACCCACTGAGCCACTCAGGTGCCCCAGGAATGGAATGTTTTAATATTAATATTAATATTAATGGTTTATTATCAGATTTCTTTCCTAGAGTTAATGTATTAAATTATTTCAATGAATCTTTATCAGCATTGAGTATTATTTAAAAATTATTACCGGTTTTATAAGAGAAAGTTAGTAATTCTTCTTGCTTTACATCTTGCTTTAATTCCTAATGGTACAGAACATTTTTCCATATATTGATTATGCAGTTATAATTCCTCTTTTGCAGTTGTCTCATTTCTTATTTTAAAAATTAGTGTCAAAGTGTTTACTTATTTGAATGCTATCTTATTTTTTAAAACAGCAGTTTAAAAAAAAAAAACAGTTTAAATTTATAGTCAAATGTATTCGTCTTTTTTACTTCTCTCATTTTTAACCTTAGACATCCTCTTCTTTGTATATATTTTATAAATGTTTTCTATTTTTGTGACCCTTTTTTTTATTGTTAATTCTGCTGGAATGTGTTTTGCTGTGTGCTGTGAGGTGGACTCTAAATGTATCTCCTCTGCCTTCACATAGAGGACCAATTGTCCAGCTTATCCATTGTCATGTCTTCTGTCATCATTGTCTGTTGACAGATGTGTTCTATTCTGCATTTTAGATTTTTTTACTCTGCATTCTATTGAGTTTAAGTTTGGAGTATTAAAATGTTTTTATATCAGTCATGAAAGCTTCTCATTGTCAGAATACTTTAAGAAATTGCTTTTTCTTCTCATTTATTTTTCAAAATTAATTTTTAAAATCAATAATATGTTTAAAAATTCCTTTTGGGGTTTTTATTGTTATTGTGCTAAACCTATAAATCAGTATGGGAACTTTTAAATGTTAAATGGCAACTTTTAAAACATACCCAGTTTGTTAGTGTTAGTATTGAGGAGGAATTGATCCTTGGTTATTTATTTTATATTCAGTTACTTTTTTTTTTTTTTTAAAGATTTTATTTATTTATTTGACAGGCAGAGATCACAAGTAGGCAGAGAGGCAGGCAGAGAGAGAGGAAGAAGCAGGCTCCCTGCTGAGCAGAGAGCCCGATGTGGGGCTCGATCCCAGGACCCTGGGATCATGACCTGAGCCAAAGGCAGAGCCACCCAGGCACCCCCTATATTCAGTTACTTTAAAGAATGCTTATTTATATAGCTTTGCAGGTGCTTATTGAAGGATTTTTTTTTAGATGTATGAGACAGTCTTACCATTTCTAATTATATTTTTGTTGTCTTTCCAATAATTATATTTGTGTTTTATATCTTAATTGCATTAAACCAAACTTATGAAATAATAGAAGGCAAAAGGATAATTCCTTATTGCATATGCAATTTAAAATTATTTTCTAATTTTTATTTCAGAAGAATCAGAAGTAGTACCAAAAAGATCAACAACAACCATTTAACTCATTTATAGTCAAACCTAGTATTTAAGTATTTTAGACAATAAACCAAAACGTGTATAAAGAATACTACCACAATTGGTAGGGAACGATTGGAGGTTGTTGTGAAGTTTTTCTCTTAAATTTGATTTTTTTTTAAGATTTTATTTATTTATTTGACAGAGATCACAAGTAGGCAGAGAGGCAGGCAGAGAGACATGGGGGAAGCGATGTGGGGCTTGAACCCAGGACCCTGAGATCATGACCAGAGCTGAAGGCAGAGGCTTAACCCACTGAGCCACACAGGCGCCCCTTAATTTTGATTCTTATGTTTCTTTTTTCTTCTTTCCACCTTATCCAATCTTGACTTCTAGGCTGGACGATTTGGACAGTTAACTTATGTCCGCAATTACCAAGGAGAGTTGAAGAAGGGTGACACCATCTATAACACGAGGACAGGAAAGAAGGTGCGGGTGCAGCGGCTGGTTCGCCTGCATGCTGACATGATGGAGGCAAGTATAGGTTCTTCCTGGCAGATCAGAAATTTCTCTAATGCAAGGGATGGCCCTGTGTGAAAGCCCTGTTTAGCCCTAGAGTTTATTATTCCTGTTATAGAATCAGCTCCCCCCAGAAGGACTATATTAGTGCTAGAATCCCTCTGAAGATTTAGAACCTCTCAAAGTCTAATTAGGGAAATAAACTTTGGCTTACAGCTTGTATTTTTTAATTGGGTCTCAATCTGTTCTAGCCTTCTATGTGGTCTTTTAGGGTTAGGCCTTAGTAGAAATGCCATGTGGGTGGGGTTGTCTCTTGCTCACACTCTTTCCCCAGTCAGCTCTATTGCTGGAGAAGTTTATTGCTCTGAACAAAAGCTTAGGACGTACAGAAATTTGTGTAGCCATACTGTCTCTTGAATAGGCAGTCTTTCAAAATTGGATGTTATTGCTGTTTTGTGAGATAGGCAGCAGGGGGCATGATACAGGAATTAGTGATTGTCACAGATATTCTTATAGGTCAGAGGCTATGAGAGGTTTACATCTGTGGAACTGTTAAAGACTCAGGCACATTTGGTCATTCATAGCCACATCTGTTATGAATGAACTGTCAGTATAAATGGACAAAAACTAGGAAGCTTAAGAGGCACCAGTGCTTTGTTCTTAGATTTCCTGTGTTTATTTGATGGCTTGCATCTGTGAGAAATTAAGACTATTTTAAGTACAATGGGCTGAACTCGCCTGCCTTTGTTTTCAAAACTTCCTGTGCAGTTTTTCCTTGTACTTCTTTGTCATATACTCATTGTTGGACTGTGCCAGCATACATAATACATTCTTTTGAATCCATAGAAATAACTCTAAAAGTGTGAAGCTCTGTGTTCTCTCAGTAATACAGATCTTCCAACTCATGATGTCACAGCTTGGAGTTTCCATGTAAAGTCAAGTCCTGTCAGTTGAGATGTGGTTTTAATAAAGGCCCTATTCAAGGTATATCTCGCCTTGGTTATTATTGGTATTACATTGGTTCTAGCTAATTCATTCTCTGTAGAATTCATGGTGAGATTCTGCCATGTTTGTTTATATCCAGTGTGTTCGTGTGATTACCATGTCCTGATGTGTGTTATTTGCAAGTATTACTTTGTTTTATTTCTTTATTTAGGATGTTGAGGAAGTATATGCCGGAGACATCTGTGCATTGTTTGGCATTGACTGTGCTAGTGGAGACACATTCACAAACAGAAATAATAGTGGCCTTTCTATGGTACGTGATTTAATTTCAAAGTTATCACTTTTTAGAAGTCTGTGTTTATATAGTATATTTAATACTTAAGAAAAACAGTGACAGTTTTCGTTTATTGCCACAGGCATCAGTGTAGATTTCTCGTGGCTCTTTGGATGTCAGTTAGGCAAGTGCTCTATGTGACCTAACTTATCTGATTTTTCTTAGTTAAATAATTCCACAGTCCCCTAAGATTTAGCATGGAGGGAAAAATCTTCACCAGATACACCTGAACTTGAAGCACTGACTCCTGCACTCTGAGATCTGCTTCCCCTTTGCAGATGCCTCTCGACTGCCTATCACCAGAATCCGGCTAGTCCCAGTGGGCAGCCACTTATTAACTTAGTAGCCAGCCAGGGCCCTTGCCTCAGTCCCAGAGAACTGTAACATGTAGACTAGGGTATAAGAGATTGGAACGTTGCTCAGAGGCAGGGTGCAACTAGGCAGTCTGACTTACTGTACACAGCCTGTCCTGTGGAACTCAGAGGTCCCTTTTCATGACTGAGGGATCCCAGAGGGAAGAGCATACTTGGGCACTTCCTGCCTTTGAATCCCCCTTCACTCACTTTTCCCTTTATTGAGTAGGCTCTCCGACAGTATGACCATGTGTTCATGAGGGCGGTCCCTCTCCTGAATTTAGTAAAGAAAGACCTAGTACACCTGGGTAATTTGCTGTGAAGGAATTTACAGTGGGTCATTTACCTAAGAACTGATCCAGCCCTAATAGATGAGCACTATAATAGTCCCTGTATTATGTGATGAATTCATAATTTTATAATTTAGCTTTTCTGTATAAGATATTCTCTAATGTCCAATGTCCATGGCTTTCCATGTTGATTTAAGATACTACAGAAAATCAAAGTCTGTACAGGTTTTGGGGGATCTAGAGAAGGGGCATAGTTTGTAAACAAATAGTGTTGATAAGGCCTTCTCTAAATACCTATAATTAGTAATGTAAGGGACTGGAGGTTGTGAGAAATGCTTAGGCTTTGAAGCAAATAGACCTTGATTAGAGTCTCACCTCTGTCAAGTTATTTTGTCTTTCCACGCCTTTAATGATTTTATTTGTAAAATGGGGATATCTGCTTGTCAGAGTTGTGACTGACTGAATGAGATATCATATGCATAAAGAATCTAGTGCCCTTTCTCTGTTTTATCAGTCATGGTATATTTTTGATTAAATAAAGTAACTTAGCAAAAGACAGCAACAGCACGTGTAGCCACTAGCCTACATAAGAATTTCAAATTTTGGCATTTGGGTTCATTATGATTATATTTAAAATGAATGTGTCAATAAACTTAGGGGTTTTAAATAGTGAATAATCTTTTTTTTTTTGTTATTTTGGGAGGGAGGAGATCATGTAAGTATATGCATTCATTTATTAATGTATTGCATTAATATATTTAATACAAAACAGACCAAAGAGATGTATTGTCTAGCATAAACATGATGACTATTGTTTGTCCTTTGTTCTTTTGTAAGTAGCACATTAAAATTAATCCATCCCTGACCCAAATAGTACTGTACTTGAATTCTTCTTTGTTCTTTTAAAAAATATTTTAGGAGTCAATTCATGTTCCTGATCCTGTCATTTCAATAGCAATGAAGCCTTCTAACAAGGTAGGAGTTTGGTTTCAATCTCAGTATAGCACAATAAAAACTTGAGCCCTTTTTCATCTTTCTACACAACGCACATAGTATCCTGTGATACCCAGCAATCTTATGGTCTCTCTTTCTTCTTTTGGTATTGAAATCACCTTCTAAAACTACCAGTCTCTTGGTAGTAATTAGTTCTCATTATACCTGAAAAAGTTGATGGTATTAAAGTAGGCACAAGACTGTGCTTTCTAACTCTTTACAGTATCATTGGCTCCAAAGTGGTAAGAATATTTTCCTATATACAGATCATAAAGGAACGGAATAGGGGAAATAGGACATTTATCCTAAGTTATAGTGAAACCTCACTGAACTACATTAGATTACTACATAGGTTAATTGCCTCATGGATTATAATACATCTCTGGATTTGTGGTAGTTATGAAGTATATATCTCATTATAACATGGAAAGCCTGCAAACAAGACTCCCCCCCCCCTTTTTTTTTTTTAAAGATTTCATTTATTTATTTGATAGAGAAGGAGAGGGAGCAGGAGCAGGGGGAGAGGCAGACTGCCCGCTGAGCAGTGAGCCTGATGCAAGGCAGATCCCAGGCCCATGGGATCAAGACCTGAGCCGAAGACAGATGCTTAACTTACTGAACTACCAGGCACTGCATCACTTTTTTTTTTTTTTTTTTTTTAAGTAGACTGCATGCTAGGTGTGGATGTGAGACTTGAACTCACAACCCTGAGATCAAGACCCGAGCTGAGATCAAGAGTCAGATCTTAACCAGCTGAACCACCCAGGCACCTCTTTGTCAGTTTCAAATAGAATAGTTTTATGGTTGGATTTGAAGTCATTTAGCTTTTTATGAAACCAGAATTTCTTGAATAGTTTCTTACTTGTATTACTACCACTGGAATTAGTTTGCATTGCTCAAATAATTGAGTTAAGTTGGTTTGACATTCATAACAGTCATGTTAATATGGTAAATTGAAATTAACTCATTCATGCATTGAGTGAATATTTTATAATCTCATGTCATCTGGGAACTATTATTTACAAAACATACTCTGATGTATTGTCTTGTGGATACATTAACAGGTACTTCTTCCTCTGTTTTGAGGAAATGAGGTTTTCCAGACCCTTCTCAGTATAGAAAAAAATGTTGAGGGAGCAAGAAACATTATGTCATTCCATCTCAGAAATTTGAGGAAAGCTCTGTGGCCTAGAGCAGGTCATCTTACCATACAGTGAAATGCCACAGTTCCAGGTGCTTTGCTAAAATTGCTTGCTTTTCCCTTCTGAATATTCAGGGAGAGAAGTTAAAGATATTTAACTGTTGATAGTTCACAACAGTGGAGGAAAATCAAAGGCATCAATATCTAAAAGGTTTTTGGTATCTCAGGATTGTCTGTTTGTTGGAGTAAATTTAAATCAAATAATGAAATCACTGCATAAAGCTGTGAATCTCGATAGTGGGGGCAGAGATGATCTTCTAGTAAGTTGGGGGTTCTTGGCTAATGTAGGGAAAAGACCAAAAAACTTCGGAGAGAGACTGAGGATTCTGTCTCAGCTTTGCCATGCACTAGCTCTGTGGCCTAGAGCAGTTCACTCAGCCTTTCTATACCTAGTTTCCTCACCTGTGAAATGTGGGTAATTCTGTCTTGCAGCATTTTGGTTAGAATTTGAGGTACATATTCAAAACATATAGCACAGTTCCATGCACACACCTATCGGTGTTAAATACTAGTGATTCATGGTATGTTAATTTTCTATTACTGCCATAAGAAGAAAGTACCACATACTTGGTGGCTTAAAATAACACAAATGTGTTATTATACAGTGTTAGAAATCTGACGAAGTTTTTATTTGACTAAAATCAAGATATTGGCAGGACTGTTGCTTTCTGGAGGCTCTTGGGGACATTTTATTTTTTGCTTACTCAAATTGTTAGCAAAATTCAGCTCTTTGTGGCTGTTGGGACTGGGGTCCCCATTTCTTTGATGACTGTCACCTGGGGCCTGGGGGTTTTTTTGTTTGTTGTTTTTTAGTTTGAGAGGCTATCCATTTTCCTAGGCTTGTGGCCCTGTCATCTTGTCTTCAGTGCCTTCAACCATGAAATCAGTCACTTTTGTGCTTCAGATATCTTCTGCCTCTTCCCTCATTCTGTCTTTCTAACCTAACCCTCTGTATTCCTCTTCCTTTTTAAGGCCCATGTGATTACATTGGGCCAACCCAGATTCTTCATGGTAATCTTCCCATCACAAAGTCTGTAACTTTAATTATAACTGCACAATCCCCTTCACTACATAAAGTAACATTCACAGGTTTGGGGGCATTAGGGCATATCCTTAGAGGACCATAATTCTATTTACCATGCATGGAATTATATCTAAGGAGAATAAAGATACATGCAATCACATCCAAGCAGGCTGTTTTTAAAGGAAGAAGTCTCACTGTGGCATTTGCCTTACTCTTGGTCTTAACTGTCCTGCTTGATTCTACAATCAGGTCTTGGGAAACATGCGGATTCCTTTGGTTATGTGTAGAATTTCTAAAATGTGATAGAGTAACACAGATTCTTCTTTTCCCTTGATGGAGAAAGTTTTCCACAAATGGACAATTTCTATGTATATCCAAGAATAAAATAGGAAAGGGTATAGTTAAGCCTTAGACTCTTGTTTTGTATCTTATGGAAAGAAAATTCTGTCAGCCAACCATTCCCTGCTCTGTTGACTGTGTGGTGTCCAAGCTTACATGTTGAAAGGGTCTGGCCTAGGAACTAGATGGGGATCATTATTATTTCTTAACTGTTTGTGTATTTGATTTCATTTAGTAAAGTTCTTTCAACAATCCTATTGCTTATCATGCTTACTAAAATGTGTAATGACTTTCTTTTTTTTTTAAGAATGATCTGGAAAAATTTTCCAAAGGTATTGGCAGGTTTACAAGAGAAGATCCCACATTTAAAGTCCACTTTGACAATGAGAGCAAAGAGACCATTGTATCTGGAATGGGAGAATTACACTTAGAAATCTATGCTCAGGTAATGAATAATACGGAAGTTAAGTTAAATTCATTTTATTTATGTCTCTGTTTTGCTACAAGTCAATAATTCTCAGTCTAATGACTGTAAACTAATAGTGGTTCTTCAGACTTCATTCTGGTTTGTATCCAGATGTGGTATACTATGTTATAAATGTTACCATCTCTTAAAAATTAATTATTTCTAAATCCTTATATTTATAAAACATTTGCAGACTCCTAGAATCAAGACTCCCAAGTATTTGCAGTAAGATCGTTCATCCAACACTAGGTCATGGTTAGTTGGGTCATTGCAAATCCCAGTGCCAGCCTTAGGGAGACAACCTGCAGGGAGAGACCTGCTGAGGCAGTTAGCCCACCAGTACCTGCTCTTGGAACCATTTCTTAACTGTTTTCTTCTGAAGTCAGTACTTGAAGGTTTAGATAGATACAGTACTAGAATTGCTTTATATTTTCCCCTAGGAATGGTCTTCTGTATCTATGAATGAAAACAAAAGCTATTTGACTTATGATTGAAAATTCTGGTTGTGATCCTGTTTTTGAAATTAAGGTAGTAGAAACTCTGACAACAGACTTATAGGCTATTCCAGAGAACATATAATAATGTGAAATAAAGGTGACATTTTAGTGTATAGATTAATTAGAGGTAAGTGTAAGTTAAACAGTCTAAATTAGAATTCATTTCTATAAAATCTTTAAGAATCATTTGTATTACTTAAATCATGTATCTAACCTTTGTAAGATACTTAAATGATTTAAGATTTATCATTTTTATCATATTTAAATGAATGCTTCAAATGTAGTTAAGATTCTTTTTTCTTCTTTCAGTTTGTTTTTTAAGTATACCAAAAAATTATCTCCTCTCTTCTTTTTAGAGGATGGAAAGAGAATATGGCTGTCCTTGTGTCACAGGAAAGCCAAAAGTTGCTTTCAGAGAGACCATTACTGCCCCCGTCCCGTAAGTATGCAGCAGAATTAAACATACTGTGAGGCCAGAATTGAAGCTTTTTATTATGGGATATACATACCACTATTAGTGTTGGGACACTTTTACATCATGTGAGTCTCTATTATGGAATCTGTGTAGTTCTATACTGTCATGAAGACATTTATACAAAGTGATATTTTGGGATTTGCTTGACCCCATAAACTAGGTATCAGTGAAGGCATACACACATCATCAGTAAGTACATTGACACGTCAGTGTGAGGGTCTTCCGTTATTCTAGTTGTGCTTCCTTTGGCAGACGGCTGTTATGTTTGACTTTAGTACCATACTGCGGGTGCCAGAGAACTTGCATTTGCCAAGGAATAATCTCCTGCAAGTAAAGGAAACTAACTAATGCTGTGATAAAATTCAGAAAACATGTAAGAAAACAACGTTGGTTTAGATTTTGTTAGAGACAAAACAGTCCTTATAAAGAATAGCAAAAAAAAGTTTGGCTACAAGTATAATATACTTTAACCTGGTGTCTATATTAATTTACAGGAATTCTGACTTAGGGTCAAAATTAATAAGGCATAGATACACTGTGGCTCTAAAACAAGTCTCAATTTTCAAAGTCTCATCAAAGAAAAGTAGCTGATACTTTACCTGAGATGCAATGTCATGAAGTAGAACAGTGTAGTCTAACTCAATGAAGTCATCATTTCTTTGCTATCATAAAAAATAAAAATCTGGTGTTTGAAACAGTATCTTTGGCAAAAATGGTATTTTCATTTTAAAATTCAGCTTTCATTACTAGATGATAATACTTCCATTTAATACATAAAAACAAAAATTGAATGTTATAATTTATTTAGCCTGATCAGAAAACCTGTGTTCCTGGGGCACCTGGGTGGCTTAGTCCATTAAGTACCCAACTCTTGGTTTTAACTCAGGTCGCAATCTCCTGATTGTGAGCTGGAGCCCTGCACTGGGCCAGCACTTGGCCTGGAGCATGCTGGAGCTTCCCTTTCCCTCCCTCTGCCCTTACTACTCAATACCCATGCCTGCATGCTTGCTCTCTCTCTCTTTCTCTCTCTCACACACACACACACACACACAAAAGAAAAAGAAAAACTGTGTTCTTACAAAAAAGCTGTCTTTCAAACTACATTTTGAAATCATGATTTTTCACCTGTTCTAAAAGTTGTGTTCCCTGAGTTGTGATAGTTACTTCAGAAACATTACGATCTAAAGTTTGTCAAAGATTGATTCCTTAATGTTTTTATTTTTTAGAAGCATTGCTTTAGGGGATAAACTACTGAAATGAGTGTTTACAGTAAAGGAAACCAATTTTATAATGGAAATTCTCTTTTTAAAAACTGAAAATAGGATCTTTAAAAAAATAAAAACTGAAAATAGGAAAACAATGTAGTTAAATGATTTTGCAATTAAAGCCTTGATCTGTGCTGCTTATTGTTTTGGACATATAAAGTATTTAGACCACCAGCTACCCAGAAATATTGCATCCACATCGTTTAAAACTGCATTCACCAGAGATTTGCTGTACAAAGCTTTTTAAGGTTTATAATCAATGTGTTGAAACCATCCCTGGCCTCCAAGAGGCAGCATGAGCTGCTCTGGCCTCTTCGGTTAATAGCAATTATAAATGTGCAGTCAACCTTTCTAATGAAATTTTAATAATGCTTTAAAACTTTGATGAGGGGTTATAGGAGTTTTCTGTCATCAAACTTCTAGCACTGTCTTGAGCATATTTTGCTATAAGATCATGCCTTGAAAACCATGATTATGATTGTATAACCTCTGTAACCTGGACCTTTTACTCAATTATTTGAGCCTTGTTACCCCAATAGGAATTTGTACTTAAAGTAGATGTCTGCAGAAATGCATTAACAAAAGTCCTCTGTTGGGATGCCTAGGTGGTTCAGAGGGTTAAACGTCTGACTTGTGATCTAGCTCAGGTCTTGATCTCAGGGTCAGGAGTTCAGGCCCTGTGTTGAGCTCCACGCTGGGTGCAGAGCCTAATTAAAAATTTTAAAAACGAACAAAAAAAGGCTCTGTTTCTTAAAATGTAGTTGTATTTATGTTAGATATTGACATCATATTCTAATTATTGTAATTGGGTGTCCTGGCCGCCAGTGCCCGTAGGTGTCTACTAGGTGGTTGCAAAAGCCTGTGGAGTAAAGGTGCTCCAGCTGCCTTGCAGTTTGTTTCCAGCAAGCTGAAACAAGTCATTTTGAAAGTCCTTTTCTCTTATAGAACTAAAACTGTTGTGGTTTCTTTGTACTGTTTTTCTTCATATCCATTAGATATCAACAGTTGACTTTTTTTCTTTTTAACTTCTTAATAAAGCTAAAGTGTGAAGATCACTTTATGTCTTTAAAGACTAGAAAGAGGAGGTTCTAGTCCTATCAGACTTAAAAGACTAGCAGGCTAGCAGTTAGATATGAGGTGGTAGATTATGACTAGAAAAGAAAATGATATACAGCAAATTTCACAAAGATTAAAAGATGCTAAGATATATGTTCTAGCTGATTCTTGGGGCAAAAAAATGCCAGCCATGTCTCTGAGGAGCTCTGGCACCACCATTTCAATAGAGAAAAAAAAAAAAACAGAGGCAGTTTCATTTGCATAGCTATAAAGACTTCAATACCAAATTTAGATCACCAAAGGGTATACTCTGTATTAAGCTGAGCACAAAAACTGAATGCCAAATTATTTATAACTCAATACTTTACTCTCTTGAAACTGTAGCTTCAACTTTTTAAACCTCAGTTGTAACTGACCACTCCTTCAAAATACCAGCATCACTATTAAATATAAAATGACCGAAGGGGCACTATTTATCCAATTATGAATGATCACACTTTCAGTAAAATACAACCCTGTTAATAGTATATTTTATAGAAATCACTTACCACTTGCTTGACAGTTTGAATTTTTACCATTTTATACCATGTGTTTTCAGTAGAATTCTGCCATATTATATAACCACAAGCAACCCAGGCTAAGTGTCGAACTGGCTTCATTTCTGGAGCTACATTTCCAAAACTGTCTGGTGAGGAAACAATTATATGGTAAATAGGATTATTTATACATACAGTGTTAACCTTTAAGAAATCTAAATTCTAAATCATGTTTTAGTTTCTTTCAAATGTGTACAGAATATAAGTAAGTCCCTTTTTGTTGAATTAGATTGATAATGAATATTTTTCAAAAAGCCAGTATATTTCCAACATATTGTTAACATCTAACGGTTTTGAGCACAGATAATTTATACTGATCTTAAAGTTGAAAAAAAAATTTTCCATGCCATATTTATATACCTGGAATATTTTGTGCTTCAAGTGGTTCCTTCGTGGACTTGAGTCTTTGATAAAATGTGTTATCTTCTTTATCTGGGTTCTTTCCAATTTCTCCTTCAAATGTGAAGTTGACTTCTGGTGCAGTATCTTGTCCCATTAGAGGGTAAAGTACTTCCGCTGTACAGTTCAGTGTAACTTGCTGTTTGAAACATTTTGCAAAATACCTTTACATGTAAATGGCCATCCATTCCTAATTGTCATTGTTGAGATGCAACATTTAAAGTGTTGGCCCCCAGTCATGTTTCAAACTTGACTTCAGAGTGTCTATTACAGAGCTATCTTAATTGGGTGTGGCCTACAGTTTTCTTGAAGGTATCTAAAATAGATAACTTATTTTATAACTTATTAAGTATCATAATCTTACAATTCATCTTAAAACTTTATTATGTCAGTGTTAATGGTGTATCCCATTTGTGAGGCCAGATTTTAGTCAGACTTTATGTACTACCTCTAGACTTCGGTTACTTTTTAAGTCTTACTCTACCCTCTGCTTCTGAAACAACAGAATTATCCTCAAGCCCAGATAAATTAATCTGTATCTAGATGTAAAATTAGAAAATAGTAGCAAATAGTAGCTAGTAATAGTTGGTTCTGCTTTGAAAGATGGCTGTCTAGTAGCTCAGATAATCTTAATAAATCTCTTATGTTAGCCTGTGTCTCTTCTGAATTATGCTCAACAAAAGTTTTAAAGATGGTTATGGTACAAACTGCAATTCCTTTTTTTTTTTTTTTTTTTAAGTTTGTCTCACTAATAATTTGGCAGGTATGTAATATTTAAAAATCTCTCTGCCACATTACTGAAAGATTCCTATGAACATACTGGTATCATTTGATCATTTTATTGCTCATGAATATCTAAATGCACCAGCTTTCTTTAAATGGAAGAAATAAAAAAATAGAATGAGAAAGGCAAACATAAGAAAGTGATAATGACTGGAGAGTAAATTACTTTATCTGTTCATATCACGCATAAGTTCAGACTGCCCTAAGAATATATTTAAGAGAATTTATTTGAATTGATATGGGTAGTCTCTTCTAAGTAGCTGAATAGAATTACTTCATGTATCTCAGAGTATGTTTTTAAAAGAGTATAATTGGACCCTTGAATGCTCATTATTTTTTTCAAGGCAGGAATTTCACAACAACTTCAAAAAAAAATACAAGTTAATCCTATGATTTGGTTAGGGAAGGTGATCTAAAATATTTATAAAGTCAAATTTTATTTTATAATAAAGGACATTTTACTTACTTTTTGGATAATTTCTTCCACAGAAAATTTAAGGCAATACTTGTGTCCTTTTCCCGGAATATCCTATTAAGAAAATGTGGTGAGTTATTATAAGAATAACTCCATTCTTTGTGTTTTTAGAAAAATACATTCTCATTTGGTTGGGGCAGAAGGCTGACTTGGTGAGGGTAAATGATTAAAGCCTTTGACTTTGAAAAAGGCATGTCACCATATATGTAACATCTAATTTAGGAGGTCCATTAAGAGATTTATTTTGGATGGGAATAGAAGAGTGGGATAAAAGCATATATAAAATAAATTATAATTGGGACGCCTGGGTGGCTCAGTTGGTTAAACAGCTGCCTTTGGCTCAGGTCATGATCCCAGCATCCTGGGATCTAGTCCCACATCGGGCTCCTTGCTCGGCAGGGAGTCTGCTTCTCCCTCTGCCTCTGCCTGTGTTCGCTCTCTCTCTCTCTCTCTGACAAATAAATAAAATCTTAAAAAAAAAAAAAAAAGCTATAATTCACTTTCATTCATCAGAGGACCTCAACCTCTGGATCTGTAATCCTGAATTCTCTACAAAAGAAATTGTGAAACCTTTTGATTCTAAGATGAAAAACAGGATATACCATTGAAAACATTTTCAAAAAGCCCTGTGTACCCTCCAAACACTGTCCATTTGGGGACAGATTACTGTGAAGTGGTTAGAGATGTTAAATATTGTTTTTATTTGTCCATTAGTGAACCTGCAAAATGATACTTTAACAAATTTTATAACTGTAAGACAGTTGTGTAGGTATTTCACTTTTGAATCAAGATAGAGTTAAGAGTGTGTACCTAATTATCTGGTGCAGTTTTGAAGCAACATCTACTCCCTATCAGCTCTTACAGACTGTTAAGTTTATGTCAGATAACTAAGCGACAATCTCAAATCTTACATTTTAGTAAAATAGAAACAAGCCTAGTTAGTGACAGCTGTGGCCTTAAGCATTTAATTTAATCCTTCGCCAGTGAAAGCATTATCTTTTACAGGAATCAGCGGTAGTGTGTTTGGGTAGTTAAAGCTTCAGCCCACAATGCTTTTGTTCTCTGACTTTGGTTGTCAGTTTGTTTTGCTCTTTGCTTCCCCTTTCATTTTGGTCAAAGGGTCTGATAAAGATTGTTCTAAAATTTCAGCAAAGAAGTATTGTTTGGAAGACAGGATGTTTTGTTGGCTCAGATTGGAGTAGCAGATGAGAAATGCAGTAACAGTTTTGAGATTCTTTTGAATGGTTCTACAGGTTTCATTCAGAAAATGGTTAAATGCTGCCCCACATTTAGAACGCTTTTCCATTTCTTTGTAAGTGCCCATTAAAACCTGTATCGACGTCTCTAACTTTCCAAGAAAAAACAAACAGCTGTGACTGTCCTGGAGTGTCAGCTATCCCCAGAAATGTTAAGTTCCCTAGACCTGACGTCAACAGCTAGTCCAAAAACAGGCAAGGGTGGAGTGGAAGGGAAATCTCCGGAAGAACGAGGCAGAGACCCTCGGGAGTGGAGGGAAAGCAAGTAGGTGCAGGCCCCCGCCCACTGCCCTCTGTCGGACTCACCTCCATGCTGGCTTGTTTGATAGTCTGCACCAGAAACACCTTGTGGGGGGTCCCCTGCTGGTAGTTGATGCAGTTCTCCGCCACCGAGGCTGCCCTGGAGGCTGGGAAATGGGTCGGGGGGATTTCCATTCTTGGTGGGAGCCTACGGCTGCTCAGGTTGCAGGGACCAGACGCTCCCAGCGCACCGCTGGTTCAGCCTTCTGCCGGGGAGCTGCGGCGACGGAAGAGTCGCAGGCTGAGGTCTGCCGGGTGTGGGCGGGATCGCCAGCTCCCACCCTTCTTCTCTTCCTCCTTCCCTCCTTCTGATTCAGGAAGCAGCCGCAAGGGCGCTGGCTCCCGCCGCTGCTCCTGGGGCCCCGCCCCACTGCCACCCACAGCACGGACTTGTTCCTGCGAGGGGAGAGCGGTGGCCTTTCCGGCTGGCGAGGGTGGAGGTGTGGGGAGGGAGTTGGTGGGTTAGGCTGGCTGGGACTTTGTGCTTCCTTTCATTAACCTTTACTGAAGTGCAGGGAGGGGCGTTCTGGCCTTTTCGTTTATGGAGCGTGCCTCTCGGGCCTCCAGTTTCCTCTTCATGGAAGAAATCTGGTTGCTTCACATGCCCTTCAGAGCACACCTTCCTCAGACACTACTCACAGTGTCAGGCCCAGGGCAAAGTGCAAAAGGTGCTCCAGGTAGCGAGTGGGTTGGTTACTTTTTTCTCTTTCCCCTTCTGAGGTCCAGGAGCCCTCTTGGTTAATCCTCTTTTCTGTGGAATTGGACCAATGCTGCTCAAATCAGCATATGAGAAATTAGCATTAATTTGGAGGGCTATGTAATTTCTTAGATCAAGAGAAATAAATAACACCTGCACCCCTTTCTCCCTTTGCTGATCTTAGAAAAATAAGATTTTGCTGTAAAACCATGCTTCTGACCTTCTGATCACTTTGAAATTTTTACTTTAAGAATTAAAACATTTAAGAACTGAACTTCAAGCACTGCATTGAAGAAACTTCTAACAAAGATGAGAGTTTTTATAGCTGCTTAAGCAAGCACAGACTTTTAGTAGGTAGTGCATTTTCATTCTCCAGATTTCTTAATTACCTTGTTTTACCTTTGAAGGGACTATAATTTAGGCTTTGGATTTGCTCTAGCTCAGGAAGCAAAGGTTCCTTTTTATCTGTATGGCCAAACTTTCCAAGCTCATTGGCTTGGAAAATAGAGATTCTTTGCTTTTTTCCCTCAAAATGGATTTTTGAAGGTTCTTTGAAAGTTCCTTGGGTGGGCATATGTGTTGTGCTTTAAAAAATAAACTTAAAAATGTATTTGTAATGTGTTCTTTCCCTCAAATACCCTTAATTTACTCAGTCTTTATTTGCAGTAAGTATATATATATTTTAATGTAAGGAATAAAGCATTTCTGTCTTTTCTAGTTACATTAGTCCACCAATTGTCAAGTGAGTTGAGGATGACAGGGTTTCTCTCCTTAAGGCTTTTTTCTTAAAAAAAAAAAAAAAAAAGATTTTTCTTTTTGGGCTTGAGAGGTTGAGTCATTCATATGTATCAGCCAACCTCTTAGGTTGTCATTGTGTGTGTATGTGTGTGTATTGTTTGAATCATGTGTTTCTTTGATCGTGTCCAGGAAAGAGTGGCTGAGTACATTCTGATGATGCTGAAAGAGCTTTTGGTTGATAATGAAAACTAATATGAATGAAAACTGAGTAAAAAGATCTCTATCTTGCAATTTTGGCACAACTATAAAATCAAAATAAATGTGCAAAATAGAGATAAAACCAATACAGTTATGAAGTGCCAGGGTGGTTCAGGCAGTTAAGTGGCTGCCTACAGCTCAGGTCATGATCTGAGGTCTTGGGATCAAGCCCTGCACTGGGCTCCCCGCTAGGCAGGGAGTCTGCTTCTCCCTTTCCCTCTACCCCTTCCCACCATTCATGCTCTTTCTCAAATACATAAAATCTAAAAAACAAAACAAAAACCCCAACACTGTTCTAATTAACATTAATTTTATCGTGAGAGATGATGTTTTGCCGAAACAAAATTGCCTCCCCAACATGACTGGGGCCTGGGTTCTTTTACCTGCAGCACTCCTGTTAGCTGCCTACCAAGTGATGTCTTAGTTCTTTTACCTCTTGTAAGCTGCTGTAGTCTGTCTTCACGTACCGCCATCTAACAGCTTTTTCAGTGAAATCATCATTTGCAGGTTATGTCAGCTTATGTTCTTATTAGCCTTCTAGAAAAATGTTTAATTAAGAGCATTGGCTTTAGTACAATCCTGGCTCTGCTATTTAACTGCATCATATTTGGCAAGTTACTTTTTCAAGTTACTTCTCATCTGTAAAATGGTGATAGTAGTACACAATCGTAGTTTGTGAGGAAGAACAAATAAAATGATCCGTAAAATCTGCTTAGCACAAGCCTGGTGCCTCCATGTTTCATTATTTGGCCTTCACTTGATTATGATTCAGACGTGAGCCCTGAAACTTACTGGTTTGTAAACTGGTCCTGCAGGGCACTGCTGGAAGTGTTCTCTGTGCTGTCCTATATTGTACCCATTTCCCACATTTGACTGTTGACCACTTGAAATGTGACTAGTGCAACTGAGGAACTGAATTTTAAATTTTTAAAAAATTTTAACTTAACTATAAACATCCCTGGTTAGTGATTACCCTACAGACAACAGAGCGTATGTTTGTATTGATGTCATATTATTGTCAAATTGAAAACAAAACTGTAAACATGTCAGAGAACTTGTGCATACCCAAGACTTGTCAGGGGCCCATGGTTATGGAATCCCTGCAGCAAGTCCTTTCATTCTCTTAGTTCTGATAGCTGTTTTTTTCCCTCCCAGAACAGTGTCTCTGTCAGTATTTTGTTTCTCTCAGCCCATCCCGAGTCTCCTGGTGGCAGAGAGACTGTTTATAGGCAGTTCAGCAGGCATATTCACATTTAGGCTTCTTATGAAACCGCATACTCCAAGCTGGTGTCTGCTACAAAAATGAGTATTTAGTAATTTCAAACCACCACACATCTGTATGTAGGGACACGCTCATTCACGTCCATTTACCTGCAGTTGTCTGAGATAATTTTGAAAGCAGGTGGCCTCTTTCATCTTGAGGTCTTGAGGAAGGTTTCACTTTAAAGGAAGAAATGCTTTGCAGGCAGTGGATACTCATGAAATGGTTTTTTGTTTTTTGTTGTTTTTTTTTTTTTTCAGGGAAATAGCGTATGTTTACTAATGTTTTAATAAGTATGTAGAAAGTGCTTACTCTGTTTATGTGGCCATTAGTGGTTTGAAGTAAACACTGCTATGTCTGTATATTTTCTGTATATGTATCTATTTATATGAGTGACTTATGTTAGTCACCGTTTTGCCATTACTCTCTTCAGGTATTAATCCACCTGAAACTCCCTTCTCTTGTATTGTGTCACTCCATAAAGTCCAAGTGGTAAATTAATTTAGATAGGAACTATCTGAATAAATTAACTGCAGAGCTCCCATTTTCAAGTAACTGTCTCTGGCTGTAGAAATTAAGAAGAGAACGCTGTGTCCCAGGGAAGGGAGGCATTCCAAAAGAAGAGGCTGAACTCTTCGAATGTAGGTTACTAGAGCAAGAACCTTAGACTGACTTTTAACACTTTTACGTTTCTACTTGTGAAGTAAAGAATTGGCAGAATGAAAGAAAACCATGGATTATTTTGGTGTTGTACCTCACCCTCACCTCCAAGTAAAACCATGAAAGAGAGAATTACCTTTTAAATAAATTTTACAGTAAAATTTTATGGCAGTAAATTCAAAGGAACAAGTAAGTAAAAATGGTAAAATGTGGTTTTTCATTTAAATCGGTAGGAATTATTTCATTTTGGTAATTAATTATGTTAATGCCATGTTGATTTTTTTCCCCCCTCCTAAATCACTTTCAGGTTTGAATTTACACATAAAAAACAATCGGGTGGTGCAGGCCAGTTTGGAAGAGTGATAGGTGTACTGGAGCCTCTGGACCCAGAGAACTACACTAAGTTGGAGTTTTCAGATGAAACATTCGGGGCAAATGTTCCAAAGCAGTTTGTGCCTGCAGTAGAAAAGGTAACAACAAAAATGACTTGATTACATTTTTTTCAACCAGTTTATTAGGTGGTATTGAATCGTATTTCTTTTGTTTGTGTGTTTATATTTGTAATTTAATTTTTTCAGTGTTCCAAGAGTCATTGTTTATGCACCATGCTCCTCCTCTTCTTTTTTTTTTTTTTTAAGTTTTATTTATCCAAGTAATCTCTGTACCCAACGTGGGACTCAAACTTATGACCCCAAGATCAAGGGTCTCATTCTCTTCTGACTAAGCCTGCTAGGTGCCCTTCAAATCCTATTTCTATCACATTGTCTTCTGTGGTTCATTTCATTTACAGTGCTGCTTCTTTACCTGATTGGTAAGCTTTCCATCTGATTTAGGAACTTTAGTTCATTAGGATGAAGAGCTATAAATATATGCTATGAGAATGAGGGGGGAACTCATTCTGTTTCTTTTCCTTTATATCTTTTTTCTAAAACAAAGCAGTAGTTCTTTCTCTAAGAGGACTTATTTTCCTTCTCATAGTCCACCCGTCTCCAGATTGTAGCCAGCTTTTCAAAGACATGCACTTAGCAAATATATATTAAGCACTTTTCATATTTAAGCACTCTCCTAAGGGGCAGAGGGAGAGGGAAAGAGAGAATCTTAAGCAGGCTCTGTGCCCAGGGCAGAGCCTAATAGAGGGCTCAATTTCACATCCCTGAGATCGTGACCTGAGCTGAAATCAAGAGTTGGATGCTTAACCGACTGAGCCACTCAAGTATCCCTCATTCTGTTTCTTAATCATAGTTATTCTATTTCTTTTGATAAATTGAGCCTATGTTGTAAATAGCAATCAACAATTAAAATTTTGTAGCAGTCAGTAGGGTTTTATGAAGGCTTTAAGTTTACTGTTACAGTAGCATGATCTTTTGCCAAGATTCCCAATATCTGAGTTCTCCCAATGTCTCTGCTACTGATTAATGCACCCTTTGGTAAATCATGGTGTTCAGAGCCAGTTTCTTCATTTGTAAAGTGTAAGTAAATAGAAAACTAAACTTGAACCCCTTACCAACTTGAGGGTCAGATAATACTCTGTGACATTTCTTTGTAAAGTGTGAAGTGCTTTGCACATGTAAGAGGTTAGTGTTTTGTTTGCTTTCTAGGTCACTGGCTTTAAGACTGTTGTAAACCGGGCGCCTGGGTGGCTCAGTGGATCAAGCCGCTGCCTTCGGCTCAGGTCATGATCTCAGGGTCCTGGGATCGAGTCCCACATCGGGCTCTCTGCTCGGCAGGGAGCCTGCTTCCTCCTCTCTCTCTGCCTGCCTCTCTGCCTACTTGTGATCTCTCTCTGTCAAATAAATAAATAAAATCTTTAAAAAAAAAAAAAAGACTGTTGTAAACCTTCAGCAACTGTCCTCCTATATTGAGATTTTTAGGTTTTCATTTACCCTTTTAGCTTAGAAATCTTTGCTAATTATAATTTCAGCTTTAGCGGTGGTAGCATTTTGTGATTACTGTATTTCGTTCACTGTACTTTATTTCAGGAGAGTATTTTGTCACTCGTATACCTTTAAGTTATCTTGTATTCTTCAATATTAATGTAGGTAAAGGAGGGTTTATGTTTTTTTCAGCATATAGAGTTTATAGTTTTGCAGAGTCAGAAATATATTGTACTCTATATGTGCAGCAATGTGATTGTCAGGAAAAACTAACTTGAATTGTGGGAGCTCTACAAATGTTGAAGTGGCTGAAAAAGGATTGCAAACTTATCACATTATACTTTTAAAATATGTTTAGTTTATTGTTTATCAGTCATACGTCAATAAGCTGGTTTTTTTGGGTTTTTTTAAAAGAACTGCATCAGGAAAAATGAATTTACTTTTGAATTCCAGTTCTTACTGGCATGTATAACACCAAAGCCATAATGTAGTGATCTGCCAGTGAGGCAAAGCCCTGATAGGTGTATAATGGGAGCTCAGGACATAGCTGTTGAATCAATGCCAAGTTTGATGGAAGTATTCTTCCTTGCTTTTCCTCTGTTTCCTCCTTATAAAATTAAGAGCAGGCTGTCTGTATAATGGGTTATAAGAGGTAAGTAATTCCTGAAGATGTTAAGTGTCGGCACTCTCAGCATCACTTTCAAACCAGCTCGCACTTTTAAGTGATAACGCTTTTCCAAGGGATTGTTCATCTAGATGCCACAATAATAAAATTTAAGTAGTTAAGCTATTCAGCTTTTTAAAACTTATTTTTCTGAGTAAAATGTATTCATAAAAATGTTCAATTTCTGAACAGTAAAATGTGTGAGTATTTTTGATAATTCACCTGGAAGTGAAATCCACTGACTACATAAGTTGTATTCATTCACTAACAGGGGTTTTTGGATGCCTGTGAGAAAGGCCCTCTTTCTGGACACAAGCTCTCTGGGCTCCGGTTTGTCCTGCAAGATGGGGCGCACCACATGGTTGATTCCAATGAAATCTCTTTCATCCGTGCAGGAGAAGGTGCTCTTAAACAAGGTACTGTGCCCTGTGTTTGCTGCAGCACGGTGTTTGTTTCCCTGACAGATCGTCAGAGACTCTGAGTGTAGTGCTGTGTTTTAGTCTTGTGCCCCAGAATCCCAGGCAGCCCACCGGGGCACTTGGCAGGTATGGGCAAATCTAGAGTTGAAGTGAGGGTAGCTTACTGTATTCTCTTCCTTACAAAACTGAAAGCCTACCTGTTCTCCTAAATTACCTAATATTTGTCATATGCTTAAATTTAAAGATAACCTGTAAGTTCTGTTTTTTTGCCGCTTTTTAAAAATCAATTAATTAGCATATAGTGTAGTATTAGTTTCAGAAGTAGAGTTCGTCAGTAGCATTAACACCCAGTGCTCATTACATCAAGTGCCCTCCTTAATGCCCGTCACCCAGGTACCTCATCCGCCCACCACCTCCCCTACAGCAACCCCCAAATTTGTTTCCTAGAGTTAAGTCTCTTATGGTTTATCTCCTTCTCTGATTTCACTTTATTTTATCCTCCCTTCCCCTGTGTTCATCTGTTTTGTTTCTTAAATCCCACATATAAGTGAAATCATATGATATTTGTCTTTCTCTGATAGATTTATTTTGCTTACCATAATACCCTCTGGTTCCATCCACATCATTGCAAATGGCAAAATTTCAGTCTTTTTGATGGCTAAGTAATATTCGTGTGTGTGTTTGTGTGTGTGTGTGTGTGTGTGTAGATAGATAGATAGATAGATAGAGATATGCATGCCATATCTTTACCATTCCTCTGTCAAAGGACATCTGGGCTTTTTCCATATTTTGGCTGTTGTGTTTTTAATAAAGAAGATAGATGTGCTTGGAGTACTAAGAGATATTTTATAGAAACATTGCCGTCATGCTCTTTTACTGACTTACTCAGATATCAGGAAATCCATAAATTTTAAGTAATTTTTGTAAAGTGTGACATTTTAGGCTTTTAGGCATTTTGTGGGTGGCAGCATATTTTGAAGGAATTCAGTAAACTTAATTCACAGTGCAGACCTCTTGATAAACTGCTGGAATTGTCAACCTTTTCCACACAGAATAACTGGTGTATTAAAAACCCTGATGAACCAGAAACCTAAACAATTGCAAGTGTATCTGATTCTTGCTTTTAAGAGAGAAGAGCAAATAACACAGCAATCTGACATCAGGGTTATTCAACAAAGGAACTTGAAACCTCTGTCCTGGACCCAGAAAATGTATTCTCTTTGTCATCTCTTCCATATTATTAATAATGTCCATAAGTATCTTTAGACAGGAGAATTATATTATGGTTTATGAAACATTTCAGAAACATTTTTATCAGAGGCAGTCAAAATGGACAGTAAAGATTAGATTGATCATAATATTTTTTAAGCATTCTGTAAATCACAATTTTGTTGATTCTACATGAATTTTGGACTTCATTTTGTTTTTCTGTTTACATCTGTGACCAGGTGTGGGGCAGTCGTTGGAAAAGATTGCTCATTTCTTGACTAGGTTGCTAATTCCTTATATACTTAAACTAATGGCAGCTATTAATAATTTGAGTATTAGTTTCTCAGTTGTGAAAGGGAGAGAAAGCCCTTCATTTTCTTTTGCCAGCTCTGTTAAAAATGCAGTTGAAATCTGTGATCTGGAAATCTTGTCGTAATCTGAAGATTGTGTTAATAGGAAAAAGGGAAATTAAGTCACAAAGATTTTCTAAGGCATGATTCACATTAAAACACTTGCTGCTCCTGGCTCAGAGGAGAGCCTGCTTCTCCCTCTTTCACTCCACATGCTTGTGCTCTCTCCTCCTTAATACCTGCCACCAGGCTAATCCATCCCCTCACTCCCCTCCCCTTTGAAACCTTCAGTTTGTTTCCTGTAGTCCATAGTCTCTCATAGTTCATCTCCCCCTCTGATTTACTTCAATTCATTTTTCCTTTCCTTCTCCTAATGTCCTCCATGTTATTCCTTATGCTCCACAAATAAGTGAAACCACATGATAATTGTCTTTCTCTGCTTGACTTATCTCACTCAGCATAATCTCTTCCAGTTCCATCCATGTCGATACCTTCTACAAGAATAGTCAAATTAGAAATCACCAATTATTCTATGTGGCTTCTTGACTGGAAATTAGTAGCTTTCCTGGAGATAGAGCTTAAACAAAGCCAGATAATTGGTATGGTTCTCAGTTAACAAAAAGCCTCATCTTCTTTTTTAATTGCTCCTATAAGAGATATAACTAAATGGAACATATATGCACATAATTTACACATGTGCATCCATGAAAACAGCCTGTATATCTGTATATTAGCTAAACTGGTGAATATGTGAGCTTTACTTTTTAATTATTTAAGTGTACAGACATTAAGTATGAAAACTGCCTCGTAGGTGTGCAAAGGAAAAACACTAGATAGTAATTGAGATTTTTTTTTTTTTTGCCAGATAATCATGTACAAATCAGGATGCTAGCATGAAAAATGAATTACTTGGCTGTTTCTTCATTTGTTATTCAGTCATCCATGATTGAAGGACAAGTGTATAGGGTAAAAGGAAGTTTTCCTTAGCTCAGTAAGAAAATAAGCTTTTCATGCAAACCTCTCTTGAATCCCATATGAGAGTTTTGGGGTAAAAATGTTGTGAAATGAGCCCAGTATCAGAATAGCTTAGGTGTATTAGCCATTCTCTATTCAAAATTGGAAGAAAAATAGTTTGGATTGTCATTTTTTCCAAAACAAATGCAAACTGGAACTGTTGGGTCACAGTTTAAACTGCCTCTGAGATGAATCAGTGATATAACTAAAACCGAATCTAAAATTGAATGTTCTCTTTGGGCGTGCTTCCCCTTACAAATGCGACCATTGCCATCTTCTTCTGTGGCCAGGTTTTAGAGCACTATGCTTGGTCTTCCCAGAAACTGCAAACTTGTCGCCACCCAACAAGAGAAATAAAGCCCTAGAAGTAAAAGTTAGCTCAATTAACTTGACAGCACCCCTTCTTTGAGCTCCTGCCCCATTATGTGATGGACTTGGGGATTAGATCCCAGCTCTGCTCCATACTTACTGTGTGGAAACTTCCCGCAGGCTGCTTGGAAATAGTAATTCCATACAGGAACATCTTTGAAAACTTGCACGTGCATACTTGGGCAGTGAATGCTAGTCACGCTTTTCTTCAGATTGCCTTTGACCTGGTACTGTGCCATGCCACTGTTCCCTAGCTTCTTGTCTCTGAGTACTCATAACAACATTTTTTATGTGTGGTGTTTTATGCTGAGTGGATGAATTATCGTATCTTACGTTCACAGTGACATTACAGTTGAGAAAATAGGACTCAGAGTAGTTAATTGAATGGCTCAAGATTACATGATAGTGGTGGAGCTGAGAGCTAAACCAGCCTAGAGTCCTAGCCCTTGAACACCACCTCGTACGGCCTCTTCAACACCTGGCATGGTGTTATCAGCATTATTCCTAGTGGTTGATATAAAAATATTACCATCTCTTCTCACCACCACAGGCTTAAAAGTACCTGTGATGATGTTGGTATTTTTACTTGCTATCTTAAAAAAGCCATAGACCACACGGATCTGCTTGAGGAAACATAGGTTTTAGGAGTGAGCTGCTGTGTGACTGTTGAATACAGCAGGGTGAATTCACTCCAGAGTCTTGCCACAGCAGCTTAGAAGAAGGCATGATTTCTTTGGAAGTGAGTCAGGAGATGAGTTGAGGAAGAAAGAGGAACTTAAAGGGAAAGGAGCAGGATGAGAGAATATGAAACTGAGAACTGGACAAGACATCCTCAGCAATTAAGTGATGGGCACTGTCTACCTGGCCCTTTCTTCCCTTTAAAATATGACCCTTTCACAATCTCGCTCTTTTATATTACTGACCTATTGAAAGCATGAGGTAACGTGTTCTAAATCTTAATACATCTGCTCATATCTGTCTTTCTGGGTGTCTTCTTCTGCATGGATTGCATTTCTTTAGAGCCAGGGAAGCTCTGCTGTTGGATTAACCCCAGACATTGCAGGAGCTAGAGCCGTTTCTACGGTCCCAAACGGTTAGCTGCGTTCCACGTCTGTGCGGGGTTTTGGGGGGCTTAGCTGAAGAAGCTTTGGAGTCTGCAAAGTTCAGTTGCTTCTCTTTTTTAGAACAAAATTCACTAATGAGGACTAATTAGTCAAAGGTAGGTCTGAGCTATGATTTGAATTAGAGAATAATTCAAAGAAATCCAAGCATATTAAGTTGCTGTTCTTATAATTATTGCACTTAAGCTACTAGTGGCTTTAGGAGAAGTGCTTTAATGACTATATGAGAATGATTGCCAATTAATTAATTAATTGATTAAACAAATTGATGCCTGGAAAGCTGTGATTATCTTAAAATATTTTCTTTGTCATCTTTTCTAGGTTTTGCTTAAAGTTTTTATTTAGAGATGATTCATCCAGTCTGAAGCTGAAGTATTATTCCACACTGTCATAACATACAAATTCGATAAGAATGTTTGAAATGTTATTCTGTTCTCTCCACATTGTTAAATATAACCCTCAGTCAGCATTTGTCACTTTAAGAAGTGTTCTGGTTATATATTAAGGGGAATAAAAATAAGCTTGGACACACACGTTTCAGTGCTTAAATGTCTCTTCACATCCAGTGTCATTTTATAGGTGAAGAAACTTGAGGGCTAGACACATTTTGTTTTTCTAAAAGGCATATATAACTTGTTGAGGTCAGAGCAGAAACTAGAAACTTGGTCTTCTGATTCTCAATCACGTGTTGAAAATGTTTAGCCTAGGAAAGGAAAGACATAACTCAGGTGTGACTTGTTTATTGTCTCCAAATATATGATAAAAGTTATTCTCTTACAGTTAAAAATAACTGTCTTCCAGGGACCAACCAGAAGGAACTGGTTTACCTGGACAAACAAAGACTTAATTAACAGTGAGAGGTTTTACTCCCAAAAGTATTCAGAGAAAGAGAATAAGTAACCCTCAGCTGGATAATTTTGATGCTAAAGAACTTGATTGAATGTCATTTGAATACCCCTTTTATATTCTCTGCAGCTTAGTGATGTTTAAGGATAAAAACATAGTTTAGAACTATTAATACTGTAATCATGTGTTGTCTTACTGGAATTTCCATCTAGGAGAGTCCAGATCAAATACTTGAGCCTCATCACTTGCGTGTACCTTTGGAAGCACTCTCTCTTTTGTGTATCTGGGTAGGGGAGAGTTCCCATGTATTTAAAGATTAATAAACTAATTTGTGTATTTTTTTTTAACCCAGCTCTGGCAAATGCAACATTATGTATTCTTGAACCTATTATGTCTGTGGAAATCATAGCCCCAAATGAATTTCAAGGACCTGTGATTGCGGGAATTAACCGACGCCATGGGGTAATCACAGGACAAGATGGGATTGAGGACTATTTTACGCTGTATGCCGATGTAAGTACTATTGATCATTGACAATCTTGCTTTTAGTAACCGCAGATAGAAATGAGAGCTAGTTTTTGGTTTTGGAGAATGTAGAGCGAATTGACACATTTTCCTAGCTATTCGGGTATTATATTTGTGGCAATTTCTATAATTTGCTGTTAGAGCAGCTCTTAAATGCAAAAACTAAAAATAAGATCTATGTGGGCCTTTATGATGAGTATATCATTTTCTTAGATGTATAGAAGTTGTCTTTATTTCTTGTTATAAGTTTCATTTGTATAACTGCTTTATCACATTAGCTCTTATTTACTGGATAATACTGAGTTCCATTGCCTGTGCTTTACTTAAATCTCATGGGAGAAAGTGTATATCACATTACATAAGGCCTCCTAAAAGACACTACTATCAGCATATTATTGAGGTGTCCAGAGGAAAGTTATATTAACATTTTCACAGAAGAAACGCTTCTCCATGTTTGAGCTGCAGCCAGTGTGTGGAGTGGGTATGAGTGGTGTCCACCCTGTGAAACAGAAAGATTTGGTTTCTAGTTGTGACTGCCATGTTAAATTATTTTTAAATAAGATTTATACTTTCAGTAAAACAAATATATACTTCTCTGGCTTTTAATTCTTTTAAATCAAGAGTAGTTAGTAGAAACCTAAGACTAAAGGAATTAAATGCCTAAGGCTTTTCTGTACTTTACTCAAATATTTTTCAGTAAGCAATACCAGAATATCCTGTGTTTGTTTTCAGGTCCCTCTAAATGATATGTTTGGTTATTCCACTGAACTTAGGTCATGCACAGAGGTAAGCAGATATTTTTATACTTTACTCAGGTGCTCTTTAAGAAACCGCCCTACACAGTGCTCAAATGTGTGAAATCCTGTCTTGGTAGATGTACCGAAACAAACAAACAAAATCTCTGTTGTTTTTTAACTCCTTAGGGAAAGGGAGAATACACAATGGAGTACTGCAGATATCAGCCCTGTTCATCGTCCACACAAGAAGACCTCATCAATAAGTACTTAGAAGCTACAGGTCAACTCCCTGTAAAAAAAGGAAAAGCCAAGAACTAACTTCCCTCACTTTAAGTTGACTAGCTATAACTGAATCTGCAAGGTTTATATACTCTCATGGGTTCTGGTGGAATGAATTCAGGCTAAAACAAATTTTAGAAGCCCTTCCTCTTACATTCAGGAGCTTCTATCATATTCAAAGATAATTCTATATATATCCTGAATCTGTGGATTGGCTTTATAGTTCATTGAAAAACCTCAAATAAAATATGACTATTACTGAAATATATTTAATATCTAAGGGAAGAAGAGACTGACATCAGTTATACTTCTAAGTTTAGAATGGTATGTAAACTTCCTTTCCGAATTTTTTATTCTAAGAATTTTCAACATAGAAAAGCTGAAAAAGACAGTACAGAAAATAGCCGGTATCTTCCATCCTCCACTCAATAAGGAACAGTCTTGTTAACAATTAGTTGATCACATAATAATTTATTTTGTCGGGGCGCCTGGGTGGCTCAGTGGGTTAAGCCTCTACCTTCGGCTCAGGTCATGATCCCAGGGGCCTGGGATCGAGTCCCGCATAGGGCTCTCTGCTCAGCAGGGAGCCTGCTTCTCCTCATCTCTCTCTCTGTCTGTCTCTCTGCCTATTTGTGATCTCTCTCTCTGTCAAATAAATAAATAGAATCTTTTAAAAAAAAATAATTTATTTTGTCATAGTTGCCTTATCTCTTTGTGTCTCATACCTATTTAATTTTTAAAAAATTTTTTGCTAAGCAACAATTTGAAAGTGAATTGCTTATATCATGACAGTTCTTGGGGGAAGTGTCCTCTTTTAATGAGCAGGCTTTTGTGGAAGGCAGCTATGCTCACCACTGTACCACCAACACACACTTGAACAAGACTTTTTTGTTGGTGGATTTCATATGTTCTTAATATAGAACATGTTCCAGATTCTTCATGGGGATGTTACAATGGCTAGTAGATTTCTAGCTGTTTTATATACAGGTGATTGCTTCAATTTGTGACTTCTGCAAATTTGTAAATGCCTACTTTTATGTTAGTTTCTTGTGGATATGTTAAAATGAAAAGCAGACCCTTGCATATTGCTATTTTTACCTATGTTTATTTTAATGTTTCTGCAACTCTGAATAATAAAATAGAATTTACATAGTTGCTGTCTGGTCAGTTTCATTCACTTGGTAAACACTAGCTGAATTTGAGTCTGTGGGGAGTTTATCCTATATTGTATTCCTTGACATGCTGAAAGAACAAATGTTAAGTTTTGTTTCTAGACTAGTTTGGACTTTCCTGGACAGTTCTGCCATATCGTTGAGGATTATTTCATCCCCAAATGATCTGATGGGAAAGGCATTTCCTAGTCCTTTCTCTTAGTGGATAACAGAAATAAAATAATGGTTCCTTTCTTTTTCTTGATTTACAGGTTGGGCTTTATAACTTAAGGTTTCTAGAAAAAGATTTTTTGAAGTTTTGAGCATGTTTTCAAAGTATCTGCCAAATGCTTTAAGTGCATTTAATTTAGTTTTCACAACCCTATGAAAGCCAGTACTGTAACTATGTCCATAATAGAAAGAGCAGAAGCACAGAGAGGGTAAATAGCTTGTCTGGGACCACACAGCTTGCTGAATTTTCAAGTTGGTAATTAGTTGTATTCATGAAACCAAATGTATTTTCCCCATGAATATGTTTGTTGCTATAGTAGCATGAAGCCGGAATAATATTGGCTTTAGCATTTCATCAGCATCTCATGCTATTGACAATGATTTTGAAAATTGTTCCTGGTGAGGAAAAACCTTCCTAGAATTTAGTGCAGTTTCTCTGGCTATTGCCAACAGTTAGGAAAATGGAACTAAGATGGATAAGTTTTGATGTGTTTTTAACTTGTTAAACATTCTGCTTGTAAAGATAGAGCATCAGAAAAAAACCTAGATATTTAATCCAACACCAGCATTTCATAGACAAAAACACAGCCCTGGCTGGTGGGGGAGTAACAGCAGCAGGATGACATAGGGATAGATCTAGGACCAGAGCCTGCATCTCTTGCTAATTAGTTGGTTATAATTAGTAAAGACCACATAGCAACCAAGGTTCTGTAGCAAAGAAAAATTAATGAGAATATTCACAAATGAGGATTTTTTTTTAACTCTTACAAAGGATAATTGTTGGCTAATTTAAAGAAAACAGTATTGTGTTGGAGAAAGGTAATAGCACTAGGCAGACACTATTGCAGTGATTCCCAACCTACTAAATCTGGCTGCATTTAAAAATCATAGGGGGAGCTTTAAAAAGAAATGCCCAGTCCAGCCTCTAGATACTCAGATTCTTTGGATCAAGATCAAAAGTTTCTAATATACAAGAAAGTTTAAAGACCAGTATTCCCTGCACCTTCAAGACATGACATGGAAGATTTGTTTATTTGTGTCATATTTTTCATTTTCTCTTGTGTTATGTTAAGAGTTTGGGCCATATAGGTTCTTAGTTTGATAACTTTGTCTTTAAAGAAATGTGGTCAATTTTCTGTCATTCCCTTCCTCCCTGCTCACTCTTAGATTATTTAGTTATAAAATCATTAAGTTTTAATACTGAAGTCTTAGAATTTTTCATATTGTAGTATTTTGAAATCTGGATTAGTTTTAAAATTGATGCCAGTGGCTACTACTAGCCACCACCAGGTAGTAGTAAATTGTGACCATGCAGAAGTATATCCTTTTGTAAGAAGACAACTATTTGCATTGCTAAACTGGAATTTCAGAAGAATTGGTGAATGAGAGCTTTAATTGCTGCTTCAAGTGTCTTCAAATAACACTGGAATGTACCCTTGAAATAGTTTGTTGTATTTACAATTTATTGTGAGCATTCATTCATTCATTTGTCCATTCAAATAAGTGCTAGGCAGTGAATAGGTGGTTGTAGTACTTTGAAATCTAGGCAAGGTCATACATAGAACAGGTCAGAGAATTTTCTAAGCTGAGAGAAATTTGTGGAATAAACTCACGTGATGAAGAGCTATCATTCAAGGGCAAATACAGAAGCTTCCAAATGACTTTCAGAAGAATTTATTTAATTTCTAAAAATTCATAATTCAGGTAGGAAAAATGAAACAGTGGAAGGTAGTGGGATACAGACAAAGTCCTGGTATTATTTTGTATATCCTAAATTTTGAAAGTTCTAGAGATTAGGAAGATAAATGTGATGCTGTGTATACCTGCCATTGGCTCAGTGAGTCAGAAGAGTTTAGCCTCCTAATGAAAGATGACTTCCGGAATTTAGAGTTTTCATTTTATGTTAAGGCTAATGAAGTAATTTTTCTCTGCATTAGCTTGTAAAATCAATATTAATAAAATCAGGTCAGCAACTTTAGAGTTTGTGCTAGAAAAGATGTTCTAATGATGATATTAGTAAGAAATATTTAGTTGGTTTTACTTTTGGAAGTTTTCTAAATGTAGACAATTGTGTTTGTGTGTTGTCTATGTGTAGAATTCCTCTTAATAATATGTTACACTGAAATCTGTAAATTGAATAATGGTCATATCTGAGCCTAATCTCATTAATTAAAAAATGCTTTCATGAAGAAGAGGACTTTGAGATAAGCCAGACTAGAAAGCTAAAAGCCCTTTCTTAGCCCTTAAGGCGATACTAAAAAGTTGATTAAAGATCACAGGACATTGACATTATTATGCTCTTGGTATCTTTTTTGAGGATTATTTAGAGGATTTCAGTTAGAGGAGCTTGTTGCTTGGTTTTGCCCTGATTTAATCCTTGTAGATGGATATTTTAGGAAAAGTATTTTCTTTGCATTATTACATAGGTGGGAGATATGTTTCATTTAAATAATTGTTTCCAGTATTTTAGGATACTTAATGGTTTTTTAAATCAGGTGGATATTGGGAAGATGAAACACAGGGGTTTAAATAGAAAAATACATAAATTAAATCTAAAAAGTTTCTGTTCATTTTTATTTTGTTGTAGTCTATAAAATTTTTCTTTTCAGTGTAAACTTTTCTAATTTTCTTACAGTATAGACTTAAAAGTAGTAATTTGGTATATTTTAAGGCTGATGCTTCCTAATCAGTTACTGGCCAAGGAACCTGGTTAATGGTTTTGAGACACTCATATAAGCATTCCATTAAATGTGTAGCAGCCAAGGACAGACTACCCTCAAAATGTCCCACTTTGGAATATTGATTATTCTAAATAAAAGTTGCATAAGAGACAAGACTGTGCCCAAGGACACTCAGACCACACCCTCTCCCCCGAACAGCAGGAAATGAATCTCTGATGTGAAAAGGCACCATCTCTGTACCACAAGGTAAAGAAACATCCTTGTTATCAGAGATAGGAAATTTAGAGCCAAGAAATCTGTATAAGCACCGCTTATATAACTTGTTACTAATTTGCTGCCTCAGCCCTAATTCAGTTTAGAATTCTTTAATGGGTTAATCAAAGTTAAGTTTTCTTTGTCCTATCTATTATTCACAGATTATCTATCTATAAACTACCCAGTTTTTTATGTCTCAATTGCACTGTTGGGTCTCTCTACACATATAATAAAACTTTTCTCCTGTTAATCTGTCACCTACCAATCCTGTCACCTACCAATTCAATTCCTAGACTAGCTGAAAAGAATCTTGATGGGTAGACTGAAATTTAAATTCCTCCCCTATAGTTGGTTTCCATGGAGTAGTTGCTCCGAAGATTCTGCAGTTTTAAGGTATTGGGACATCTGACATAAAACCAGCAGAAGGTAAGATTTCTTTCCATGTCTGCCTCCCAGAATCTCTGCAGAATCTGGTGGAGTGAGAGTAATGAGAATCTTTGGGCTTTAAATTTATTTTTTTTTTAAGATTTTATTTATTTGACAGAGAGAGATCACAAGTAAGCAGGGAAGCAGGCAGAGAGCGAGAAGGGGAAGCAGGCTCCCCGCTGAGCAGAGAGCCCGATGTGGGGCTCGATCTCAGGACCCCAAGA
Source organism: Mustela nivalis (assembly GCF_964662115.1). Lineage (NCBI taxonomy): Eukaryota > Metazoa > Chordata > Mammalia > Carnivora > Mustelidae > Mustela > Mustela nivalis. The sequence goes on from NC_139020.1 coordinate 82,155,468, forward strand.
TCACAACCCGAGCTGAAGGCAAAGGCTTAACCCACTGAGCCACCCAGGCGCCCTTTGTCTTTAAATTTAGATTAGCAAGAGAAAATATTGTGGTACTACTACACTGGACTTAACAAGTCTTGGTAAAAATGTGGTTGAGTACTAATATTGATCCATTTCCTTCCATAGATGGTCTTTTCTTTTCCTTTGTCTCTGTGTTTTGTGTTGTCATAAAAAGGAATTTCCAGGGGGCAGAAAGCAGGCCTGTGCTCTAGAAGCGTACTTTTGGAGCCAGCCCCACAGACTCATGAAGTGATGGCTCTCAGCAGACTGGTGTCTGCTGAGACAAACTCCCCTGTGGATTAATGTGCACATGAGGTAAAGGATGTTGCCGTGGGCAATCTTGGAAGCCAGAGCCTAAAAATTGGTAGGCATGGGTTGAGCACTTAAAAGCTTTTAGAGTGCTTACTGCCTAACTCAGGGACTCCCGTGTTAGGATCAGTTGGTCACAACAGGTTAGATTAACAAGAGGTTACCTGCCTAACACCGCACAATCTCAACCCACAGCACATCCTCCTAGATATGAGAGAGAACCGTATCTGAGAGACCCAGCACTTAGCTAAAGCTGTCAACATGCACGTGAGATTTTTTCTTTCATCTTGTTACATGTACTAAGAGCCTAGCTTTGTGATCAGTAAGAATCTTCTCGTCTTCACTGTCCAGATGTGCACTTACTGGTGTGTACCTTGGTGGCCAAATAGACTGGGGTTCCAAGACCTGCAGTTACCAGCAGCACGCTTTGTCCGGGCATGCCCATCCTCAAGGGAGTTTGTCATAAAATGTCCTAGCCCACGAGGGCCTCTGTCATGTCATCCTTTGTTGCTTGTTAGTGTTGGAAGTCCCATTCCAGTAGTAGTGGCTGCCGTCACACATCAGCGGATCTACTCATTTTCGTGGGAGAGAGCTGACACCGTTTTGCCTGTGCAACAAAGCCCTTTGCTTTCTTAGACAATCTTGGGAGTAAACTTTTGTATGATAGGACCTGCTTTATCTGCCCTAGAGAGGGACACCTCTTACATATTTGATCACACCATAAAAGGGCTTAGTGGTTTGAGTTGCTATTGGAATTAATAAGATCCTACTTGTCAGTGGCCGGAAGAGGGTTCCTTTAAATTGGCTGTATTTGCAAGGAAAAAATTATTTATGGAGAGCTTTCAGTTGTCTGATTAGTATAATCACTATACCCAGGGACTCCCTGAATGAGATGAAAAAAAAAAAAAATTAGACCTAAGATATTAATGTCCACATCTAACATAAATTCATCTTAAAATCCAACCCTATCTGCTTATTTTAACTTTCCCTGGAAGATCCACAGTGAACATGTTGGTCTAATCTCTAGGTTTAAAGGAGACGGGCTATTCAGGCTAGTCATGTACATGCTGAAAGCCAGAAGGTGAGTTTAGCAGAAGTACCCCGGACAGGCAGTAGGGCTTGCTTCGCTATAATCAGGCCCTTTCAGCTTCAGGAATTTCTGGGCAGTACTATCGTGATGTATCTAAAACCCCACCACTGCAAAACCCATGTCTCCTGAAGAGCAGCAATCTTTTGAAATAAAAAGCCTCTTTTCCTCCACTTATCAGAAGATCCAACCAAATTCAGAGAAGAATTAGGTTAATGGCTATTCCCAAGTCTACTCCCAGAGAACTTGACTGGCTGCTAAGGTGAATTCTTCCCCTATGATTATACTATGGTTATTCGTGCACATAGGCCCGTGGAGAAGCCCTTCACAGAGGGAAAACAGAAGGCCAAAATTTCTCCTACTTCTACAAATGAATCGGGGAAGGCCAATATTGAGACACTAATGGCAGCTAAGGTTAAATTCTGTACTCGGAAAAAAAGACTTCTGTTAAAATGTTTGACACAGATTTTACAAAGGCAAAAATCTTTAGATTCCCTTTTTTAGTTGAAAACCTCCCAGATATTAGAAAAACTAAAAGTTTCTGGGGCACCTGAGTGGCTCAGTGTGCTGAGTGTCCGACTCTCGGTTGTGGCTCAGGTCATGATCTCAGCTTTGTGGGATCGAGCCCCATGTTGAGCCCTTGCATCGCGAGGCTTCACCCTCAGCGGAGATTCTGCTTCTCTGTCTCTCCCTCTGCCCCTCCCCCTTCCTACACACTCTCTCTAAAATAAAGAAATCTTTAAAAAAGGTAAAAGTTTAATTAAAAAGGCAGGTCAATCCATAGATATTCAGTCTATAATCCATTTCTTTGGGTTTTGGAAACAACTGTCTTTGTCTTACAAATTGCTACAAAACCAGAAATGCAACTCTAGAAATCTTTTCAAGCTCACCTTTTTTTTTTTTTAAATAATTTTGTAAATGTTTTTAATAAACATATAATGTATTATTAGCCCCAGGGGTACAGGTCTGTGAATCGCCAGGTTTACACACTTCACAGCACTCACCATAGCACATACCCTCCCCAACGTCCATAACCCAACCACCCTCTCCCTACCTCCCCGCCCCCTGCCACCCTCAGTTTGTTTTGTGAGATTAAGAGTCTCTTATAGTTTTTCTCCTTCCCAATCCCATCTTGTTTCTTACCTTTTTTTTAAATTGTTTTAAATTTTGATTCCAACATAGTTAATACACAGGGTTATATTAATTTCAGGTGTAAAACTGAATATAGTGATTCAACAATTCCATACATTACTTATTGCTCATTATATGGTAAGTAGACTCTTCTTTTTTTTTTAATAGATTATTTATTTTAGAGAGCATGATTCGGGGGGAGGGGAAGAGGGAGAGACAGAAAGAGAGAGAAGCAGACTCCCCACTGAGCGTGGAGCCTGACAAAGGGCTTGATCTCACAACCCAGAGGTCGTGAACAGAGCTGAAATCAAGAGTCAGTCATTTAGGGGTGCCTGGGTGGCTCAGTGGGTTAAGTTTCTGCCTTCAGTTCATGTCATGATCTCAGGGTCCTTGGATCGAGTCCCACATCAGGCTACCTACTCTGCGGGGAGCCTCCTTCCCCCTCTCTCTCTGCCTACCTCTCTGTCTACTTGTGCTCTCTCTCTCTCTCTGTGTCAAATAAATAAATAAAATCTTAAAAAAAAAAAAAAGTCAGCCATTTAATAGACTGAGCCACCCGGGGGGCCCTGTAAGTGTAATTCCCTTAACATATTTCACCCATCTTCTCACCATGTCCCTCTGGTAACCACCTGGGGTTTTGTTGTTGTTGTTATTTTGTTGGTTTTTTTCACTATAGTCTCTTTTGGTTTGTCTATTTTTTTTCCTTTGTTTTGGTTCCATGTATGAGTGAAATTATATGGTATTTGTCTTTCTGGTTTCACTTTGCATAATACACTCTAGTTCCATCCGTTATTGTTGCAAATGGCAGATTTCATTCCACTTTTGTGCCTAAGTAATATTCCATATCTATTTATCCATTTAGATAGATATATAGATATCTATATCTATCTCTATCTCTATATCTCTCTCTCTATATATATAGTATGGGGGCACCTGGGTGGCTCGGTGGGTTAAAGCCTCTGCCTTTGGCTCAGATCATGATCTCAGGGTCATGGGATTGAGCCCCTCATCGGGCTCTCTGCTCAGTGGGGAGCCTGCTTCCCGCCCCCGCTCCCCTCCCCCTGGCCCTGCCTGCCTCTTTGCCTACTTGTGATCTCTGCCTGTCAAATAATAAAATCTTGGGTCGCCTGGGTGGCTCAGGGTCCTGGGATGGAGCCCTGCATCGGACTCTCTGCTCAGCAAGGAGCCTGCTTTCCCCTCTCTCTCTGCCTGCCTCTCTGCCTACTTGTGATCTCTGTTTGTCAAATAAATAAATAAAATCTTTTTTAAAAAGTATAAATAGTATGTATAAATAGCATGTCTACTATTAGTATATATTAATATAATAGTGTATATATACTAACATAATATATACTAAACAATGTGTATATATATATATATATGGTTGTGTATGTGTGTATATATATATATATCTGATATATGGATATCAGATATATATATATCTGATAGATGGATAAAGATGTGGGGTGTGTGTGTATATATATATATGTGTGTGTGTGTGTGTATACACACACACACATACACACACACACACCCCACATCTTTATCCATCTATCAGTGGACATTTGGGTGCTTCCATAATTTGTGTGTGTATATATATATGTGTGTGTGTGTGTGTGTGTGTGTGTATGTGTGTGTGTGTGTATACACACACCCCACATCTTTATCCATCTATCAGTGGACATTTGGGTGCTTCCATAATTGGCTATTATAAATAGTGCTGCAATAAACATGGGGTACATGTATCCTTTTGAATTAGTGCTTTTGTATTTTTTGGGTAAGTACCCAATAGTGCAATTACTAGATCAGAGGATAGCTCTAATATTAACTTTTTGAGGAATCACCATTGTGTTTTCCACAGCAGCTGCACCAGTTTGCATTCCTACCAACAGTGCCTGGGAGTTCTTTTTTTGCCACAACCTTTTCTTTTTTTCTTTCTTTTTTTTTTTTTAAAGATTTTATTTATTTATTTGTCAGAGAGAGAGCGAGCGGGAGCGAGCACAGGCAGACAGAGTGGAAGGCAGAGTCAGAGGGAGAAGCAGGCTCCCTGCGGAGCAAGGAGCCCGATGTGGGACTCGATCCCAGGACGCTGGGATCATGACCGGAGCCGAAGGCAGCTGCCCAACCAACTGAGTCACCCAGGCGTCCCGCCACAACCTTTTCTACACGTGTTGTTTCTTGTGTTATTGATTTTAACCACTCTGACAGTGTGAGGTGATAGCTCATTGTAGTTTTCAGTTACATTTCTCTGATGATAAGTGGTGTTGAGTACCTTTTCCTATGTCTGTTGGCCATCTGGTTGTCTTTTTTGGAGAAATGTCTGTTCATGTCTTCTGTCCATTTTTAATTGGATTATTTGGCTTTGGGGTGTTGAGTTGTAGCAGTTCTTTATTTATTTTGGATACTAACCCTTTACCAGATATGTCATTTGCAAATATCTTCTCCCATTCCATAGGTTGTCTTTTATGTTTTATTGTTTCCTTTGCTCTGCAGAAGCTTTTTATTTTGATATAGTCCAAGTAGTTTATTTTTGGTTTTATTTCACATGCGATGGGATTTTAAAAAGGGAAAAGATGCTTTTTTGAAACACACATTGCTAAAAGGGCTGATATGCCCAGACTAGCACCTCTGAGAAGCCAGTATGTCCCAAAAAGTCCATCTTGGAGAAAAGTTGGGTTCTTTCTCTGTCTTTGTGATGTAAATTTTCTACCCCCATCTTCTCTGGGACCCAAGAGCCATCCTTAGAAACACAAACTTAAAGAAGTTTCTCAGCAGAAAAACAAAATAGGTTAGAAATCAGGCCTATAATGTCCTCACTACAAATACTAGTAAAAATAAAAGCTATAAGATTTTTGTTTGTATCTGTTTGTGTGTCTGTCAACCTATCTATCATCTGTCTGTCTTGCTAAAATTAGTTTGTGAAAGATCTCTATTTAGTTGGTTTGAAGGCAAGCACTTCTAAGGACCGGGCATTGTAAAACTCTTAGAAAGACAGAAACTAACCCAATTGTTTTTCAAGTTCACATGATCTGAAAAAATATTCTGTACTGAAGCTAATTTAAGGTTGTTGGTTTAAAAGAGACATATTTTTAAGATGACCAGCATTAAAATTAAAACTTTCATTCTGCTTGTGTTTACTTAGAGTCAAATAAGTTGGTGTTATTTCTGTTTAAATGTTTAAAAATATGTTTAAAAAAATGTTTAAAAAATAATTACCATAGCTTGAGAGGATGACTGACTTTGCTATCTCTTCAAGTTTTTATGGGTAACTTAAGCATACTTGTTAAGAACAAGTAAATTGAATAGAGGTAAATAAGAAAAAAGTTTTTAGGTGAACTTTTAAAATTGTTTCTCCCCAGATCTTTTTGGTAATTCTAGAACCTTGAAGTTTTACTAAGTTTAAGAGATGAACTATGTTGGATTCATTGAATATCTAGGTCATTTCCAAATAAGACAAAATAAGAAATAATTACTAAACATAAGGTTTTCTACTTTTGGTTTCCTTATTACAGGGAAACTAAAAATCAATTTGGGTCTGTTAGTAAACATGTTTTGTGCTTTATTAAAATATTATATTATGACAAAACTCATGTTCCTAGAAATTATATAATGCATTCATAAATTTGCCATTGTAAAAATTGGTGGTGTAACAGGCAATTCATAATTGCTTACTACTTAGTTTTTACTAGAAATTAAATTTCCTAAGGTTGAGGAATTCTAAGTATATGGTATTAAATGTACTAGAAATAAGAGAAACAGTTCTGTATGCAAGGAAAGTAAAGTACATGTTTTTGGTAAGAAAAAGTGTGAGATATAAAAAATACATTTTTGTTGAGGGAGAAAACAATTTTGTCCTAAAGTGAGTCTAATTATTTGCAGAGGGAAAACTTAGGAGAAATTCTGAAAGTCAAAAAGTTGTAGAAGGTTCATAGCAAAGGAGCCTTTGGAAAGGAATTTTATTTATGGTCATTACTGGCTAAGATTAATATTTAAGAATGAGTTCTGGGTGCCTGGGTGGCTCAGTGAGTTGGGCCTCTGCCTTCGGCTCAGGTCATGATCTCAGGGTCCTGGGATCAGGTCCTGCATCGGGCTCTCTGCTTGGCGGGGAGCCTGTTTACTCCTCTCTCTCTGCCTGCCTCTCTGCCTAATTGTGATTTTTCTCTGTCAAATGAATAAATAAAATCTTAAAAAAAATTTTTCTATCAAAAGTACAGTGGTACAAAATTAGAATTTGTTTTTTTCTCTCTGTTAAAAGGAACACATTTTCTTAGGCTAATGATTTGCTTTTTATAAGAGTTTGTAAACAAAGTTTTCCTTTACCTTTCATGTAATCTGCCTAGAAACACAAAGATGCTATGTTTTGTCTCTGTTGAGTCTTTATAAAAAAAAAACAACAACAACACCTGAGCCTTATTGCTCACAACTATATAACCTTCTGTACTTGCTTTTGAAATCTTTTACCACTTTTGTTAAGTATTGTTTCAGATTGATCTGTGAGCCTATTTAATCAAATGTCTAAACCTTCTGATATTTTTTGAGAAACCTGCCAAAATCAAAGTCTAAAATGAAATCTTTTAACCACACTCTAACTGAAATATTCCAGAGGCCTGACGGAACATTTAAAGATTTGTTCTTCTTATACAAAGGGAGGTATGTTACACTAATTAGGCTTGTACATTCGATTACATGGGAAGCACTGTCAGTAAGTGATACTAAATGCTCTTAAATTATATTTGTGTAGTTAGGTTATTAAAAAAAGTGTTTAGAAAATTCTATGAAACCTGGAAAATTCTATGAAACCTGGTATGTCCTAGTATGTTGTTATCTCAATGTGTTATGTGTCACAGAAATAACCAAATTTATAATTCATTCTAATCAGCTATTTCACCATGGCCATTTTTAAGTCTTTTATCATTTACAGACACATATACTTTTACTTAGATGCTTTCCCAAAAGCTTCCCTGTAGATATGTTTCATCTTCGGTGAGACTTGTGGGAGGAATTCTGAGTACAGAATTTATTCTGATGACCTTGATTATAAAACTGAACTGGGTAAGAATTTCTGGAACCAGTGGAAAAACTAGATTCAAGCAGAACAAGACTTAATAAAATGGGACTGAGTGAATTGAAGAGGATGATTGTAATTTCTATGACATTTCTATTGGAACTATTAACGATTTTCTTAAATATGTTTTTTCAGATTTAAGGGAAAGTTCTTCTCTTATACTATGACTTACAGCAATTTGATAAATATTTTCATTTGTTCCCAAAGGTGTATTTTATCTTTTTCTCCAGAGCTACCTGATCTTTCCAGAATTCCTCAACTTTCAGTGAGTATTCTTACATTTTCATAACAATTTTTATTTGTGTAAGTTTAGTAAAAATTTGTTCTCCTTATAACAGGACATAATTGGAAACACTGGTTATATTACCACAATTTTCACTGGAATGTTGTATTTGAGGGAGACATGGGTAGACTCAGACATGCCCACAGAACTTTAAAGTTGACTTTATGGAAAGTCTTGCTTACAGGGATCCAAGCAACCTTACTAGGTGAGGGTGCAAGAACTTCATTGTGGGTGCAAGAACTTCAGGATATTCTGGGGACCTCAAGAAGAGAGAAATTAACCCAAAACAATAGGTATTATGGGCCAAGTCTCATCGCAAGTATTTGGCTTGGCTTATAGCCTCCAGAGGCTGTTAAAATTTCAGTCAGTAGATTCCTTAAAAATGTTCAAGCAGGAGCGCCTGGGTGGCTCTGTGGGTGGTTAAAGCCTCTGCCTGCCTTCAGCTCAGGTCCTAAGATCAAGCCCCGCATCAGGCTCTTTGCTTGGCGGGGAGCCTGCTTCCCTTCCCCTCTCACTGCCTGTCTCTCTGCCTACTTGTGATCTCTGTCAAATAAATAAATAAAAATCTTAAAAAAAAAAAAAGTTCACACAAAGCAGATTTAAAAGAGCCTTTGTGGTCAATCACTATTCTTGCTGTACTTATATAAATAATCAGACCAAGTTTACTGAAATTAGATTTATTTTGCAAACAAATTAGCTCTTAGTCTGGCAATCTTTGGTTAAAAGAAAAGAAAGAAAAGGGTGAGTATAAAGAGAAAAATTTTGATTCACTGACACACCTTTGTGGATATTAGATTCTAACACATTAAACTGGACTAGATACTGATTTCTTTTAGTTTCCTCCAGTGCCTGGCTACAACTCTTCAAATTTTTTGCCATCCTTTTGACTTGGAATCATTTGAGAACTAAAGCTGTCCTTTTCCCTGAAGCCCTGCAAACTGAATATGAACAACTTGGTGTAAAATTCAGAGAAATCACCACAACAGCTCATATATAGACATTCTTCATGCCTGTTGTTCAATAGGCCACTCAGAGCAATCACCAGAAATACTCAAACTACAAAGAAAATCAGATCACCACCACCACCCCTAAAAAGTACCTATCTGAAGTTGCTCTAAGCCCGCATTTAGAACTCCTCTTGACTAGCTACTCTCAGTACTCAGAAACTGATTTATATTTTGATCCAATCCTTAACCACTGTTTTTATTTCCATAGAAATGCCTCTTATTATCTGATTATCTGAACCATAGGCTTAACTTTGAGAAGACATCTAGATCACTGTGTCCTGAAATGAGTTTGACTCAACTGATGTATTTTCAGAACTAAGAGATTCAACAAGAAGGAACAATCTACCAGCTGTTTGTAATGTGTGAAACTTCCAGGAAAGCTCCAGTGGTGGGAACTACAGAGGCCAAAGGTAGTTCACCCCAAAATGTCCCCTTTGGCATATTGATTCTTTTAAGTAAAAGTTATTTAAGAGACAGACTATACAAGAGAGACATTCAGATCCCTTTCTGTCTTCCTGAAAGTAGGATACAAGTCTCCCATGTGAAAAGGTACCCTTTCTATACCACAAGGTTAAAGAGAAATTTAGAGCTAAGAAGTCTACAACCTGGGGTGCCTGGGTGGCTCAGTGGGTTAAAGCCTCTGCCTTCGGCTCAGGTCATGATCTCAGGGTCCTGGGATCGAGCCCCGCATCAGGCTCTCTGCTCAGCAGGGAGCCTGCTTCCTCCTCTCTCTCTTTGCCTACCACTCTGACTACTTGTGATCTCCATCTGTCAAATAGATGAATAAAAATCTTAAAAAAAAAAAAAGTCTACAATCCTGGTTACTTATTATTAATTTACTACCTTAGTCCAGGTTCTGTTTAGCATTCCTTACTAATTGAGGCTCCCAAAGTTTTCTTTGTCCTGCCAGTTCCTTATAGATTTATACTCTGTTTATAATGTCTAAAAACTTCCTGCCTTGGTCATTTCTTTAGGTCTCAACTGCATTACTGGGCCTCTCTGTTTTTTATTCCTGTCAATCTATCTCATATCAATTAGGCCAGACGGAAGAATCTTGACAGGTAGAAGAAAATTTGAATTCCTCCCCTACAAATGATATGGCCATGTTTCCTGGATCCCTTCTTCCTGACTTGGGGAGAGACTCTACTGAATTTGATTTTGGTACATAGTGCGTTTACTTTTATAAATTAATTTAGGCCAACACTGGGTATAAATTGTTAGAAATGAAAACTGTACATATTTGATAGAATTTCAGTTACATCACAATTCCATTTGCAGACACTTGGCTTTATCTGTGAAACACTTTTATTTATAATATTTGAATTAAGCAATATTAAGAGTTAATTCACAAGAGTTTAGCACAAATTTTGCATATGTATATAAATCTCCACATACTGAACACATTTTATATAGAAATGTAAACATTTATCTAAAAGTAGATATCAAAAAAGAATACTTGCTTGAAGTGATAAAAAATAGTAAAATTCCTTCTAAATTGATAACATTTTCCCCATAATTTGCTTTCTTTGAGCTATATTATCCTTTTTACATCCTAGGTAGAAGGAATTCAGCATTAGAAAATAGTTGGCTACACTTTGTTCAAAGTAATGAGAAATACAGAGGTGAGACCATCAATGGTTTTGTTCTGTTTTGTTAAGTACTGATTGATCTAATTATAGCATATACTGAGTGTTTTTTACATTTTAGGGCTAAAACCCTGAGAAACCCATGGAGGAAACTGTTAAGCACTGAACACAGTTCACTGTATGCCCATTTCCCAGAATTAAATAAACCAAACTAATCGAACAACAAAACCCCATCTTTTCATTAATTTTTAATTTTTGAGTATTGTATTTTCAGGCTTTCTCAATTATTAGACTACACTACCTATTTTACCATAGTAATTATTTAGGCTATTTAAATATCCTCACTTTAGAATTTGGTATAAGCAGATCCTTTTTTCTTTTCAGAAATTATTAAGCTCTGTTGGTGCCACAGCTGAACCTTCTTCGGTTCCAGAGGCTTCTTCAGGCGTCTGTAGCTCTTGACAGTGGTACTTCACTTTAAGTGGTTTACCAGGGTACCAGACCAAGTGAATACGACAGGGAATGATTTCCTAGAAAATAAGAGTTCTAAAATATTATGAGCTGCAGGAATTTCTGGTGAACGCAGTTGTGTATTGCAGGAGAGCTGGCCGTACTGACTCCGCCTCTGGCCCTCCGTCTTGTTCCTGTCCATGCACTGACCTCCCCTGGAAACATGTTCCCGGCCCCACGAAGGTAATATGAGCCCTGACCCTAATGCTGGAAGACTTGTTTGGATCACTAGTAAAGAACCGCCCCTGCCAACCCCACACAGATGGTGCCATAAGGTCCGTTAAAATATCAGACCCCTGAACTCACCACGATGGCCCTGGCACATCCCCTTGTTTTAGCAAATCTGTGGAACTATCGGGACTTTGCACAGAAGAGCTGCATGGTGCCTTGATCCCTGCCTGCTGACCCCCCTTGGCAATAAGTTACCCTGAATCAGACTCTGTGTAAACTGTGTGGTGGAGCTGCCTGCTTCGCTTTTTAGTCTCAAGGTGCCTTCTCAGTCTGGACAATACTTTGTTGCCCCTCCCCCACCTTGTCACATACATACAGTTGTTTTACCTGTGTCGAGAATTCATGGAGCAGAACGGTATAATCAAAATCAATTGTGTCGTCATTGGTTTTCTAGAGGAAGGAAAAAAAGAATGAGTCTAAAAAATGGTAGATTTATATTAGCTTAGAGTTTGGAAGGCTTCTATCAAATTCCCGTTTGGATGAGCCCCTTGAATCTCCTGCTGCCTCTTTAATTCGAGTCCCAGTTCCTCTGGTAGCAGCCTGCATTGAGACACAAAAGTCATGGATTCTCACTGTTTTGTCACCGAGTTAGATGAAAATCTAGTTGAATATCTTTCTCTCACTTTTGCTAATAAGTATGGCTTTGGTAGAGGCTAAGTGCTACGGGAAGAGGGAGAATCTTTTTGTCAACCTTTGGAATCTAGATACTGCCCTTGCACCTCCATTTGATGTATTAGCCCTGATATATAAATTGGCTTAACTTATAAGCTTGAAGTATTTTTTCAGGACAATGCCTTCTTATTCTGTTTTTGAAAACAGCGTTTCTGGAGGAAATCATAGTGGTCTCTAGATTTTAGGCATAAAATTGGAAAGTCTGAAACAAATGGTGGGTTTCCAACTCCATTTGATAAGCTACTTTGCTAAATACACTGAGTGTTACATAGTTTTTAATAAAAAAAATTGGGGTAATTATAATGTTTGTAAACCCTGTCCCATTTAATTAAGACCTTCCTCAGTAACATTATTAAACCTTTCCATTTTTGTTTTTATAGATTCTTCCCCCTCCAGGAAGAAGCATCCTTACACCAACCCAAAAACAGAGCTTATTCAAAAACTGCAGAAGGGGCCACTGCACAGCCTGGCCTGGCAAAGTACCCCAGGGTTGGGCTGCCCTCATCAACGCAAGCTTGCCAAGAAGTAGTTATTTTTAATGTTATTCAGAAATAATCGCTTTGGCTTCTGTTCAAGTTATCACAAATGCCAAATCCTTATAATCCAAATTGATGATTTACTGTTACATTTCCCAGTAATTCAGCACTTTAATCTTTCTAGAGACAGACTAGAGCGTTTTGTTTGCTCCCTTTTATTACTCATGATCCCCACCAGAACCCATGTGGTTTTAGTACAGAGTAAGTAGGCTTGAATTATTAATATATACTATCCAAAGTAGACTGTTAGTTGAATAAATAATAAGGTCTGTAAGAAGGCTTCCTCGGCCAGTGGGCCCTCCAGGTAGGAGGGCTGATCACCACGGGATGATTGGGGCACTGACAGTGTCTTTTACGGACTCTAAGAGTTGAAACAATGCTCGCTTTTACTTTTCTCAATTCATATTAAGGGCTAAGGGTGTGAGGAAAGACCTCGTCTTTTTTTTTTTTTTCCCCTCTAGCCAGCAAATATCTCTCCTTTGTGCCTGGTACAGTCCTCATGGCATTAGGAATGGAATCTGGCCTCAGTTCTAAAGTGACAATTGTGCCGGTTAGGTGGGTCTTACTTTATATCTGTATTTTAGCCTTGTTTCTCTCAGGTCTTGTTCATTTGGAGCTATGAGTTTGTAAGCCTGCCCGTCCTTACACTATTGCATTAAAGGGGGACTTTAACCCCAAGTGTAAAGAAAGCAATTCCACCCAAAAAGCTTCTGGAAAAACTATAATTTCTCTACTTCCCTGAGCCACGGTGAGCCACAGAACACCTAGCCCCACCATCCTGTATCTAGTCTTCTAGAACAGTATATAGATCTGATCTTTGTGACTTTTTAAATATAGTTTCTTGTTTTGCTTGTTGCTGGGTTGCTTCTTTTGCTGAGAGATCATGCAGTCCTTAGTGGCTACACAATAGCAGAATCTGGAAATCTGTGTGGATAAGGGCAAACTTTTCTTTAAGGAGAGTCTAAATGTGTATGAACTTTGAAACCAAATTTACCAGTTGCTTCAGTTATGTTAATTTCAATGACTTTAGTAAGTTTGTTAATCCTCATTTAATAGGCCCTAAGAGATGGAAGTGATTTGCCTTGGGTGACCTAGCAAGCCAGATGCATATTCAATTATTATTTATCTAAAACCCAAATCTTACAGGATAAAAATAAAAGCTAAAGCTTCTACTACGTGACCATACTCCCTCTGCATTTTTGTTTTCTTAATTCTACAATTACTTTTATACCAATTTTCCCACTTGCAGGCTAAGTGAGTGATATTAATGGACAGATGAGAGGCATCAAAGACTGGCTAGAACAAGACAGGAATGGAACTGCTGGATTTGGACCATACTGTGTACTGGTGGTTGTTGGTTTGTCAATGGGTCATGTACAATTGCAAATGAAAAGCACGGATGTTAAGAGATCCTAAGGAGGGACGCCTGCGTGGCTCAGTTGGTTAAGCGGCTGCCTTCGGCTCGGGTCATGATCCCAGGGTCCTGGGATCGAGTCCCGCATCGGGTTCCTTGCTCAGCGGGGAGCCTGCTTCTCCCTCTGCTTCTGCCTGCCTCTCTGCCTGCCTGTCTGCCTGTGCTCGCTCACTCTCTCTCCTTCTGTCTCTGACAAATAAATAAATAAAATTAAAATAAAAAAAAAAAAGAGAGATCCTAAGGAGTAGGAAGAAGGCGCAACAGGAAGATCCCAAGTTCATCTCATTCCATGGACACACTGAAGCAAGAATGGCATGGATTGCAGCTAACTCTGGAAACAACCCAAAGACTGGCAGAGATCTCCCACAGCTGGTTATAGAGAGAAGGCCACAACAGAAAGAGGTGGAGATATGGTGGGGAACCAGACCCCTGACATGACCAACCACACATGGGAGGAATATCACAACCACAGAACAGTGAGAGGATCAGATTCCATACCAGAACTCCTGGCCCTAGGAATCCACCCTGGAAAGATGAGACCCCATCATATTTAGATATGAGGTCTGTGGGGCTTAGCTCTGGGAGAGAGGGAGGGCTACAGGAAGTGAAGGCCTTCAAGAGGCAGGACGCTAAATAATAAGGCCCAAGACAACGCAGAAGGCAGCACAGCACAGTGGCAAAACACCTAGGATATATATGAAGGGGATTTAGTGACTAATTTTAGGACATGTGCCAAAGTGACAGGGATCTACAGGAGATTTCTCCAGGAACAAAAGTGGTGGATGCCATTTTCTTGCTCTCCCCAGCCTTGATAGACAGATGCTTATGGAGCAAGATCTAATACTTTCCATCTACCTTGCTAGGACCCTGTGTCCCCTACAGACCCACCAAACCCAGCAGGCGACACTGGAAAGGTCTGGTGCGACTCCTGCTCTGGCTACAGGAGGCAGAGATAACCCTACAAACCAGCAGCCCACAGTTCTTGGGCTAGGCCTCTTCACTGGCTGTGCAGGCCCTGTACTTTGCGGGTGCCCACAGTTTTTGCAGGGGTGAACTGCATCCAGCCATGCTGAGGGCCAGCCCTGCCCACCAGTGATCCCACAGCTGCTCTAGACAGGACCCTCAACAGCATGGAGAACAAACCCTGCCCTGTGTGTCTGCAACAGGTGCACTGAGGGCCAGCCCCTAGTGGCAAAGCCACAGCAAATCACTGTTCATCAAAAACAGGAGGGTATCAGCCACAGCAACTTCTTTCAAGATATGTCTCCAAAGCCAAAGGAAACAAAAGCCAAAATAAACTTCTGGGACTTCATCAAAATCAAAAGCTTCTGCACAGCAAAGGAAACAGTCAAGAAAAGAGAGAGGCAACCCACGGAATGGGAGAAGATATTTGCAAATGACAGTACAGACAAAAGGTTGATATCCAGGATCTATAAAGAACTCCTGAAACTCAACACACACAAAACAGACAATCATATAAAAAAATGGGCAGAAGATATGAACAGACACTTCTCCAATGAAGACATACAAATGGCTATCAGACACATGAAAAAATGTTCATCATCACTAGTCATCAGGGAGATTCAAATTAAAGCCACATTGAGATATCACCTTACACCAGTTAGAATGGCCAAAATTAACAATACAGAAAACAACATGTGTTGGAGGGGATGTGGAGAAAGGAGACCCCTTTTACACTGTTGATGGGAATGCAAGTTGGTATAGCCTCTTTGGAGAACAGTGTGGAGATTCCTCAAGAAATTAAGAATAGAACTTCCCTATGACCCTGCCATTGCACTACTGGGTATTTACCCCAAAGATACAGATGTTGTGAAAAGAAGGGCCATCTGTACCCCAATGTTTATAGCAGCAATGGCCATGGTCGCCAAACTGTGGAAAGAACCAAGATGCCCTTCAATGGACAAATGGATAAGGAAGATGTGGTCCATATACACTATGGAGTATTATGCCTCCATCAGAAAGGACGAATACCCAACTTTTGTAGCAACATGGATGGGACTGGAAGAGATTATGCTGAGTGAAATAAGTCAAGCAGAGAGAGTCAATTATCACATGGTTTCACTTATTTGTAGAGCATAACAAATAGCATGGAGGACAAGGGGAGTTAGAGAGGAGAAGGGAGTTGGGGGAAATTGGAAGGGGAGGTGAACCATGAGAGACTATGGACTCTGAAAAACAATCTGAGGGGTTTGAAGTGGCAGGGTGGGGGTACCTGGTGGTGGGTATTATAGAGGGCATGGATTGCATGGAGCGCTGGGTGTGGTGCAAAAATAATGAATACTGTTATGCTAAAAAAAAAAGAATAAAAATAAAACAAAACAAAAACAGGAGGGTACATGCAGCCCACAGAGAGGACATCCCTGGAGCACCCAGTTCTGAAGACTCGGGTTGGGGGGCTGTGTACGGGACACCACAGGGCTGCTTCTACACAAGGCCACTAATTTCAAGACCAGAAGACATAAACAGAATGAGGAGACAGAGGAATATATCAAATGTAAGAATAAGACAAAATCACAAAAAAATAAAATAAAATAAAAATAATGACTGTACAGAAATTCACTGTACTTGAGAAAAAGCTGATGAACTCAGAACTTCAACAAAAGTGACAAAAAATATAAAAAAGAACCAGTCAGAGATGAAGAAGTCAATACCTGAAATGAAAAATACACTAAAGGGAAACGGCAGACTAGAGGCAGCGGAAGAACAGATCAGTGATCTGGAAGACAGGGTAATAGGAAGCTGAACAGCAAAGAAAGAAAAGAACAAAAAAAATGAGAGTAGGTTAAGGGAACTCTGTGACTACATCAGGCATAATAACATTAGCACCACAGGGATCCCAGAAGGATAAGACAGGGAAAAGGGGGTAGAAAACTTATAAAAATAGCTGAAAACCTCCCTAATCTGAGGAAACAGACATCCAAATTCAGAAATCACAGATAGCCCCAAACAAGATGAACAAAGAATGTCCACACCAAGACACATAATAATTATGATGACAAAATAATGATAAAGATAATTTTTAATGCAGCAAGAGAAGAAAAATAGTTACATACAAGGAAAACCCATTAGGCTGCCAGCTAATATTTCAGCAGAAACTTCACAAACTAGAAGATGGTATGATGCATCCAAGTGCTGAAAGGAAAAAAGCCTATAACCAAGAATACTTGACAACGTCATCATTCAGAACTGAAGGAGAGATAAAGAGTTTTCCAGACAAACAAAAATCAAAGGATTTCATTACCACTAGCCAGCCTTACAAAAAATGTTAAAGGGGATTATTCACTGGTAAAAACAGACAAATAGTAAAGGTAATAGATTAGTCAGTAGTAAAGCCAATCTGGAAGCTAAAATGTAAAAGCAGTAAATTCAATGTTATCTACAAGAGCTAGTCAAGAGATCCTCAAAAATATGCAAAATAAGAGTAAAAATTTAGTGCCTTTCGTATATGTTCAAACTTAAGTGACCATCAACTTAATATAGATTGCTATACACATAGGATATTATACATGAATACCATGACAACCATAAATCAAAAACCTAAAATAGATACACAAGATTTAAAGATAAAGCAATTCAAAAATAACACTAAGGAACTCATAAGCCATAGGGGAAGGGAGCAAGAGAAGAAAAGAACTCAGAGAACTACAAAAATAACCAGAAAATAATTAACAAAATAGCAACAAGCCTCTGCCTATCAACAATTACTTTAAATATAAATGCTCTAAAGGCTTCAGTCAGAGGACAGAGGGTGACTGAATGTTTAAAAAAACAAGACCCATCTACATGCTGCCTACAAGAGTCTCACTTCACACCTAAAGACACAAGCAGACTGAAACTGAAGGAATGGAAAAAGACATTGGATGCAAATGGAAGTAATAAAAACATCAGGGCAGCAAAACTTAAGACAAAATAGACTTTAAAACAAAACTGTAGCAAGAGACAAGGGCATTGCATAATCTGAAATCAAGTCCACAAGAGTATAGGACATTGTGAACATCCATGCAACTAATATAAGAGCATGTAAATACACGAATCTAATATTAGCAGACATAAAGGGAGAAACACTATAATTGTAGGGAACACCCCATTTACATCAGTGAATCATTCAGACAGAAAATCAATTAAGGAAACAAATGTTTTGATCAACATATTAGACATACTAGACCAGATGGGACTTAAATTTGTTGAGACTTGTTCTGTGGCCTAAAATGGGGTCTATCCTGGAAAATGTTTCATGTATGCTTGAAAAATGTGTATTCTTCTGTTTTTGGATGAAATATTCTGTGTATACAGAACAGACAAAGCTTGCTGTCATTATAAGAATAAAAAGATTAGATAGAAATGAGACCAAAAAGAAAAGAAAAGATCAGTGATACCAAGACCAGGACCTTTGAAAAGGTAAAACTCATAAACCATTAGCCAGACTCATTAACAAGGAGAGAAGACTCAGAATTAGAAATGAAAGAGGAGAAATAATATAACACCACAGAAAATTGAAGGTATACTAAGAGAATACTAAGAAAAATGAGATGCCAATGAGTTGGACAACCTAAAAGAAACCGTAAATTCCTTAAAAAAAAAAAAAATTCCAAAACTGAGTCAGAAAAATCAGAAGAGACTGATTACTGGTAACAAAATTGAATAAGTTAAAAAAAAAAAATCTCACGAGCAAAAGTCCAGGACCAGAAGTCTTCATGGATCAATTGTACCAAACATTGAAAGAAGAATTAATAAGAATTTTTCTCAAACTATTAGAAAAAAAATAGAAAGGGAATGAAAACTAGCAAGTTCATCTGAGTCCAGAATCCTCCTGATGCCAAAACCACAAAAGACACTATAAAAAATAAGAACTATAGGCCAATATTCCTGATGAATATAGATATAAAAATACTCAACAAAATATTAGCCAGCTGAGTTCAACAATACATTAAAAGGATCATTCATCACAATCAAGTTAGATTTATTCCAGGAATGCAAGGATGATTCAATATTTGCAAATCAACCAACATGATACATTACCAAGAAGAAGGATAAAAACCATACAATCATTTCAATAGACGCAGAGAAGATATTTAGCAAATTCAACATCTGGTCATGACAAAAACTCAACAAAGTAGAGTTAGAGGGAACATACCTCAACATAATAAAGGCATATGAAAAATCCACAGCTAATGTCACACTGAATATCGAAAAAAGGACAAGTTTTTCTTTAAGATCAGGAACAAGATGAGGATGTGAAGTTTCACCACTTTAATTCAACAAAAGTCATATGAAGCCGTTGCTACAGCAATGAGAAAAGAAAAAAGAATAAAAGGCATCCAACTTGGTAAAGAGGAAATAAAACTTTCAATATTTTCAGATGACATGATACTCTGTAAAAAACCCCAAAGACTCCACCAAAAAACTATTAGAACTTATAATTACAACCTCAGTGAATTTGTAGGATACAAAATTAATATATAGAAATCTGTTGCATTTCTCTATACTAATGAATTAGCAGAAAGCAAAATTAAAACAATTCCATTGACAATTGCACTAAAGGAATAAAGTACCTAGGAATTGATTTAAACAAGTAGGTTAAAGATGTATACTCTTAAATCTACAAGACATTGATAAAGAAGTTAGAGACAACATGAATGGAAAGGCATACCATCCTCATGAATATTGGAAGAATGAGTATTATTAAAATGTCCCTACTACGAAAAGTAACCTACCAATTTATGCAATCACTATTCAAAATACCAACAGTATTTTTCACAGATGTAGAACAAATAATCTTAAATTTTGTTTGGAACCACAAAGGACCCCAAATAGCTAAAGCAGTTGTGAGAATAAACAAAGCTGGAAGTATCCCACTTCCAGATTTCAAGATATACTGCAAAGCCATAGTAATGAAAACAGTACGATACTAGCACAAATATAGACACCTACATCGGTGGAACAGGATAAGGAGCCCAGGAATAAACCCATGCTTATATGGTTAATCTACAACAAAGGATGAATACACAATGGGGAAAAGGCATTCTTCTCAAAAAAATGATGATGGGAAAACTGAAGAGCTACATGCAGAAAAATGAAACCGGGACTTTTTAAATACCATAAATAAAAATAAACTCAAAATGGATCAAAGAGCCAAAAATGTGAGATGTGAAACCATAAAGAAAACATAACCATCAACAAAATGAAAAGGCAACTTACTGAATGGGAGAAGGTATTTCTAAATGATTTATTCAATGGGGGTTAATATCTAAAATATATAAAGGACTCATGCAACACCAAAACAACAATAAAAACAACAAAACCAAAGAAACCTCCAACATTCCAATTAAAAAAATGGGCAGAAGACATGAATAGATGTATTGCAAATAAGACCTACAGATGGCCAATAAACACATGAAAAGATGGTCAATATCACTAATCATCAGGGTAATGCAAATCAAAACCACAATGAGATATAACCTCGCACCTATCAGAATGGCTAATACTAAAATGCCAACAAATGTTGGCGAATATGTAGAGAAAAGGGAACACTTGCCCACTGTTGGTGGGAATGTAAGCTGGTACAACCACTGTGGAAAACAGTACGGAAATTCCGCAAAAATTAAAAATAGAAATACCATAAGATCCAATAATTCCACTACTAGGTATTTACCCAAAGAATATGAAAACATTAATTTGGCGCCTGGGTGGCTCAGTGGGTTAAGCCGCTGTCTTCAGCTCAGGTCATGATCTCAGGGTCCTGGGATCAAGTCCCGCATCGGGCTCTCTGCTCAGCAGGGAGCCTGCTTCCTCCTCTCTCTCTCTCTGCCTGCCTTTCCATCTGCTTGTAATATCTCTCTGTCAAATAAATAAATAAAATCTTTAAAAAAAAGAATATGAAAACATTAATTTGAAAAGATAAATGTACCCCTATATTCATTACAGTATTATTTACAATAGCAAAGATATGGATTCAAACTAAGTATCCATCTATAGGTGAATGGATAATAAAGATATGGTATATATACATATACCAGGGAGTTTTACTCAGCCATAAAAAAGAATGCAATTGCCATTTGTAACAACATGGATGAATCTAGAAGAGTACTACTGCAAGTAAGTCAGGCAAAGAAGGACACATACCATATGATTTCACTCATATACGGAATGTAAAAGACAAACAACAAAAAAGATTCATAAAAACAGAGAACATACTGCTCATTGCTAGAGGGGAGGGAGGTGGGGGGGTGGGGAAATAGGTGAAGAGAATTAAGAAGTCAAAATTCTGAGGCACCGGTGGCTCAGACAGTTAAGCATCTGCCTTTGGCTCAGGTCATGATCACAGGGTGCTAGGATCAAATCCCACATCAGGCTCCTTGTTCATCGTGGAGCCTGCTTCTCCCTCTCCCTCTGCTTCTGCTCCCCATGCTTGTGGTGTCTCTCTGTCAAATAAATAAATAAATAAAATCTTAAAAAAAAAACAACAACCCAAAAAGTGTTTTAAAAAAACGTACAGACTTCCGTGCAATGTATGTCCTCCTTAAGACTAACATAATAAAAAAAAATTACCAAGAAAAAGAAAAGAAAAGAAAAGAAATGCCCATGGTAATACTTAGACTTTTTTTTTTTTTTTTTTTTTTTTTTTTACATTTCAAGACCCTTCACAAAAACATTTCTATATTTTAAACTTTTTTCAAGCCACATAGTCAAAGTCATATTGTATAATTTAAGAGCTAGACATGATGTTCACCACTATAAATATAACTATCAGTAATACTGTTAAATGTATTCCATAAATGTGAATAGAAATTTTCACCATGACTATGGTTTTTTTTTTTAAGATTTTATTTATTTATTTGACAGAGAGAGATCACAAATAGGCAGAGAGGCAGGCAGAGAGAGAGGAGGAAGCAGGCTCCCTGCTGGGCAGAGAGTCCGACGGGGGGGGGGGGGCCTCGATCCCACAACCCTGGGATAATGATCTGAGCTGAAGGCAGAGGCTTTAACCTAACACTGAGCCACCCAGGCGCCCCATGACTATGTTTTAATACAGTTAAAAAGACCTTAAAAAAAAAAGTTCAAACTTCGTTATAAAATAAGTAAGTCACAGAAATGGAAAGTAGAGCACAGGCAATACAGTCAATAATATTAAATAATGTGAAGTGGTGACTGTACTTACTACGATGAGCACTAATGTACAGACTCGTGGAATCACCATACTGTTTACCTGAAACTAATGCAACATGGTATGTCAACTATACTTGGATAATATGAAAAATAAACCAATAAAATAATTAAAGTGTTTGGGAAAAAATCAATTTTTTTCCTCTGTTGTATATGTATTGCTGTATTCTTTTTGTGTTTTTCTCTCACATTCATTACAATTAGTTCTAAATTATCTTAACATCATTTCCTACACTGTAAACCAAGTTTCACCTAAACTTCCAGTTAAGGTAAAAGTCTTTTGTGGATATAATCATCTTGGTAGATAAAAGAAAGAGCCAGAAAGAGATAGAGGAACTTTTATGTAGCATCCTGACTTGAAATATAGCAATAATCAATTAAATGGTAGTTTCTATTAAAAGCATTCTATAAAGAGAAAGAAATGTGTTCATTTTTGATAATTAATAAAAAACTGTATCTCTCACCTGTTTTACAAGTGGCTTTTGAACAACACACCAATCTTACTGGCATTAATAATGCTTACTTGACATGATATGAAGGTCCATTATGGCAATATGGGGAGACCCTGAACTCCTCTCCCCAAGATGCACTGAGTCAACACCTACATAGAGAAGAGTTCCTCTTCACGAACTTTGAGAGCTGACTGAACAGCTTCAGAACAGCAAAGAATAAAGGGGTCACATAAAGAATGGCAGGAAAGATGGAGAAACAGTAACCTTGGGAACCTCAAGGCTGCCAAGTAGTGAGGAGGGATGGTACTAAGGGAGTGGGAACAAATTCACATGCCCTGGGTCACAGGGAAAAAACCATGGTTTAAAAGGCAACTGGAATTTAAAGAAATTAGCCCCTGAGTGTCTTCTAAACACCAGAGAACCCATGGAACATTCTCTGGGGTTGGAGAGGTTGGTGAGAGAGCAGCTAGTGCAGATGGGAGTACCATCTAGCACCCTAACTGGCTGCACCATTCCATCCCAGCTGCCTAGTAGACAGAAAAAAAGCCATTGATTAAAAAAAAAAAAAAAAAAAAAACCTAGAGTATAAAGGAGACAGCCCTAGAGGAGCTGCAGGACTGCTCTCCAGGGTCAGAGGGGCTGGCACACACCAATGTATACATCCCCACACTTCTACCTTGACCGTGAGGATAGGAGCAGGGTACAGGAACCTTGGCCGAATTGACGGCTGAGTGGCTGCCTTACTG
Organism: Mustela nivalis; assembly: GCF_964662115.1. Lineage (NCBI taxonomy): Eukaryota > Metazoa > Chordata > Mammalia > Carnivora > Mustelidae > Mustela > Mustela nivalis. Next base: position 82,178,723 of record NC_139020.1, read on the forward strand.
ACCCCAGGGCTCCTAGCCACACCAGCCCCAGCTGTACCTCCCAAAAGGGTCCCCTCAACAGCCTGAGCTCCAGCCACCCCATTGTGGTGGCCCCAGTATAGCACACACTCACAGACACCCCGGGACAGCACCCACTACAGCTCCAGCTATATCACCAAGGTGACAGAGATGCAAAACATGCCATGCCTGTACCTGCTTTGGCTTCAGATGACTTACCAGGACACTCCTTGCGTGGAATACCCATAGGATACCCTGACATGTGCCCCATCTTGGCTCTAGCCACCCAGCCAGAGAACTCCCTGCATGTAGCACCCTGGGACACCCTGGCCCACACCTACCAAACTTCAACTGCCCTGCCTGAGTGCCCTATGCTGAGTACCCTGGGACCACCCCTGGCTTGTACCAACTTCAGCTACAGCTCTCCCACCAGGATGCCTTCAGTGCAGAAAGGTACTGTCCTCTCTCCTAGCCATCCCACCAGGACAGCCTAAGCACAAAGTGCGTCATGCCCACCAGCCACCGTTCTAGCTGGCCAGCCAAAGTCACCAGGTACACAGTCTATAAGGGGGGTGACCATATATAAAACTATTCCTTCAAGTTTAGGAGAAGTAAGTTCGAATTCACAGAGGCTAACACAGAAAGTCAAGCAAAATGGGAAGACAAAGGCATATACTCCAAATGAAAGAACAAGATAAAACCTCAGAAAAAGGACTAAATGAAATGGAGATAGGCATTCTATCTGATAAAGAGTTCAAAGTAGTGATCATAAAGATGCTCGCCAGACTGAAGAGAAGAGTGGATGAACTTAGTGAGATTGTCAACAAGTAAAAAATATAAAAATAGAACCAATCATGGGACTCCTGGGTGGCTCAGTGGGTTAAGGCTTCTGCCTTCGGCTCAGGTCATGATCCCAGGGTCCTGGGATTGAGCCCCACATTGGGCTCTCTGCTCAGTGGAGAACCTGCTTCCTCCCCTCTCTCTGCCTGCCTACTTGTAAGCTCTGTCTATCAAATAAATAAAATCTTTAAAAAAATAGAACCAATCATTAAAGAATATAATATCTGAAATGAAAAATACACTAGAGAGAAGCAACATTAGATTAGCAGATGCAGGGCGCCTGGGTGGCTCAGTGGTTAAGCCGCTGCCTTCGGCTCGGGTCATGATCTCAGGGTCCTGGGATCGAGTCCTGCATTGGACTCTCTGCTCAGCAGGGAGCCTGCTTCCTCCTCTCTCTCTCTCTGCCTGCCTCTCTGCCTACTTGTGATTTCTCTCTGTCAAATAAATAAATAAAATCTTTAAAAAAAAAAGTAAATTAAAAAAAAAAGATTAGCAGATGCAGAAGAATGGATTGGTGATCTGGAAGACACAGAAGTGGAAAGCAACTAAGCAAAAGAAACAACAAAGATAAAAAAGAAAGAATGGAAATAGCAAAAGCAATCAGATAACAATTAGAAATAAAAGGTATTCAAATTGGCAAAGAAGTCAAACTCTCTATCCTCACAGATGACATGATACTTTTTATGGAAAACCCAGAAGACTCCACACCCAAACTATTAGAATTCATACAGCAACTCAGTAATGTTGCAGGATATTAAATCAATGCACAGAAATCAGTTGCTTTCTTATACACTTCCAATGAAAATATAAAAAGGGAAATTAGGGGATAGATTCCATTAACTATACACAAAAAAAAACCCCATAAAATACTTTGGCATAGGCTCGAAAAAGGCATGGAAGATATTAGAGAAACCCTCTCGAGAGATATAAAAGCCCTTTCTGGAGAAATAAAAGAACTAAAATCTAACCAAGTTGAAATCAAAAAAGCTATTAATGAGGTGCAATCAAAAATGGAGGCTCTAACTGCTAGGATAAATGAGGCAGAAGAAAGAATTAGTGATATAGAAGACCAAATGACAGAGAATAAAGAAGCTGAGCAAAAGAGGGACAAACAGCTACTGGACCACGAGGGGAGAATTCGACAGATAAGTGACACCATAAGACGAAACAACATTAGAATAATTGGGATTCCAGAAGAAGAAGAAAGAGAGAGGGGAGCAGAAGGTATACTGGAGAGAATTATTGGGGAGAATTTCCCCAATATGGCAAAGGGAACGAGCATCAAAATTCAGGAGGTTCAGAGAATGCCCCTCAAAATCAATAAGAATAGGCCCACACCCCGTCACCTAATAGTAAAATTTACAAGTCTCAGTGACAAAGAGAAAATCCTGAAAGCAGCCCGGGAAAAGAAGTCTGTAACATACAATGGTAAAAATATTAGATTGGCAGCTGACTTATCCACAGAGACCTGGCAGGCCAGAAAGAGCTGGCATGATATTTTTAGAGCACTAAACGAGAAAAACATGCAGCCCAGAATACTATATCCAGCTAGGCTATCATTGAAAATAGAAGGAGAGATTAAAAGCTTCCAGGACAAACAACAACTGAAAGAATTTGCAAATACCAAACCAGCTCTACAGGAAATATTGAAAGGGGTCCTCTAAGCAAAGAGAGAGCCTACAAGTGGTAGATCAGAAAGGAACAGAGACCATATACAGTAACAGTCACCTTACAGGCAATACAATGGCCCTAAATTCCAATAGTTACCCTGAATGTGAATGGGCTAAATGCCCCTGTCAAAAGACACAGGGTATCAGAATGGATAAAAAAACAAAACCCATCTATATGTTGCCTCCAAGAAACTCATTTTAAGCCCGAAGACACCTCCAGATTTAAAGTGAGGGGGTGGAAAAGAATTTACCATGCTAATGGACATCAGAAGAAAGCAGGAGTGGCAATCCTTATATCAGATCAATTAGATTTTAAGCCAAAGACTATAATAAGAGATGAGGAAGGACACTATATATACTCAAAGGGTCTGTCCAACAAGAAGACTTAACAATTTTAAATATCTATGCCCCCAACGTGGGAGCAGCCAACTATATAAACCAATTAATAACAAAATCAAAGAAACACATCAACAATAATACAATAATAGTAGGGGACTTTAACACTCCCCTCACTGAAATGGACAGGTCATCCAAGCAAAAGATCAGCAAGGAAATAAAGGCCTTAAACGACACACTGGACCAGATGGACATCACAGATATATTCAGAACATTTCATCCCAAAGCAACAGAATACACATTCTTCTCTAGTGCACATGGAACATTCTCCAGAATAGATCACATCCTCGGTCCTAAATCAGGACTCAACCGGTATCAAAAGATTGGGATCATTCCCTGCATATTTTCAGACCACAATGCTCTAAAGCTAGAACTCAACCACAAAAGGAAGTTTGGAAAGAACCCAAATACATGGAGATTAAACAGTATCCTTCTAAAGAATGAATGGGTCAACCGGGAAATTAAAGAAGAATTGAAAAAAATCATGGAAACAAATGATAATGAAAATACAACGGTTCAAAATCTGTGGGACACAACAAAGGCAGTCCTGAGAGGAAAATATATAGCGGTACAAGCCTTTCTCAAGAAACAAGAAAGGTCTCAGGTACACAACCTAACCCTACACCTAAAGGAGCTGCAGAAAGAACAAGAAAGAAACCCTAAGCCCAGCAGGAGAAGAGAAATAATAAAGATCAGAGCAGAAATCAATGAAATAGAAACCAAAAAAACAATAGAACAAATCAACAAAACTAGGAGCTGGTTCTTTGAAAGAATTAATAAAATTGATAAACCCCTGGCCAGACTTATCAAAAAGAAAAGAGAAAGGACCCAAATAAATAAAATCATGAATGAAAGAGGAGAGATCACAACTAACACCAAAGAAATACAAACTATTATAAGAACATACTATGAGCAACTCTACGGCAATAAATTTGGCAATCTGGAAGAAATGGATGCATTCCTAGAAACATATAAACTACCACAATTGAACCAGGAAGAAATAGAAAGCCTGAACAGACCCATAACCAGTAAGGAGATTGAAACAGTCATTAAAAATCTCCAAACAAACAAAAGCCCAGGGCCAGACGGCTTCCCGGGGGAATTCTACCAAACATTTAAAGAAGAACTAATTCCTATTCTCCGGAAACTGTTCCAAAAAATAGAAATGGAAGGAAAACTTCCAAACTCATTTTATGAGGCCAGCATCACCTTGATCCCAAAACCAGACAAGGATCCCACCAAAAAAGAGAGCTATAGACCGATATCCTTGATGAACACAGATGCGAAAATACTCAACAAAATACTAGCCAATAGGATTCAACAGTACATTAAAAAGATTATTCACCACGACCAAGTGGGATTTATTCCAGGGCTGCAAGGTTGGTTCAACATCCGCAAATCAGTCAATGTGATACAACACATCAATAAAAGAAAGAACAAGAACCATATGATACTCTGAATAGATGCTGAAAAAGCATTTGACAAAGTACAGCATCCCTTCCTGATCAAAACTCTTCAAAGTGTAGGGATAGAGGGCACATACCTCAATATCATCAAAGCCATCTATGAAAAACCCACCGCAAATATCCTTCTCAATGGAGAAAAACTGAAAGCTTTTCCACTAAGGTCAGGAACACGGCAGGGATGTCCATTATCACCACTGCTATTCAACATAGTACTAGAGGTCCTAGCCTCAGCAATCGACAACAAAAGGAAATTAAAGGCATCCAAATCGGCAAAGAAGAAGTCAAATTATCACTCTTCGCAGATGATATGATACTATATGTGGAAAACCCAAAAGACTCCACTCCAAAACTGCTAGAACTTATACAGGAATTCAGTAAAGTGTCAGGATATAAAATCAATGCACAGAAATCAGTTGCATTTCTCTACACCAACAGCAAGACAGAAGAAAGAGATATTAAGGAGTCAATCCCATTTACAATTGCATCCAAAACCACAAGATACCTAGGAATAAACCTAACCAAAGAGACACAGAATCTATACTCAGAAAACTATAAAGTACTCATGAAAGAAATTGAGGAAGACACAAAGAAATGGAAAAATGTTCCATGCTCCTGGATTGGAAGAATAAATATTGTGAAAATGTCTATGCTACCTAAAGCAATCTACACATTTAATGCAATTCCTATCAAAGTACCATCCATCTTTTTCAAAGAAATGGAACAAATAATGCTAAAATTTATATGGAACCAGAAAAGACCTCGAATAGCCAAAGGGATATTGAAAAAGAAAGCCAAAGTTTGTGGCATCACAATTCCGGACTTCAAGCTCTATTACAAAGCTGTCATCATCAAGACAGCATGGTACTGGCACAAAAACAGACACATAGATCAATGGAACAGAATAGAGAGCCCAGAAATAGACCCTCAAATCTATGGTCAACTCATCTTCGACAAAGCAGGAAAGAATGTCCAATGGAAAAAAGACAGCCTCTTCAATAAATGGTGTTGGGAAAATTGGACAGCCACATGCAGAAAAATGAAATTGGACCATTTCCTTACACCACACACAAAAATAGACTCAAAATGGATGAAGGACCTCAATGTGCGAAAGGAATCCATCAAAATCCTTGAGGAGAACACAGGCAGCAACCTCTTCGACCTCTGCCGCAGCAACATCTTCCTAGGAAAAGGCAAAAGGCAAGGGAAGCAAGGGAAAAAATGAACTATTGGGATTTCATCAAGATCAAAAGCTTTTGCACAGCAAAGGAAACAGTTAACAAAATCAAAAGACAACTGACAGAATGGGAGAAGATATTTGCAAACGACATATCAGATAAAGGACTAGTGTCCAGAATCTATAAAGAACTTAGCAAACTCAACACCCAAAGAACAAATAATCCAATCAAGAAATGGGCAGAGGACATGAACAGACATTTCTGCAAAGAAGACATCCAGATGGCCAACAGACACATGAAAAAGTGCTCCATATCACTCGGCATCAGGGAAATACAAATCAAAACCACAATGAGATATCACCTCACACCAGTCAGAATGGCTAAAATCAATAAGTCAGGAAATGACAGATGCTGGCGAGGATGTGGAGAAAGGGAACCCTCCTACATTGTTGGTGGGAATGCAAGCTGGTGCAGCCACTCTGGAAAACAGCATGGAGGTTCCTCAAAATGTTGAAAATAGAACTGCCCTATGACCCAGCAATTGCACTATTGGGTATTTACCCTAAAGATACAAACGTAGTGATCCAAAGGGGCACGTGCACCCGAATGTTTATAGCAGCAATGTCCACAATAGCCAAACTATGGAAAGAACCTAGATGTCCATCAACAGATGAATGGATCAAGAAGATGTGGTATATATACACAATGGAATACTATGCAGCCATCAAAAGAAATGAAATCTTGCCATTTGCGACAACATGGATGGAACTAGAGCGAATCATGCTTAGCGAAATAAGTCAAGCAGAGAAAGACAACTATCATATGATCTCCCTGATATGAGGAAGTGGTGATCCAACATGGAGGCTTAAGTGGGTAGGAGAAGAATAAAAGAAACAAGATGGGATTGGGAGGGAGACAAACCATAAGTGACTCTTAATCTCACAAAACAAACTGAGGGTTGCTGGGGGGAGGGGGTTTGGGAGAAGAGGGTGGGATTATGGACATTGGGGAGGGTATGTGCTTTGGTGAGTGCTGTGAAGTGTGTAAACCTGGTGATTCACAGACCTGTACCCCTGGGGATAAAAATATATGTTTATAAAAAATAAAAAAATTAAAAAAAAAATACTTTGGCATAAACTTAACCAAAGAGGTAAAGGATCTGTACTTGGAGAACTATAGAACACTCATGAAAGAAATTGAAGAAGACACAGAAAGATGGAAAAGCATTCCATGCTCATGGATTGGAATAATAAACATTATTAAAACATCTATACTCCCCAGAGCAATCTATACTTTCAATGCCATCCTAATCAAAATTCCTCTGGCATTCTTCAAAGTGCTGCAACAAACAATCCTAAAATTCTATGGAACCAGAAGAGACCCTGAATCACTAAGGAAATTTTGAGAAAGAAAAAGCTGGGGGTATCACGTTGCCTGATTTCAAGTTTTACTACAAAGCTGTGATCATCAAGACAGCATGGTACTGGCACAAAAACAGACACATAGACGAATGGAACAGAGTAGAGAGTCCAGATATGGGTCTTCTACTCTATGGTCAAATAATCTTCGACAAAACAGAAGAAAATATCCAGTGGGAAATAAAACAATCTCTTCAATAAATGGTGCTGGGAAAATTGGACACTATGTATAGAAGAATGAAACTCGACCATTCTCTTATACCATACACAAAGATAAAATTGAAATGGATAAAAGACCTCAACATGAGGCAGGAATCTATCAAAATCCTAGTGGAGAAGATAGGCAGTAAACTCTTCAATATCCGCCACAGCAACTTCTTTCAAGACATATCTCCAAAGAAAAAGGAAACAAAAGTGAAAATGAACTTTTGGGACTTCATCAAGATCAAAAGCTTCTGCATAGCAGAGGAAACAGTCAACAAAACAAAGAGGCAACCCACAGAATGGGAGAAGATATTTGCAAATGACATTACAGACAAAGGGTTGATATCTAAGATCTATAAAGAACTCCTCAAACTCAACACCCAAAACACAGATAATCATGTCAAAAAATGTGCAGAAGACATTAACAGACACTTCTCCAAAGAAGACATAAAAATGGCTAACAGACATATGAAAAAATGTTCATCATCACTAGCCATCAGGGAAATTCAAATCAAAACCACACTGAGATACCTCCTTACACCAGTCCGAATGGCCCAAATCAACAGGACAGGAAACAACAAGTGTTGAAGAGGATGTGGAGAAAGGGGAACCCTCTTACACTGTTGGTGGGAATGCAAGTTGGTGTAGCCACTTTGGAAAACAGTGTGGTGATTCCTTAAGAAATTAAAAATAGAGCTACCCTATGACTCTGTGATTGCATTACTGGGTATTTACCCCAAAGGTACAGATGTAGTGAGAAGAAGGACCATCTGTACCCCAATATTCATAGCAGCAATGGCCACATTTGCCAAACTGTGGAAAGAGCCGAGATCCCCTTCAACAGATGAATGGATAAAGAAGATGTGGTCCATATATACAATGGAATATGAGGCAGGCAATCGGAAAGGATGAATACCCAACTATTTTATCAACATGGATGGGACTGGAGGAGATTATACTGAGTGAAATAAGTCAAGCAGAGAAAGTCAATGATTATATGGTTTTGCTTACTTGTGGAGATAAGGAATAACATGGAGGACATTAGGAGAAGGAAAGGAAAAGTTAATTGGAGGAAATTGGAGGGGAAGGCAAAAGATGAGAGACTGTGAACTCTGAGAAACAAACTGAGGGTTATGGAGGGTAGGTAGGTCGGGGGATGGGTGAGCCTGGTGGTGGGTATTAAAGAGTGCACATATTGCCTGGAGCACTGGGTGTGGTGCATAAACAATAATCTTGGAACATGAGAAAAATAAAATTAAGATGCTAAAAAAAAGAAAGAATGAAAATAAAATCAGGATAGGTTAAAGGATTTCTGGGACAACATCAAGCATACTAACATTAGCATTATAAAGATTCCAGAAAAAGGAGAGAATGGGGCAGAAAACTTATCTGAAGAAATAACAGGTGAAAACTTCGCTAATCTGGGGAAGGAAACAGACACCTAGTTCCAGGAAGCACAAAGACCCAAACAGGATAAAGCCAAGGAGGTACACCAAAACAATTAAAATATCAAAGATTAAAGAGAGAGAATGGAGGCGGGGGGGGGGGGGGCACGCCTGGGTGGCTCAGTGGGTTAAGCCTCTGCCTTCGGCTCAGATCAGGATCCCAGGGTCCTGGGATTGAGCCCCGAATCAGGCTCTCTGGTCTTGCAGGGAGCCTGCTTCCCCCCTCTCTCTCTGCCTACCTCTCTGTCTACTTGTGATCTCTCTTTCTGTGTCAAATAAATAAATAAAATCTTATAAAAAAAATAAAGACAGAGAATCTTAGAAGCAGCAGGAGAAAAGGAACTACTTATGTTCAAAGAAAATTCCATAAGGCTTCAGCAGATAATTTGCAGCCAGAAGGGAGTGGGATGATATATTTAAAGTACCAGAAAAAAATACATACAACCAAAAATACTCTATCTGGTAAGGTCATCAATCAGAATTAAAGGAGAAATAAATAGTTTTCCAAACAAAAGTTAAAGGAGTTTTCCACCATTAAACTGGCCTTAAAAGAAATGCTAAAGGGACTTCCTTAAGTGGAAAAGAAAAGGTCACACGTAAAAAAAAGAAAAGAAGAAAAAAAGAGAAAATGTCATAAGTAAAATATGAAAGGAAATATTTCATGATCAAAAGCAAACTTAGAATAAAGTTAGAAGACCAATCACATGTAATAATAGTATGAAGATTAAAAGAAAAGTAGTAAAATCAATTACATAAAAAAATTTGTTAAGGGACTCGTAAAATAAAAAGATGTAAATTATGGCAATATATACATAAAGTGTGGGGGAGGGAGTAAACATATAGTACTTTCAGACTGTGTGAGAACTTAAGTGACCATCAGCTAACTATAAAGATAACTAACTAACTATAACTAGATTGTTATATATTCAGAATATTATATATGAGCTACATGATAACCATACATGAAGAAAGAAAAAGGAAAGCAAAGCATAACAGTGAAGAAAGTCACGCAAAGGAAGAGGATAAGAGGAAGGAACAGAGAACAAATATAAAATAATGAGTAAGCAATTAACAAAATTGCAGTGAGTACATGCCAATCAATAGTAGCTTTAAATGTAAATGGTCTAATCACTCCAAGCAAAAGACATAGGGTGAATAAATGGATAGAAACAACAACAAGACCCATCAATATGATGCCTACAAGAGACTCATTTCAGATCTACAGACACATATAGACCAAGAGTGAAGGGATCAAATAAAGATATTCCATACAAATGGAAGTAACAAAAAAGCCAGAATAATAATTCTTTTATTAGACAAAATAGATTTTAAAACAAGGCTGTATAGCAAGAGACAAAGAAGGGCATGACATAATGATAAAGGGATCAATCTTATAAGAGGAGAAAACAATTATAAATACCCATGCAACCAACACAGGACCAGTTAAATACATTAAACAAATACTAACAGAGAAAGGGAGAAACTGACAAATACTAAGATACAAGGATGGAAATACAGTAATAGTGGGCCTGAGACATAACACAGAATCTGCAGTTTGAAAAGTTCTAAGGGCATATGTAAAAAACATTTATTTACTAATCCAAGAACATGTCCCGGAGAAATAGGGATCTTCAGGAGATTTCCTCAGAAACAAAAGTGTAGTGGGTGCCATTTCTCCACTCCTCCTCCAGTCTAGACAGTTGGACATTTGTGGGAGGCAGTGCTGCACTCCCCATCTTTCTTGCTATATTAAAAGCTCTGCCCCATCCAACCCACCTGCTCATGCAGGTGGCTGCCCTAACAAACCCTGCAAGCAACTCTGCGCAGGGACTGGTACCACTCCAAAGTGACTCCTGCCTTGGAGGGGTGATGAGAAAACCCCACACAACTGTAAGCCTAAAGTTCCCGCAGCCAATCCTTTTTGTTACCTGTCCAGGGATCAAATCTTGCCATGCTGGGTGCACCTGCAGGTGCAACAGAGAAGCAGATTGCAGACACCTAGTCTGACTGCTGGCCCAATTCATCAATATGCCTGTGACGGCCTCCGAGAAGCCTCTCAACAGTACTGGAACCAAACTCTGTCCATAGCAGGCAAGGTAGAACATTGTAGCTGATTGGACTGAAGGCAAATGGAGCTCAGCCGTGACACACAGCCCTCATAGGGGACACTCCTGGATTGCCTGATTCTGGTGACCAGAGGGAACTGCACTACAGGGCACCAAACACCTTCTACACAAGAACACAACTTTCAAAGCTAGGAGATATAGCTCACCAACCTTCTACACAGAAACAAGCAGAGACAATGAGGGAACAGAAAACTATGTCCCAAAGGAAAGAACAACACAATCAAGGGAAAAAAGCTAAATAAAACAGAGGTAAGTAATATGCCTGTAAAAGAATTTAAAGTAATGGTCATAAGATACTCACTGTTCTTGAAAAAAGACTGGATGAATTCAGTGAAAACTTCAACAAAGAGAATATATTAAAAAAGAACCAGTCAGGGATGAAGAATTCAATGACAAAAAATAGACTAGCAGGAATCAGCAGCAGATTAGAGAATATAGAAGAATGGATCAGCATTCTGGAGGACAGGCTAATGGAAAGCAAACAAGCAAAACAACAAAAGGAAAACTAACAGTGAAGAATGAGAATAGATCAAAGGAACTAAGCGACAAACTGAGCTTACCACTTGCATTACAGGGATCCCAGAAGGAGAAGACAGGATGAAAAAGGCAAAAAATTTATTTGAAGAAATAATAGCTGAAAATTTTCTAACCCTAGAGAAGGAACTACATCTAGGTAGAGGAAGCAGGGAGAACACTTAATAAGATGAATCTAAGGAGACCCCCACCAAGACACACAATTACAGTAGCAAAAAGTAGTGATAAAGAGATAATTTTAAAAACAACAAGAGGAAAGAAAACAGTTACAAGGGAAACCTCATAAGGCTCTCTGCTGATTTTTCCAACACAAACTTTGTGGGCCAGAAGGCAGTGGCATGATATATTCAAAGTGCTAAAAGAAAAAAAAAAAAAAGCTGCTATCAAGAATACTCTACCCAGCAATGTTATTGTTCAGACTAGGAGAAAGGGAATTTCCCAAGCAAAAGCCAAAGTTCATGACCACTAAACTATCCTTAAAAAAAAAAAAAAAAAAAGTTAAAGAGAAAGAAAATACCCTAACTAGAGGTAAAAAATTATGAAAGGAAAAAAAGTTACAGGTAGAAATAGACAGAGTAAAGGTAGTAGATTACTTAAAAAGTCAGTATGGAGGTTAAAACATAAAATAAAATCCATTGTATCTGCAAAAGTTAGTTGAGGGATACACAGAAATATGTAAAATATGACCTTAAGTATATAAAATGTGGAGAGGGGAGAAAAAAATTAATGTTTTTAGAATGTGTTTGAACTTAAGTGACCATCAATTTAATATAGACTGAGAAACATAGGATATTATATATGAACCCAATAATAACCTATCATGGATACACAAAAAATAAACAGAAGGGACTCCAAGCAAATACTAAAGAAAGCCATCAAACCAGAAAGTAAGAGAACAAGCACAGAATAAAGCAACAGAGAGGAACTAGAAAAACAAAACAAAAATAACAATTAACAATAAGTACATACTTCTTACTAATTACCTTAAATGTAAATGGTCTAAATGGTTCACTCAAGACTCTGGTGGAGTGAATGGGTTAAAAAAAACAAAAGACCATATATATCCTAAAAATGACTCACTTTGGAACGAAAGACACACACAAACTGAATGTGAAGGCCTGGAAAAACATTTCCAATTCAAATGGAAACAAAGAAAAAAAAATGAAATAACAACAGCAATACTTATGCCAGACAAAAAAGACTTTAAAACAATGTCTGTAGGGCGCCTGGGTGGATCAGTGGGTTAAAGCCTCTGCCTTCGGCTCAGGTCATGATCCCAGGGTCTTGGGATAAAGCCCCACATCGGGCTCTCTGCTTGGCGGGGAGCCTGCTTCCTCCTCTCTCTCTGCCTGCCTCTCTGCCTACTTGTGATCTCTCTCTGTCAAATAAAATCTTAAAAAAAAAAAAAGCCTATAGTAAGACAAAGAAGGGCACTACAAAATGATAGAGAGATTGACCCCATAAGAATAGATAAAAATTGTAAACATCTCTGGACCCAACACAGGAGTAACTAAATACATAAAGCAAATATTAACAGACATAAAGGGAGAAATGGATAGCAATAAAATAGTAGTAGAGTACTTTAACAGCTCACCTATATCAAAGAATATTTCATAAAAACAGAAAACCAACAAGGAAAGAGAGGCTTCAAACAACACATTAGACCAGATGGATCTAAAAGATATGTACAGAGCATTCCATCCAAAAAGAGCAGAAAACACATTCTTTTCAGGTGAACATGGAATTATTGTCCAGATCAGAACATATATTGGGCCATAAAACAAGTGTCAATAAGTTTAAGAAGACTGAAATCATATTAATTATCTTTTCTAACCAAAAGGTATGAAATTAGAAATCAATTATAAGAAAAAAAAACTGGAAAAAAACCCACAAACATAGAGAGGCTAAACAACATGCTACTAAAATACCAGAGTCAATAAAGAAATCAAAAGGAAATTAAAAAATATATGGAGACAAATGAAAACGAAAACACAATAGTCCAAAATCTTTGGGACCTAGGAAAAACATAAGAAAAATAAGAAAAAATCTTGGAACTTCTGGAAAAGATGGCAGAGCAGAAGGATCCTTAGCTCATCTCACCCCACGGATATAACTAAATAACAGCCACATTAGTGTAAATAAGCCAGGCCCAAAGACTGGCAGTAGAGGCTTTCCACAGCTAAATGTAGAGAACAGGCTAACTGAAGAGGGTGCAAAAAGTAGAGATGAAGTGGGGAGTCAAACAGACTCATGGGACATCCATGGGGAGGTATGCAGAGGACATGGAGGAGTGAAGAGCAGGCCCCCCAGGCATGGGGGACCCTCACAAGGAAGATAGATTCCCATAACATTTGGCTTTGAAAACCAGAGGGGCCTAAAAATAAGTAGGGCTTAACGCCTGGAACTTTAAAACAGGCTCATATCTGGGAGATCCAGGAGGGTGGAGTCCCCACCCTTAAAGAGATACCACAACAGCCCCACTGAGATACAGCATGGAAACAACAGTTTGAAAAATGCCTGGGGTTTATGGGAAGAAGTATTTACTAATCTCAGAACCATGTCCCGGAGGGGCAGGGATCACGGGAGACTTCTCCAAGAATAAAAGAGCTAGCAGGCACCATATCCCTCCCCTGCCTCCTAGCCAAGATACACAGACACCTGTGGGAACCAGCATAGTGCCAACACTCTCCATCTAGTTTGGTAATAGCACACCCCACCACCACATATTTCCGTGTCTCCAACAAGGCCAGGCTCAGTAGGGGCTTTTACAGGTGGCTGTAAGACCCCTCCCATGGAAACACACAGACCTTGCTGGCTCTGAATACCCTGCACCCGTGTTTTCTTGCAGACCTAGCCCATCCAAGGCACCATCCAATGCACCCTTGGCCAGAGCCCATCCAAATCGGTGCCACAGGTCTGGCAGTGTGCAAGCAGCCCTTACAGGGACCAGCACCACTCCAAAGTGGCTCCTGCCCTGAGGGGGAAGATAACCACACATACCAGTCCAACTGCAGCCCCACCAGCAGGCTGGGGACAGACATATGGTCTGACTGCAGACCTCACCCACCAATGAAAGCTTCAGGGGACAATACAGGGACTTCCCTGCAGTTCAGTGCTGCTGCATCTTTGGCAAATGCCTGGTCAGCCTCAACTCAAGCCCACTAACAACACAGGGACAAAACCTGCCCACAAAAGGCAGAGAGAGCTGTTACATGATGTCACTGATTGGCAGGATGTAGCTGACCTTCCTAACGTAAAAACAGACACAGAGAGTAGACAAAATAAAGAGGAATAGGTCCCAAATAAAAGAACAGTACAAAATAACATCAAAAGAGCTAAATGAAATGGGGATAAGTAATATGTCTCATAGAGAATTTAAAGTAATGGTCATATAGATACTCACTGGACTTGAGAAAAGAGTGGAGGACCTCAGTAAGACCTTCAACAAAAAGATAGGAAACATAAAAAAGAATCACAGATGAAGAACTCAATAACTGATACTGAGAATACACAAGATGGAATAAATAGTAGACGAGAGGAGGCAGAAGAATGGATCAGCCCCGGAGGATGGAAAATGGAAAGCAATCAAGCCTAAAAGGAGAGAGGGGGAAAAAAAAATGAAAATAGACTTAGGGAACTTAGCGACACCATCCAGCATAGTACAATTTGCTTTATAGAGATCCTAGAAGAAGAGAGAAAAGGGAGCAGAAAATGTATTTCAAGAAATAATAGCTGAAAACTTCTCTAATCTGTGGAAGGAAAAAGAAATCCTGATCTAGGAGTCACACAGAGCCTCCAATAATAACCCAAGGAGGTCCATGCCAAGCCACATAGTAATTAAGATGGCAATAATGAGAATTTAAAAAGCATCAATTAAAGAAAAAAAAGTTATATACAAAGGAAACTCCATAAGGGTATCAACTGAGTTTTCAGGAGAAACTCTGTAGGCCAAAACAGAGTGGCATGATATATTCCAAATGCTGAAGAAAAGAAACCTGCAGCCAAAACTATTCTATCCATGGGCGCCTAAGTGGTATAATTGGTTGAGCACCTGAGTCTTGGTTTTGGCTCAGTTCATGATCTCAGGGTAGTGAAATCGAGACCCACCTCTGGCTCCACACTCAGCACAGAGTCTGCTTGGGATTCTCTCTTCCTCTGCCTCTTCCCACTGTGTGTACTCACCCTCTCCCTCTCTCAAATAAATAAATCTTTTAAAAACTATATATACTCTATCCAGCAAGTTTTCATTCAGAAATGAAGGAGAGATAAAGAGTTTCCCAGACAAATGAAAATCAAAGAAATCCATCACCATTAAACCAGCCCTATAGAAAATGTTGAAAGGGACACTTCATGTAGAAAGGAAAGACCATAAGTAGGAATAAGAAAAGTAGGAAATACAAAAGTGGTAAAATTAAGTAGATCTATAAAAATCAATCAAGGATTCACAAAATAAAAGAATGTAAAATGGGACACCATATACCTAAAATGTGGGGAGAAGAGGAGAAAAGAATGGGTTCAAACTTAAGTGACCATCAACTTAATATACTCTGCTATATGAATAAGATATTCTATATAAAAATGGTAACCACAAATCAATAATCAGTAAGAGGTATGCAAAAAATGAGAAAGGAATCCAAGTACATCACCAAAGAGCAATGAGAGAAGAGACCAAGAGAAAAAAAAGGAACAGAGACAAAATATAAAAACCACAGAGCAAGTAACAAAACAATAAGTACATACCTCAATAATCAATGGTACTATAAATGTAAATGGAGCAAATGCTCTAATCAAAAGACATAGGGTGATGGGATGAATAAAAAAGCAAGACCCAGGGCACCTATGTGGCTCACTCATTAGGCACCAGCCTTCGGCTTGGGTCTTGATCCCAAGATCTTCCAATAAAAGCACACATCCGGCTCCCTGCTTGGCAGGAAGCCTGCTTCTCCCTCCCCTATTTCCCCTGCTGTTTTCTCTCTCTCTCTCTCTCTCTCTCTCTTTCGTCCCCCCCTGTCAAATAAATAATAAATCTTCTAACAAAAAAAAAGCAAGATCCATCTCTATGCTGCCTACAAGGGACTAGTTTCAGTCCTAGACACATGTAGACTGAAAGTGAAGATATAAAAAAGTATTTATCATGCAGATGGAGAGGAAAAGAAAGCAGGATAGCAATACTTATATCAGACAAAGTAGATTTGAAAGCAAAGACTAACAAAGACCACCAAGGACAGTATTTAATCATTGAAGGAACAGTCCAATAGGAAGTTATAAAAATTGTAAATATTTATGCACCAAAATACATAAACCAGCCAATAACGAACATAAAGGAAGTAATAGATAGTAATACAGTAACAGTAGGGTACTTTAACACCTAACTTACATAAATGGATAGGTTATCTAGACAAATAACCAGCAAGGAAACAGTGGCTTTGAATGATTCATTGGACCATATGGATCTAACACATACATTCAGAGTATTTCATCAAAAACAGTAGAATAAAGTGAAAATGAACTTATGGGACTTTGTCAAGATAAAAAGCTTCTGCACAGCAAAGGAAACAGTCAACAAAACAAAGAGGCAACTCACAGAATGGGAGAGGATATTCACAAATGACACTACAGACAAAGGGCTGATATCTAAGATCTATTAAGAACTCCTCAAACTCAGCACTCAAAAAAACCCAGATAATCATGTCAAAAAATGGGCAGAAGACATGAATAGACACTTCTCCAAATACATACAAATGGCTAACAGACATATGAAAAAATGTACATCATCATTAGCCATCAGGGAGATTCAATTGAGATACACATTGAGATACCACCTTACACCAGTTAGAATGGCCAAAATTACCAAAACAGTAAACAACAAGTGTTGGAGAGGATGTGGAGAAAGGGGAACCCTCTTACAATGTTGGTGGGAACGCAAGTTAGTGTAGCCACTTTGGAAAACAGTGTGGAAATTCCTTAAGAAATTAAAAATAGAGCTACACTATGACTCTGCAATTGCACTACTTGGTATTTACCCCAAAGATACAGATGTAGGGAAAAAAAGGGCATCTGTACCCCAACGTTCATAGCAGCAATGGCCACAATCACCAAACTGTGGAAAGAGCCAACATGCCCCCCAACAGACGAATGGATAAAGAAGATATGGACCAAATATACAATGGAATATTATGCCTCCATCAGAAAAGATGAATACCCAACTTTTGTATCAACATGGATGGGACTGGAGGAGATTATGCTGAATGAAATAAGTCAAGCAGAGAGAGTTGATTATCATACAGTATCACTTACTTGTGGAGCATAAGGAATAAATTGGAGGATATTAAGAGAAGGAAAGGAAAAGTGAAGTGGGGAAAATTGGAGGAGGACACAACACATGAGAGATGTGGACTCTGAGAAACAAACTGAGGGTTTTGGAGGAGACAGGGATGGTGGTCGGTATTAAGGAGGGCACATATTGCATGGAGCACTGGGTGTAGTGCATAAACAACGAATCTTGGAACACTGAAAATATTAAATTAAAAAACGCAGCAGAATACACATTCTTTTTAAGTACACATGAAACATTCTCTAGAATAGGTCCCATAGTAGGCTACAAAACAAGTCTCAACAAATTCAAAAAGATCAAGGCCATACCATACATCTCTTCTGACCACAATGCTATGAAACTGGAAATCAACAATAAGAAAAATCTGGAAAGAGCACTAATACATGGAGGTTAAAGAACATGTTCCTAAACAATGAATGGGTCAACCAAGAAACCAAAGAGGAAATAAAAAAATACATGGAGACAAATGAAAATGAAAACATTTTAGGGATGTAGCAAAAACTGTTCTAAGAGGGAGTCTATTGCTATACAGGCCCACCTCAAGAAGCAATAAAAATCTCAAATGAACAACCTAACCTTACATCTAAAGAGCAAGAAAAAGAACAAAACCCCAAAACAGTAGAAGGAAAGAAATATAAAGATTAGAGCAGAAATAAGCAAAGTAGAAACTAAAAAAACAATAGAACATACCAATGAAACCAGAGCTGTTCTTTTAAAAGATCAACAAAATTAATAAGTCTTTAGTCAGACTCATTGAGAGAGAGAGAGAGATTGAGAGAGAACTCAAACAAAATGAGAACTGAAAAAGGAGTAACAACTGACACCACAAAAATACAAAGGATTATAAAAGAATATTATGAAAAATTATATGCCAACAAATTGGACAATCTAAAAGAAATCAATTCCTAGAAGCAGAACCTCCCAAAACTGAATCAGGAAAAAAAAGAAAATTTGAACAGACTGATCACCAGCAATGAAATCCAATCAGTGGTCAAAAAACTCCCAACAAACAAAAGTTCAGGACCAGAAGGCTTCACAGGTCAATTCTACCAAATCTTTAGAAGAGTTTACACCTATTCTTCTCCAACTAGTCCAAAACACAGAAGAGGAAAGAAAGCTTACAAATTCGTTTTACAAGCATTACCTTGATACCACAACTAGATAAAGACACTACAAAGAAAGAGAACCACAATAATACCTTTTAAAAAGCATTCATCATGATCAAGTGGGATTTATTCCTGGGACGCAAAGGCCATTCAATATTTGCAAGTCAATCAAACTGATTCATTATGTCAACAACAGAAAGGACAAACACTATATGATCATTTCAATAGGTACAGAAAAACAAAGTAGGTTTACAGGGAATACACTGCAATGTAATAAAGGCCATAAATGAAAACTTCACAGTTAACATCTTACTCAATGGTGAAAACCTGAGAACTTTCCTCCTGTAGACAGGAACAAGACAGATGCCCACTATAACCACTTTCTTCAACATAGTACTGGAAGCCCTAGCTGCAGCAATCAGACAAGAAAAAGCTATCCAAATTGGTAAAGAAGTACAACTTCACTATGTGCAGATGACATGATATTTTATATATATAGAATATTATTATTATAGAATATATATATAGAATATCATGTCATCTGCACATAGTGAAGTTGTACTTCTTCTTTACCAATTTGGATTTCTATACACACACACACACACACACACACACACACACACACACACACATATATATATATATATATATATATATATATATATATATATAAAACCTTAAAGACTCCACCAAGAAAACTACCAGAACTGATAAATTAATTCCATAAGGTCACAGGATACAAAATCAATGTACAGAAATTTGTTGCATTTCTATACACTAATAATGAAGTAGCAGAAAGATAAATTAAGAAAACAATCCCATTTATAATTGTACCAAAAAGTATAAAATACCTAAGAATAAAGTTAATTAAGAAAGGTAAAAGTACTACTCTCTGAAAACTATAAAGAATAAGTGAATGAAATTGAGGATGACAGATACAAAAGTAAAAATATTCCATGCTCACAGATTGGAAGAAACAATACTGTTAAAATGTCTTTACTACACACAGCAACCTACACACTCAATGCAAGCCTTATCAAAATACCAACAGCATTTTTCACAAAACTAGAACAAATAGTCCTAAAATTCATATGGAACAACAGCAACAAAAAAGACCCTGGAGAGCCAAAGCAATATTGGTGGGGGGGGGGGGGAGAAAGAACAAAACTGGAGAGATCACACTCCCAGATTTCAAGATATACTACAAAGCTGTAGTAATCAAAATAGTACGGTATTGACACAAAAATAGACATCCAGATCGATGGAACACAGAGCCCAGAAATATACCCATAATTATATGGTCAATTAATCTTTTATAAAAGGAGAAAGAATATACAATAGAAAAAAGGCAGTTTCTTCAATAAATTGTGTTGGGAAAACTGGACAGCTATATATAAGAAAGAAACTGGACCATTTTATCACATTATACACAAAAGTAAACTAAAAGTGGATTAAAAATATAAATGTGAGACCTGAAACTGTAAAAATCCTAGAAGAGAACATAGGTAGTAATTTCTCTGATGTTGGTCATAGCAACATATTTACAGGTGTGTCTCTTGAGGCAACAGAAACAAAAGCAACAATAAACTACTGGGACTACTTCAAATAAAGAGCCTCTGCACAGTAAGGGAATCAATAAAACTAAAAGCTAAGCTAATGAATGGGAGAAGGTATTTTCAAATGACGTATCAAATAGAGGGTTGTATCAAAAATATATAGAGGTGCCTGGGTGGCTCAGGGGGTTAAAGCCTCTGCCTTCAGCTCAGGTCACGATCCCAGGGTCCTGGGATCGAGTTCCACATCAGGATCTCTGCTCAGCAGGGAGCCTGCTTCCTCCTCTCTCTGCCTGCTTCTCTGACTACTTGAGATCTCTGTCTGTCAAATAAATAAATAAAATCTTTAAAAATATATATATAAAGAACTTCTACAACTCAACACAAAAAACTCCCAAATAATCCCATTAAAAATGGGCAGAAACATAAACAGATATTTCTCCAAAAAAGACATCCAGATGGCCCACAGACACATGAAAAGTTGTTCACCGTTGGTAATTAACAGGGAAATGCTAATCAAAACCACAATGAAATATCACCCAACATCTCTCAGAATGGTTAAAATCAAAACCTCAAGAAGCAACAAGTGTTGGCAAGCATGTGGAGAAGAGGAACCCTTGTGCACTATTTGTGGGAATGCAAACTGGTGCAGCCACTATGGAAAACAGTATGGAGGTTCCTCAAAAAATTAAAAATAGAATTACCATATGATCCAGTAATTCCACTACTGGGGATTTACTGGAGGAATACAAAAACACTAATTCGAAAAGATATATGCACCATTATGTTAACTGAAGCATTATTTACAATAGCCAAATTATAGAAGCAATACAACTGTCCATAGATAGATGAATGGTATATATACACAGTGGAATATTATTCAGCCACACAAATAAATGAAATCACCATTTGTAACAACATGGTTAGACCGGGGGGGGGGGTATAACGC
This sequence comes from Mustela nivalis, assembly GCF_964662115.1. Taxonomy (NCBI): domain Eukaryota; kingdom Metazoa; phylum Chordata; class Mammalia; order Carnivora; family Mustelidae; genus Mustela; species Mustela nivalis. The sequence continues at coordinate 82,199,936 of NC_139020.1, forward strand.
GAAGTGAAATAAGTCAGTCAGAGAAAGACAAATACCATATGATTTCACTCACTTGTAGAATTTGAGAGACAAAAAACAAAGGAGCAAAAAATAAAACAAGGCTCTTAACTCTAGAGAACCAAGTGACAGTTACCAGAGGGGAGGTGGGTACAGGGATGGGTGAAATAGGTGATGGGGATTAAGAGTGCACTTATCATGATAAGCACTGACTAATGTATAGAATTGCTGAATCACTACATTTTATACCTGAAACTCATATTACACTGTTAACTATACTAAAATTATAATTTAAAAAGTAAAAAGAACTTTCGCAGTAAGCTAACTAGAAAGAATAGCTGCATAAACAAATATCTGAGATAAATTCAATTGGTATCTCTTGAATAAACTTTCCCGAAAGAAATGATTTATTCTGGGGGTTAATAAAGAAATTTGTTTAGAGTTACTAAATGACATAAAGGAATTAAGAAAATGACTGTATAAGGGAATGTCTTGCTTTGTTTTTAAAGTTTTGTTATTTAAAAAGTTTTGTTAACAATTTATCTTCACTATTGCCTTCTCACCAGTCACCATCACCAAAAATAAAAGACTAAATTTTTGAAAAAAAAATAAAAAGTTTTAAGTTTTATTAGTCAATTTACTACTGTCAATAAAATAACTGATGATCCTTTTTTTTAAAAAAAGATTTTATTTATTTATTTGTCAGCAAGAAAGAGCACAAGCAAGGGCAGTGGCAGGCAGAGGGAAAAGCAGGCTCCCTGCTGAGTAGGGAGCCTGATGGGGGACTCAATCCCCAGACCCTGGGACCATAACCTGAGCCGAAGATAGATGTTTCACTGACTGAGCCTCCCAGGCATTCCCAGACCATCATTTTTGATGAAAAAAAAATTAAAAAAAGAAATTCATATAGAAAATAATTTTTAAAACAATGATAAAAAAAAAAAAAGAAAAATCACAAACAACAGGATTACCCCTATGGGAGCTAGAAAAAGAAGAACAAAGCCAAAGCTAATATAAGAAGATTAGAGCAGAAAGAAATGAAATAGTGACCAAAGAAACAACAGAAAAGATCAATAAAACCAAGGTCTGGTTCTTTGAAAAGATAAACAAAACTTGTAACTCTTTAGATAGAGTCATCAATAAAAAAGAGGATTCAAATAAATAAAACCAGAAATGAAGCAAAAAAACCACGAACACCACAAAAACACAAAGGATTAGAAAAGAATATTATGAAAAAGTATGTATCAAACATTATACAACCTAGAAAAAACAGATAAAATTTTAGAAACATACAATTCTCCAAAACTGAACCAGGAAGAAACAGAAAATTTGAATAGACCGATAACTAGTAATAAAATTGAATCAGCAGTAATAAAAATTCCTTATAAAAGTCAGAATCAGGCCGGCATTATTCTGATACCAAAACCAGATAAAGACACTAGAAAAAAAGAAAACCAAAGGCTAATATTTCTTGTGAATATACAATATTCTTGTGAATATTGTAAAAATATTTAACCAGATATTAGCAAACCATATCAGCTATATATTAAAAGGATCATTCAACACAATCAAGTGGGATTTATTCCAGGGATGCAACAGTAGTTCAACATTTGCAAATCAACCAACGTGATACATCATATCAACAAGGGAAAGGATAAAAACCACATGATCATCCCTGTAGATATAGAAAAAGCATTCTACATGATACATCCTTCATGAACATCCATTCATGATAAAAACTCTCAACAAAGTGGGTTTAAAGGAAATATCCCTCAGAAAAATCCACAGCTAACATCATACTTAATGGTGAAAAACAGAAGTGTTTCCTGTAAGATCAAGACAAAGACAAGGATGTCCACTCTCACCACTTTTATTCACATAGTACTGGAAGCCTTACTTGTAGCAATCAGATAAGAAATAAAATCATCCAAATTTGTAAGGAAGAAGTGAAACTTTCTATTTGTAGATGGCATGATACGATATAGAGAAAACCCTAAAGACTCCACCAAAAAATAATTAGAATAAACTAATTCTAAATGATTAGAATTCTAAATGATTAGAATAAACAGTAAACTTCCAGAATACAAAATTAACAGACATAAATCTGTTACATTTCTATACACTTGTAATGAAGTAGCAGAAAGAGAAATTTAAAAAAAAAACATAACTGACAATTGTGTCAAAAAGAATAAAATTCCTATGAATATATTTAACCAAGGACGTGAAAGATCCATATACTGAAATCTATAAGACACTGATGAAAGAAACTAAAGACAACACAAATGGAAAGGTATACGATGCTCATGAATTAGAAGAATATTATTAAACTGTCCATACTGCCCAAAGCAATCTACAGATTTAATACAAGCTCTATCAAAATACCAACAGTATTTTTTCTCAGAACTAGAATATACATCCTAAATTTGTATGGAATGACAAAAGACCTCAAATAGCCAAAGCAATCTTGACAAAAACAAAACTGGAAGTATCACAATTCCAGATCTCAAGATATACTACTACAAAGCCAAAGTAATCAAAACAGTATGATACTGACACAGAAATACAGACACAAAAATCAATGCAACAAAATAGCCCAGAAATAAAACCACACCTATATGGTCAATTAATGTATGACAAAGGAGTCAAGAATATGCAATGGGGAAAGGCAGTCTTTTCAACAAATGGTGTTGGGAAAATGGGACAGTGACATACAAGAAAGGAACTGGACCACTTTCTTAAACCACACACAAAAATTCAGAATAGGTTGAACACCTAAAGTGAGACCTGAAACCATAAAACTCTTAAAAATCCCCATAGACGGTATGTTTTGCACACTGCTTTTAGCAACATATTTATGGATATGTCGCCTGAGGCAAGGGAAACAAAGGCAAAAACAAACTATTGGTACTACACCAGTATAAAAACATTTTACACAGCAAAGGAAAACATCAACAGGACATAAAGTCAACCTATGAATGGGAAAAGATATTTAAGAATGATTTCTCAGATAAGGAGTTAATATCCAAAAATATATAAAGGACTCAGTCAACCCAAAACACACACATTCTCTCTCTCTCACACACACACACACACACAATCTGATTAAAATTGAGCAGAGGACCCAAATAGACATTTCTTCAAAGAAGACATAACAGGTGGCCAAAAAAACACTCAACAACACTAATAATCAGGGAAGAGCAAATCAAAACCACAATGAAATATTATCTTAGAGCACTCAGAATGGCTAAAATAAAAAAGACAGGAAATACCATGGGCTAGCAAGGATGTGGAGAAAAGGGAACCCTCACACACTGCTGGTGGGAATGTCAACTGGTGTAACCACTGTGGAAAACAGCATGGAGGTTCTTCAAAAAATTCAAAATAGAAATACCACAGAACCCAGGATTCCCATTATTTGGTATTCACCCAAAGAAAATGACAATACTAACTGGAAAAGATATCCACACCTTTTGTTCACTGCAGCATCTTTTAACAATTAACCAAGATATGCAAGCAATGTAAGTGTCTATCAGTAGATGAATGGATAAGGAAGATATGGTATGGAGTGGCATATCCATATATGCTATAAAATATTATAGCATATATAGCTATTTCTTCCCAGATCTATAAAATATTATAGCATATATAGTATGCTATATTATTCAGCTACAAAAAGCTAGAAAAATATTTTCTATTTTTAATATAAATTATTTAATAATTATATAAGCAACATATTACTTATATAATTATAAGTAAATTACTTATACTTTAACAATTATAAAATTATTATAAAGCCAGATAGCTGATGTTTATCAAAGGCAAGGAATAGGGGAAATGGGTGTATCAGGTGAAGGGAATCAAGAGGTACAAACTTCCAGTTATAAAATAAAAAAACCATGGAGATGAAATGTACAGCACATGGCATACAGTCAGTAACACTGTGATGGATGGTAATGGCAGTTTTCCAGTGAGCACTGACTAACGTACAGAAGTGTCCGATCGCTATGTTGTGCCTCTGAAACTAATATAACAACTAATATAACGTTCTTAAAGAAATAATTTTTTTTAAAAGTGCTTACTTGATGATGGGCAAATCTTTGTACTCAGAAGATATTCACTAATGATCCATCCATGGGTGAATCCACTGTTTCACCGATCCATGAAGAAAATGGATTTTAGAAATTTGTCCTTAAGGGTAGTTCATCTTGCCTCTCTTAAAAGCAACTGACCTGGTTGACTGGAAATGTCACACTCTCTATGTCCTATTTTCCTGACAATAACTCGAGCTTGGGCTAAGCCCACCTGACTCTATCCAGGCTGACAGCTCAGCATGACTGGCCCCCCTCTATATTCATGAGCACAGCTCCTTCCGGGAGCCCGTAGGGCTGCAGAACGCCAAGTCCCCCCCCACAATTCCAACACCTCCACTCTTATCCTCGCTCCCACAAGATGAGTTTGTCTCAGTCTTCACTGAGAACACAGAAGCAGTGAGAACTTCCACGCCTCCCACCACGATAGCCAGCCTTCTATCAGCAACTGTGATACTGCACCTCCGCCCTCCCCCCAGGTGAACTCTCCATGTTCTAAGAGCATCTCTTGGACAGATCTTATCCTCTTGCCTACTCAAAGATATGAGCTCCAGCAGTTCTTCCTTTCCTTTCCTACAAGTCCACCTTTGCCCCTTGCTACTGGATTTTTCTTACCAACGTATAAATATGCCGTTAAACTTTCCAACCTAAAAATACAACAGAAAACAAACTCTCTTTCAACCTTGTGCTTATCCATCCTGCAGCTACAGCCTGTTGCTTTCTTGTTAGTCCCCTTTAGAGCTCAGTTCCTTGAGAGACATGGAGTGTCCACTTCCCTTCTCCCAGTCATTCCCAACATACTTCACTTAGGTCTTTACCCACACTGTGCCAGTGAACTAGCTCTTGATGAGCTCTCCAGTGACTTCCAACCGCCTAAGTCAAATAGTCAATCTCAGGTCTCTTTAGGCGGGATTCTCTGGCAGCACTGGATAGAGTCAAGCTTCATCCCTGAAACATCTTTCCTCTTATCTGAAACCTCTGATGTTACAAGTGTCACAGGACTCCATATAGAACTTTTCTCTATCTACGCATTCTCTGTGATGTCATCCACTCTTGTACCTTTAAATACCATCTATATGGTAATTTAGAATTTAGTCTATATGCCCAGGATCAAGCTCATTTCTTCCCAGATCTGTTCCCCCTGCAGTCTTCCCCAATCAGTGAATGAAAACTCTATCCTTCCAGTTACTCAGGCCAAAATCCCAAGACTCATCCTTGACTTTTCTCCTTAGCTAGATCTCCATCCTGCCCATATAACAAACTGATGGCCTAACTTCAAACTACATGAAGAACGCAAACACTTCTCAGGACCTCAACTGCGGCCACTGGTCCCAGTCATCCCAGGCTTTGCCTAGATTATTGCCAACACTTCGGTGGTCTCCCTGCTTCCACTGCTGACTCTCTCTGGTCTGTTCTCAACACAGCAGCCAGAATGATGGTATTGTAAGTCAGATCATGTCACTCCTAGGCTAAAAATGCTCTAATGAGTAAAAGACAAGGTTCTTCTACTGGCCCAGGAGGCCTTACAGGAACTGGTCGTCTCCATTTGATTTCATCTCCTGGCACACTCCCTTGCTGACTCTGTTGCAGTCACAGTAGCCCCACGGCTACTTCTCCAGCCCATCAGCCACATTGCTGCCCTCAGTTCCTCCTGCCTGAAATCCTCTTCCTTTATGGAGGCATGGCTCACTCACTGCCTCTAGGCCTCTGCTTCACTGTTACCCCCGCTCAAATGAGAGGGGGCTTACTCGAGAAGATATAAGTAGCAATTCTATCACTCCCTTGTATTCCCTTCTCCTTGATTTTTCCCATTGTGCTTAATAGCACCCTTTGATACATAATAACTGTTTATTAGTTCACTATCTTTCTCTTCCCTCACCAAAATTAATTTCAGTGAGGGCAGCTATACCGTGTTTTTTTGTTCACTGCTAAATCCACACTCTTTAAAACTATACCTGGTCCATTGCAGGCATGGACATATTTACTGAATGAATGACATTCAAGTAAATGACAGCAAGTAAAACTGTTTCCGTAAAACTAGACATTCAGAATAACTTAGTCTTAGAAATCTGCTCTGCTTGTATCTCTTATGACATAAAATTAATTTTCAGGGTTTTTTTTTCCTTACCCATTGGTTAACACTGCTGATCTGTGCCATGTAGTAGTGTAAAGACTGGGTTGTCTTTTCCCACATCACGTAAGAGCTGCCAAGAAAAGCCAAATCCCAAATGGGTCTCAGAGAGGGATCAATATGTCCGTGACTATCTGAGAGGGAAGAAAAAAGGAAAAAAAAAAAGCACCTTTTCGTTATGGCATTTTGGAGACACAATTTCACATGTTTAGGAATGAATAGGAGTGTAAACTCAGCCACATCAGACCTCTCTTACAGCAAGACCTTGTGCTGGACACATGATTGTTCTTATCTATTTCTACATCATACAGAGATTCCCCTGCTTCAGTACGTACAACCTACTGGGTAAAGCTACTCTAAAAAAATGAAGGGCTATTTGTTGTACCATATTAATGCAAAGTAAGAGCTAGAATGATATTCAAAGTTAAAGTCTTATTAGTTGAGAAGCATTTTAAAATTAGATTGAAAAGTTTATCAAGTATCTTCTCCACATTACCTTCTGGACTGGGTTTACAAGTCCATGCAATGTTTTTTGCCGATTGCTCAATATGTTTGTCCTTCACTAATCATCGGCTTTAAAGCTAACCAGTGAATTGCCAGTAAGTATCTCTGTCACTGATTTTGACCACATGAAGAAATCAAGTGGGTTTTCCTCTGTGGTACTGTTTTTGGAACTGCTATCTTTTCATTACAACACTTATTTATAAAAACCTACTTTATATCAGATGCTGCTAGAGGTGGGGATACAATGATTAATAAACCACCTTTTGTGACTTTTAGGAACTCAAATTTCAGCATGTAATTAATTTATAAGATAACTGTTCATAGACCATCCTTTTATGCAATTTGGTGGAGCTATTCTCAGTTTAAATAAAGGCTCAGTAATAATATGAGACTATGCTGAGTGAAATCAGTCAAGCAGAGAGAGTCAATCATCATATGGTTCACTTATTTGTGGAGCATAACAAATAGCATGGAGGACAAGGGGGGTTAGAGAGGAGAAGGGAGTTGGGGGAAATTGGAAGGGGAGGTGAACCATGAGAGACTAAGGACTCTGAAAAACAATCTGAGGTGTTTGAAGTGGCGGGGGGTGGGGGAGGCAGGTGGTGGGTATTATAGAGGGCATGGAGCACCGGGTGTGGTGCAAAAATAATGAATATTGTTATGCTGAAAACAAAAAATAAAAATTTTTTTTAAATAATATAATATGTGAGGAATAACAAATAACAAACTTATCGGGAAACTAATCCTTCTTGGAAGAATAATCTTTAGCATAAATTCTTCTCTGTACAGGTAGAACTTGACTTGGCTGGTTTATAATGCCAGTCAATTCAAGGAGCATTCATGGATTGTGTGGGTGCTGTGAGAGACCCAAAGATGGGTCCCTACCCTCCGCTCGCTGATACTGCAGAAACACAGCTGATACCTGCCTCAAGAGGAGGAAGATCAAAATGCTGACAGAGCATAGGGAAGGGAGAGGTTTCTTTGGGTGGGAGGAATCTGGGGAAAGCTTCACCGAGAAGAGGTTTGAGCTGAGCCTCCGACTCCTGTGGTGCATGCGGGGGTGGGAGCGAGAGAGAGTGAAAGCTTCCTTCATCCAGCCACCCATCACAGGACTCATCTCAGAGTGCTCCTGTGGGCTCAACAAAGCCATTGCTAGTAGGCAAGTTAGTTACACTGAACGCTGGGAATAACAAGGATGGCTGACAACCCTGCTGCAGACTCATTTAGGTGGCCGGACCCTGGGCTGGTTGTTCTCAGGTCTTCAGGATTTTCCTCTGTACCATACTTGGGCTCAACTAAAGGAAGTTTGTAAATTCATTAGAAAAGTGAAAGTTGTACTTGTCACAAAAACTAAACGACCACCTCTTTAGGGGAAAAATAGTGTGGAGTGAGGATATCCTGAAACGGATTAGATGGTCTCACCCATCAGTTGTAGAGAATACTGCCCTCCAGAAGCCTAGCACCCCAGACTGACTGCGTACGGAACAGAGGCTGCTGAGATCCGAACTGGCCAATCTGAGGACTGCGCCACAGTTCTGACTCACTCTTGTCTAAAACCAAACCCTTACAGTTTTAATAATTTTGTATACAGAGATAGGCTATAAATAGTACCATTCTATGCCTCCACTGAACTTGTAAATTGTTAACAAAAAGGTGCCCTCTATTAAAGTAAGTTTTTGGAGCTTTAGGCCACACAAGTTAGATTGTTACAGAATGATCCTTGTGGGCATGTAGGACATATTAATTGAACAAAATTCAGTTTACTTCATGATTAAAAAGTATCCAAAATGTAGTGATCCTGTAGCAAATATTTGAAGAAAAGGTCCTATTACAGTTTCTAAAATTTGTGCTTTAAGGAGACTATATAAAATCTTATTTCCCCAGCTAATGCAAAAGGGAGGAAATCCCTAAATAAATGTAGATTGTAAGCATCAGTCATGAGCTCATTTATTTCAGACAGTACTAAACGTAAGGAAATTTCAAGATTTTGAATCGTCTCTCATAATTCTCTGGGACAGGATTCAAGCTGAGTTGTTAGAAAATGACTATGGGAAACACCCAAGTTTCTGAATTTTAGAAAGGCAAGGAGCAGTATTCTACATGCAGGTTTTTAAGAACACTTAGTCTTGACAAATGGAGGGGGGCACAGATGTGCTCAGGAGTGGAGACCACAGGTCCTGCCATGTGGACGTGGGTCCATTACCGTCTCTGGGCGAATGAGGGAGCTGGGAGAGAGCACGGGATGCAGAGTGCTACACTGGTCAGATGTCAAGCTTAATACCCGAACACAAGTCCAGAGATGACTTTTGTGGTTTTGCAAATTGGATTTGCCAGTAAGTGCTGAGTCTCAGCTACTGCCCACACATGCACTCAATAGTGCTGAGGTCAGAAAGCAGGAGTTCTGCTTCACTTCAGCTGAGTCACTTCGGAGGGCCGGGCTCATTTCTTATTAAAGACGGCACCACTGCCCATTAGCTCTTGACCTAAGTGAGACAAACTTGATTCTGCTGCAGCCTCCCAGCAAGGCCCCGAGACAGCTGGCTCGCCCAGCTCTGCGTGGACGTCTGCGGTGGGCATCGTGGGGGTCTGGCGATGGTGCCTCATCACGTACGTTTCCAAGGCCAACACTGAAAAATCTTTAGAAATGTCGCCTCACTCTGGGTTCAGCCCTGAAAACTTCCATGCTATGTGCCTCTCTTGTAGCAACTCTACCTCTTCTTTGAAGGTTGAGCTCTCACCCTGACCCTTGTCTGGGATGCACAGTGGGGAGATTAAAAGGGCACCAAGAGCTCTTGATGGAGTTACCATATTGTCCTGGAGATGAACAACAGGAAAATGATAATTCTGAGTTTTTTCTTTCTTTTTTTTTTTTTTTTAAATAAAGAGGTGTACCACATTCTATAGATGAATTAAAGTGCCACTTTGGGGATAAAAATGTACATGATCATACTATTTAGGATTTAGTCATTACATACATTCCCTAATACAGAAATTCCAGACACTGGTTCATACCAGGTATGCTGGTGACATCCAGGGGGGTTTTAAGTTGCTTCATGTGCTTATAAAGCAGGTAATCCTCTTCTTGTCTTTTGTTCTTCTCAATGAGCCGTGTACAAGTCACATTAATAGCTGGTCTGGGTTTCTGGTTCCTGAAAAATACTCGAGCAGAACATTTTCCCAAATGCTCCTCACCAACCTGAAATAAAGATTTTGGGATTAAACAGAATGGCTACTTATCACTGCCCACTGACCCCAATACACAGCTACACACAGGATCGAGAAGGTCCTCGTATTGGCATCAATATAGATGCAGTGGTCTTGGCTTTGTGGAAAGTGATTTCTGAACACAATGGTCCTTCCTCTTTGCTGTCATTTAAACTCCTGCTTTCCGACAATGCCCTTATACAATAATGCTGGGCCTATCTGAAAGAAAGATTGTTGGTGCCTCTTGAGTACTGCTTGGTTCCAACTTCAAGGACAGTAGGTAGTTTTTCTACTGTGCACCAACATAATGCTTAGCTGGACCTCAAGCTTGCTAACTTGAACCAAAAGATAAAATTGATCCCCATTTAAAAAAGTGACAACATCCTCATACTGCCTTATGAATTTGGCTCTCTGATGCCAACTTTACAGATGAAGATACTGAAGTCCAAGGAGGAACTTACTCCAAGGTCTCCCAGCTAGTAAATGCTAAGCCAGGAGTTGAGTTCATGTCTATCTGATGCCAAAACCCTGGCTCTATACTAACTCCATCTCTCTACTCCAAGATCTAATTTGGAAGGAATGGAGACAAATGGCACCCAAATTGGACCAATCCAAGGGGTGTCTGTTTGCATTTATATTTAAACACAGACATACTGAGTACTCTGGGATCATCCCCTCACTTTTCTTCCAGTCCAGAGACACTTGGAGGTGGACAGTTAGATGCTTCAAATAAACATTAAATGTATGACTCAACCACAGGACAGTGCTTCTTCATCCTCATCAGTCACAAACTCCTTACCCCAACAACAAAAAAACCCAGAATATATTCCCAGAAAAATGCACATATGCTCAGACCATCATCACTAAGCCTAGAATTTGAGGAAGTTCATGGGCCACTAGTCATGGCCCCACCCAAACCCATCCATGGGCCCCTCGTTAAGAACTCCTGTTACAGAGTGGTGGGTTGAGCAGTTCAGTTCTTTTCACTTTTACAGTCATTGAAACTGGATGACAACAACCAAAAAGAAACTTTAAATAAAAAAAGCTCACAAGGAGACAAATTTTAATGAAAATTAGATCTGCTTAGTAAGTCCATTTCTAGCACTAACTCAAAAAAACTGAACTATGCTTTACAATGGGAGAGCCTTCCGTGAGTGCTACTTGGAATGAGAGGAGATTTCAGTAGTGCCTTAAAATCCTAATTATCGGCCACAACATGGAAGAAAGGTGAAGGGGGCATCCCGGAAGAGGCTTATCAAAGGCAGAAGAGAGAGCTGGCACATAATCTCTTTTGATGTCTAAGCTGTTTCCAGGAAAGAAAAAAGAAACCGGGTATTGTCTCCTTTCATTTTCCTTCCTTTTCCTCCCCTCCCACCCCGAAACAGCTCCACAGAATCAAAGCAAAGCACTCTCCTCATCCCCTGAAACGGAGCATTTCAACTAGCTAGCTGCGCTCTTCCCAGAAACATTGTTGGTCAACAAAATCTGTTTTCCCTTTACCTTTAATCTAACACTTACAGTTTGCAAACCTAGAAATCAAAGCGGTCTTCCTCATGCTTTAAGAAGATGTTTAGCTCTTAAGCAGAGCAGCAAAGTCAGAATACACAGCTATGTGGTTAGAATTTATTTCTATGTACTGGTAGGCATTCTTCCAGAAGCCTCCCTGTGGGCTGGGGGCCTGGGGTCATGCCTTCCCTTTGGAAGCTCTGCCCCCTGAGACACTTGAATGGGATGCTGCCTGCTTTGAATCAGCACCATGCAGACAGCATCTGGGCTGGTCTGTCCACCCAAGTTCCCACTGCTGACTCCCAGCTCAGCCCAGCACATGGCCGCTCATCTGTTTCTAATTTGGGTATGAGTCTTCTGTTTACTCTCTTCTTAAGATCAGGTAAAGGAAACTTGGCAAACCATGGCCTGACTTGGTCAGGATTCTAGAGACATTAATAATGCCTGCGGCATACATTGCTCTGTGTTTTAGAGAATACTTCTGTATGGGAGCTCGTGGAATTGGCCTCATGCGAAGCTGGCCTGCTAAGAAAATGTCAAGAGCTGACAGGGAGAGGAACAGGTTGACATTTGGGAGTGAGTCATTCTAAGCATTTAGAGGTGTGAGAAGGGGGTACCAAAGGAACTGTGAAATTCCCTCCCAGGGGCAAAGGAAGGAGGGGATGGTGGCTCTGGGACTGTTTTAAATGCAGTCTTGCATAAGGCCATGGAGTTGAAGGCGTTTGATCGTGGGTTCCTGTTAGCTCTGCTCTTTAATTCTTGAGAACACAAAACAAAGCATTAAAAAAAAAACCCAAACCAGAAGCTAACCTCCAGGTCACTATACATTCAGACTTTCACCTTTTTAAAAAAATAAATCCACAGGAGCTGCTAACTGGATTCTTCAACAATGTGGCAGCTTACCTCTGGGTTATAGTGATCTGTGGTAAACACCAGGTCCACCTGACATCCCTTCTTTGGATTAACCTGAAACAGAGGAATGGAATCTTAGCCTAGTAGAAGCTATTGAAGAATCAATTGCATGCCCTGGGATAGCAGGGCATGCAAACAGTAGCCCTAGCATTTATACCAGAATAAAATCATGTTTTACAAGGGGAAAAGAGTTCAAATTTTGCTCCAGTCATGATACTCTGCTTGCTAGTGTGACATCTACTCACAAAAGGGGGTTGAGGAGGGAAAATGGTTGTATAGTGGGGGCTGGTTGGCTTTGTGAGACAGGATGTGTAAAGGTCAGGCTGGGAGGGAGTGCCTCTCTCTGCCCTAACACGGGGGTGGGGGTGGGGTGCGGCAGAGGGAGGGATATGCATTCATGCATTCAGATGCCAGCCAGGGGGAGCCCTCATGCTCCTTGCGGCTATGGTCAACAGGGAAGATGGCACAATGGTGCACCCCATTATGGATAATGGGTTTTTAGATGGTGGTAAATGAAGAAGGGGGTGTGGGCAGAAGTGGCTACTTTCACTAAGGTGCCCCAGGAGGATGCCTCAGCTCCAACGCAACCCCAGACCCTGCAGGCAGAGGGGACCTTCCCCTGAGGCTGGAGGTCTGGGATAGGATGGAGTACAGACACTGAAGACCGTATGCCTCTCCCTCCCAGGTGGCTTCATCAGCGGGTATATTTCTGAACTCCGGAAATGCACATGCAGCCTTTTCAACTTGTCATCGACTCCGAGGCACGGTTTTAGACTTGACAAAGTCATATCACTGAGGCAATTTTAACTGTTTAGAAGGACTTCATCCCATTTGCCATCAAGTAAGACGCTGGAAATACCGATTTCCTTTGAATCTCAGCCCGGAAACACAACCATCAAACAGGATAGTTATTTTAAATATGCCAGATATCATCCATTCCTATTTTAGATCCCTAAATAATCCTGGAAAGCTAGAGAACGGAGGCATAGGATGCTCTGGCAATTATTTACATAAAGACTATTGAAACATGTGAACATACAGATGTCACTGTGTTAGGGGTGGGGAAGCCCCCAGAGCAGAGCGCAGGGGCAATCTGCTTCGGACTCATTTTCAATTTTGAAAAAGTTCTGGGGGCACCTGGGTGGCTCATTGGCTTAAAGCCTCTGCCTTAGGCTCAGGTCATGATCCCAGGGTCCTGGGATAGAGCCCCCCATTGGGCTCTCTGCTCAGCAGGGAGCCTGCTTCCTCCTCTCTCTCTGCCTGCCTCTCTGCCTACTTGTGACTGTCAAATAAATAAATAATTAAAAAAAAAAATAAAAGAAAAGAAAAAAAAAAAGAAAAAGTTCTGGTGTAAGTTGAAACACAGACTTCAATGTACAGAATTCACACACACAAGTCTGACTTCTTCCTCATTCCGTGTTTGCCACCTACCCTGCCAAGCACAGCGTGAGGTATGGGATGAAGAGAAACAGAACATGCAGTCCAGCCTTACCAGAAACCCACTGCTACTGTGGCAACAGGCAAGTCACTGGAGACATAGCGTGCTCATGAGTGTGGCGGAAAGCTGTGTGTGTGCAGGGCGCTAAGCGTAGGGAGGCCTGAACTGGTTCTTTGAGGAGCAGGTACTGGCTGGCCAAGGGTGTGGGAATAGTAGGGAATGCCATTCCAGGGGAGGCAATGAAGCCAGAAAAAAGGCTGTATGGGGAGACGGGCACAAGGTCCTGGAAAGCCTCCCCCCCCCCCCAAATGAAGAGGACTTTGAACTTCATCCTGAACTCAGGGAGGAAGTTCCCAGCAAACATAACTACAGTACTTAGGGTGTTGTCAAGAATAAGATAGGGCATTAAAAGGGCTTAGACAGGGACAGGGTAAAAGATCAATATACTTCACTATTTTTATCATTAGGAAAATCTAGAGACCTGAGGGCGAGAAAAAACCATGCTGGAAATTAGAGTTTGGCTCAAGTTCCAGGCTAGGGAAGAATGGTAACATGGACTCAAGGTTGCTTTGTTTGGTTTACTTGCACCTGAAGCTCCTGGTGAGTGGTGGATGGGTCTGAGATCTGTATGGAAGTCACAGGATAAGGCGGTCCATGGCCCCTCTCTCCAAGACTTCTCTACTTTGGGGTCTTCACTTCCCAAGTTAAAGGAACGTGAGGAATGGTGGGCTTGCTGCCCTTGACTCTCACACCACGGTGGGACCCACCACGAACTAGAACTCGGAGAAGGCAGCCCCTCCGCTTGCCAGCAGGTTCTAAACCTTGAAACGCTGATCGTGCCAGCCCTGGGCCCTCTTCACCTGCTACATGCGGGACCTTCACTTACACCCACTTCCAGCTCCCCCACCCCCACCAAGTGGGCCTTCAATTGGAGGCTCAGGGACCATCAAACTTCGTTATCAGTAATGCATGGGGGGTGGTGATTATTTGCCACAGGAAAGGATTAACAAAAGTCTTCCTCATCCTTGATAAAACTGTGCATATTTTAAATGACCTACTTAAGATAGTATTTGAAAACAGTTTTTTGAAAACACACAGAGGAAAAAGGAGGTATCAGTACAGTACTCTGTGTAGGGAAACAAACAGAACTCGATTAACAAAGGCTGTGAGCTGAGTCAGAATGGAGTCTGGCCTTCTGAAGAGTTATCTGCCTTGCTGATTTGATTTCCTTATTTTAATCAGGCACTCTTAAAAGCATCTACATTTGGTCCAAAATAAGATTTTTGTATTTTTGGTTGCACTTTATCAGTTACCAAGAGCAGAGCTTTTATCTCCCACAAGGGCCTCTTCCTCCTTCCTGGCGTGAGTCACAGCTCCTGGGGGGCCACTTTGCTGCTCCTCCGGAGATAAGCCCGGTAGCCAGCCTGGGCTCCATCGGGGACAGAGTGAGTGTCTCTAGCCAGCCTGGGCTCCATCGGGGACAGAGTGAGTGTCTCGTGCCCCCTGGCCGTTGCAGGGCTGTGTTGCCCTCTGGCTCTCTTTGATTACAACTGTTCTGCAGTAAAGAGGCCTCTGTTGGACACCCACCGCAGGAGCTCGGAGTGCAGTGCTAGGTGCTAGAACATGGGGCGACAACGCAGTGGTACCCTGGGCCCTCAGCGCAGTGCGGCGGTGCGGGGGTGTAGCAGGAGAAGGACTTCAAAGAGATCCCTTTGGAACTGACCATGTGATTATAGATGACTTAAGAGCTATGAAAGGATACCTGGAGGACTGATCTAGTCTCAGGATTGGGGAAGTGACCTCTACATGGAACTGTGAAGATTAAGAGGGAATTGACTAGGGCAGAGGAAGCAGTCCAGGCCAGTCATCCCACGGGGGAAGCAACGGTGGGGCGGAAGTTCCCCGAGGAGCTGCCACTGGGGCCAGAGGGCAGGGAGCCAGGATGAGGAGGGGCCACCCCACAGGCTATGGTGAGGATTTTATCGGCAGAGAAACAGGAAGCCAGGAGAGACAGAAGAGATTTTAAAAGATCCTTGTCCTGGAGTGTGGCGAGCTGGAGCTGGAGCAAGGAGGTGTCCAGAGTGAGCACGGGGCACAGAGACTACAGGAGGAGAGCAGAGGGTCGTGGATGAACCAAGGTGGGGATGGTGGAAATGGAGAGAAATACACGGTGGGCAGATAGGAGGGCCACAGTAGAAGGCAAACACTGAATGTAATTCAAGAGCAGAAATAACCACTAGAATGTAAGCTTTATATTAGGACATTAGTACACCAACCATCATTTCAACAATGCTTGTATTTAGAGAACAACAGCTACCCTAGTGGGTCTGTGCAGGGGACTGCTCTGAGCACCCCACATGTCCTAACTATGCTAACAGAGCTCTGGAGGCCAGTTCAAACTCATGAGTAATCAGAGAAATGCAAATTAAACAAGCCTTGAGGTATCTCCGTAACATCACTGGCAATACATTAGAAAGTGGCTAGGGCTACCTGAGGGACGGGTGTGGGGGCTGACCGAGAGAAGTCTGATGTAGACTGGCTCGGGGACAGTCTGGCTGGCCTGGCCACATCATGCTTACACATGCCCTGCAAGCTAGCTAACCCACCTCTGGTTCACAGCCCACAGGAACTGGGACGCTGGTTCCTGGGGTCTCACAGCAGGAGGTTCCTCGAGGCACCATATGTGTAAGGGGGAGCTGGAGGCACTCTGGTGTCCATCCCCGGAGGGTGGGCAGTAAAATGGGGGTACCGGCCACAGAGTGCCATTTCGGGGCCACAGGGAGCAAACTAGCTGACATACAGCAATGTACATGGATCCGAAATTCTGAGAGTGAAAACAGAAACGTATGTACAGCATAAAACCAGTTACAAAAAATTGTCTAAATAAAAATTTACACACAAACCCAACAATATCTTTTGTAAGAATACAGACAAACAGATGAATTCACATCTGACTTTTTTGATGGTGGCCCATGGAAGGTGGGGGAACGGGGATACAAGAACAAATTGTAGAAGGAGCCTCCGTGGACCAAAGACAAAAACGGCTCCCGAAATGAGGTGTGGTTCTCCCTCAGCTTTGGACCCAAGACGGAGAGCCCATGAACAGGCCTTTAAAAAAGATAGAAAGTCATTTAAAAATGCTAAGTCCGAAGTAGCTGAGCATGGATGTCCTCACCCCATCGGAAGGAGCCCAACTCTCCCCATCGGGTGATCCTCCCTCCACAGCTGGCTCTTGGCTTGCCTCAGCTGCACGGGGCAAAGCTAATCTGTCCATTCATAGCTATTATAAAGAAAAAAAAGCTAAATAGGTATTTTTTTTTTTTTAAAGAGTTTACTTCTGGGAAAGATGACAACAGTTCCGGCTTCCCTGAGGGAAGGAGCGTTCCTGGAATATAGCTGGTCATGGTGCTTATGCCCTTCCTTCCCCCCCACCATCCCCTCCCCCACTGCTAAACTGTCCAAGTGGGAGACAGATTTAGGAGTCTTACCTGTTTCTTCAAACACAGCAAGAGACACTACCTGCTGTTCTAATATTTTCCAGAATATTGGCCCTTTGTATAAAGGGAAAGTCCACGAACAAAGCAAATGACTGTGTGAATGCATAACCTGAAGGGATGAATTAGCAGTTCTTTGCTACAGATTTCTTTTTAATTATGTATAAAAGAGGATTTATGGGCTGTAGCCTAGAAAAAACTGCTTTACAATCAGGGACCACTAATGATGTGGATTATAATCTAATCTGTCTTGTTTTCCAGGTTTCTTGGTTTTGCCCCCACTGGCCACGAGGAAAGACAGCCCCCTCCCATGTGCACTTTTCACATGCCGAGCCTCACAACTTGCTCTTAGGGGAAGGAGCAGCACTTAGATTTTGGGCTTCCCTTGCAGTAGGGAGGCAAACAGACTGCTTTTAAAGTCCTGTTTGAGGGGCGCCTGGGTGGCTCAGTGGGTTAAGGACTCTGCCTTTGGCTCAGGTCATGATCTCAGGGTCCTGGGATCGAGTCCCACACTGGGCTCTCTGCTCAGCAGGGAGCCAGCTTTCCCCTCTCTCTCTGCTGCCTCTCTGCCTATTTGTGATCTCTCTCTCTCTGTGCAAAATTAAAAAACAAAAATCTTAAAGTCCTGTTTGAGAAAGTGTTCAAAGGAAAGTGTACGAAGGAGGACTGGACTCGGTAGACTACATTCTGGGGGAGAGGGTAAGAGACATGCTCCTCAAATCCTTAGCCAATCGGTCTCGAGCACTGACTGCATGCTTGTACGTAGGGCATCCTGCTAGCCATGGGGAAAGAAAAAATGATAAAGGCAGGTTGCATATAACAGGCTCTCACTACATGCTCCTTGGGGTTCTACACCACCTGTGTGTTCACACATCCCAAGAGCCATTTCGGGTAGATACAGTCATTTCTCCATTTTAAGGATGAAGAAATGGAGTCAACCACCCACAGTCAAGAGCTAGTAAGCAATAACGTCCAGCTTCTGACCGCTGCTCTGCCCCCACATGGCACAGAAGCTGAACCGGGCCAGCAACCTCTAAGAGAGGGTGGAAAGAAAGCTCTTGAATGTGTGCCTGAGGGGCTAGAGGAAAGGGAGGGAGACAGACGGTGTTTACAACCATGGTTCCTACAGACAAGACCACCAGAACCTTCTGGAAGGACAGGGCCGGGCATGTGTGTCATTTTCCTAGGGCAGCCATAGCAAAGTACCACAAATTGGCTGCCTCCACAGAAATGGATACTCTCAAAGCTTTGAAGGCCACAGCTCAAAATCAAGGTGTTGTCAGGGCTGTGCCCCCTCTGGGGTCTGGGCAGAATCCCTCCTTGCCTCTCCCTGGTTCCCGGTGGCAGCCAGAAGTCCTTGACTTCTCCTCAGCTCACAGCTGCAGCATTTCAGTCTCAGCTCTGTATTTATATATTTATTTATTTTTAGGATTTTATTTATTTGGCAGAGAGAGAGATCACTTAGCAGGCAGAAAAGCAGGCAGAGAGAGGCGGGGAAGCAGGCTCCCTACTGAGCAGAAAAGAAAGCCCAATGCGGGGCTCGATCCCAGAAAGCAGAGATCCTGACCTGAGCCAAAGGCAGAGGCCTAACCCACTGAGCCACCCAGGCACCCCTCGGCTCTGTCTCTAAACAGTATCTTTCTCTCATGTGGTCTTCCTCTAAGGACATCCGTCCTTGGATTCGGTGCCCTAATTCAGCATGGCCTCATCTTAATCTGATTATACCCACAGAGACTGTATTTCCAGGGAAGGTCAGGTGCACAGGTGCATGGGTTAGGACTTCAGTGCATCTTCTCTGAGGACACAACAACCCCCAACCAGTGCGTAAGTGAAGATGATCTGAGCTTTTATAAGAAGCCCAGGATGCGCCATTTCAGGTAAGGTATATAGGGGAATAGGAGCCGGCGCAGGTGAGGAAATCTCTGGGGAGACCTGGGACTGGGAGAAGTCGAGAGAAAGGGCAAGGAGCCTGGCACAAGGGAGGGAGTGTGAGCCCCAGCATGGAGGTGAGCAGCCAGGCTGGGAAGTCGGCAAGTTAATGGACGGATATACTTGGAGTGAAGGTTAAGATGGTGGATTGGGGCCAGATTAGAGAAGGCCTCTTACAGAGACTTTATTCTAGAGTGGTGACTCTCCAACTTAAGCGGCAACAGTATCTCCTGGAGAGCCAGCTAAAACCCAGTGTGATGGGGCGCCCCTCCGGAGTGTGGGGTCAGCACCAGGGGACGGCCCAGGGGATCAGCATTTTAAGGTGTGCCAGGTGGCTCTGCTGCCGCTGGTCTGGGGATTACCATTTGAGACCTTCTCTCGAGGTGCTGAGTGGAACCGTTGAAGTTCTGAGGGAGGGGCAGAGGTGACAAGTAGCTCCAGTGACCGTGACAGTCACCAGCATATAGATGACCGAGAGACGGAGGACACAACAATTCTGAGGGCCCAAGTCTTTCTTGAGGACGAAATGGAGGAATGTAGCTCAAAGTCTGGTTGAAATGGTGTCCCTGGCCATTAGGTCATGGGGCCTCAGAAGGTTAAGGTACCCTCTGCTTCAGGGAGCCCAACCAGTAAACTCCATGACAGCACAGGACAGGCTCTTGCGCAAGCCGGGGCACCTGAAGGCAGCACTCTGGACCAAAACCGTTCAAATACAGAAAATGCTGACGAAAATTCACTCCTTGCTTCCTATTACATGGGGAACTACTTTGCCAGGTAAAGACATTTTATATAGAAGTTAAAGAAGACATTTTATATAGAAGTTATAAAGAAGTTAAAACGGGGGCGCCTGGGTGCTCAGTCAGTTGAGCAATCAACTCTTGATTTCACCTCATATCGTGATCTCAGGGTCATGGAATCAAGCCCCGATTCGGGCTCTAGGCTCAGTGGGGAGTCTGCTTGAGGATTCTCTCACTCTGTCTCTCTCTCTCTCCCTCTGCCCCTGCTCATGCACACTCTAAAATAAATGAATAAAATCTTCTAAAAATTAAATGTAATTTTAAAAAAGAAGTTAAAACTCTGCAAAGTCATGGCTTACTTTTAGTACAAACCCATTTACTATAAAACATAAAGGTTTGTTTTCATGTCAACGGATCAAAGATTCTTCTCCCAGCAAATGTCTGGACTATACTTACATTAGATACAATACAGTGTTTGTTTAAAGTCAAGTCACGGAAATATCGGTGTGAATATTGGAAATAAACCTGAGGACCTTAATGAGGGATAGAGAATAGATGTTTATTTCATTTTAGAAACCTAACATCTCCTTTACACTCACTCAAAAACCTGGAGCCGATGAAAGAGCAGAAATGGCGTCCCCAAGAAGGCTTGCTGTCGGCTGCCACAGGGAGACCATGGAAATGCTGTGACTTTGAGAGTTTCCAAAGACACGATTTTGCCAAAAGCTAATCTACAGAAAGAAAACCCTGTGCTCAGGGGGAAACACGGTCCTTGCTTTTCCTGTCTTCGTGGATGGTTGCTCAGCACAGTCCCTTCATCTTGCCTGAGAACTCGTGGTGACAACTTCCAGCTTCATGCTTTCAGGTTGAGGGGGTGGGTGGCGGGGACAACTCCCGCGGGCATCGAGTTCCGGGGTGATTCTCATCTCCCTTCCCACACACACTGGGCCCCGCTGGCCTGACAGACTCAGCTTTTAAATGTCCCCTCCAGCCTTCACATTTAGTAAGAAAACATAAATGTCCTGCCATTTCAGTAAAATCAAACATTTTCATTCTGGAAGGTTGACTTTATGAGTCAGGCTCAGTGGCAGAGAAGTAAATGAATCATTTGTGGATGAAAATTGCTGTGCTGTTCTTATGTTCTGGACAGAGCTCCAGTGTGTTCCATTATACCTGGGAATTATCATACTACATTTTCTTCTCTTGGGCAATGCCAGATAAAGTAAACAGTCTACTGAATGAAAGTTCGTGACCTTCTCAGGCTCCATCCCATGCGGTCCAAAGAGACCTTTGCACGTGGACACTCTGCTTTATTAGGTTAAGTACCAGTAGACAGAAAGACACAGAGTGTATAGCCAACTCTGATTCCAAGTTCTTGACCGTTGGAAAGAAATTAAGACGGAAATGGCCAGAGGCCGTGTTACCCTCCGCTTCCTCTCTAGCTCAGGGTGGGGCTCATTGGACAAGACTGGTTATGAGAGGGTTACTAGGTAAGTAACCTAGTTACTAGGTAAGTAACCTAGCTGAGTCTCTCTCATCCCTCTAGAAGGGCTGGGCCAGGCCCAGCTTGGGTTCCAGATGCCCCATGGCCCCAGCACCCTTCCAGGTACCTTTATTTTCACTGAACAAACATTAATATTTAGTATTTCTTCCTCACAGGGCCCGATGTCAGAGGAATGGAGGAACAAGGAGGTCTGAGGTCTTCCGCAGGATAGAAACAGACATGGTCCTGTTGAGGAGCGAGCACAAGGCAGTCCCCAATCAGGTACCAAGACAGCGTGTTGAGGACAGACGTGTCTGGAGGCAAGGACATTACCAAGGTGGTGGAGATGGGCCAGACAAGAAGCGTGAGTGAGAGGTGCTATTTCGTGGGTCCAGTCACGTGTTGGGCATTGTGGGGAGTACTTGCATGAGCCCAGAGCCAGCCCAGAAACTGGGTGAGGTAGGCTGAGTAACAGCCCTCAGCGATGCCCACGTCCTAATCCCTGAGATCTATAAATACGTTACTTAATATGGCAAAGGGAACTTCACCAACGTGAGGACTGAGGGGCCTCAAACTTGGCAGAGAGCCTGGATTATCCCAGTGGCCTTAACCAATGTGTTTACAAGAGTCCTTTTAAGGAGGATATAGTAGTGTTGCATCCAGATGTTGTGCTCTTGGCTTTGAACATGGAAGATGGATACCAAAGCAGAAACCTGAAGGCGAGAAACAGATTCCCCCCCTCGAGCCTCTGGAAGAAAGGCAGCCCTTTCAAACCCTGATTTAGATTCCTTTGGACTACTGACTTCTGGACTTGTAAGAGAATAAACCTCTAGGGTCTTTTAATCTATAAAGTTTGTGGCAACTTGTTGTGTACAGCAGTGGAACTAATTACAGATGGTAGCGATTCTTACTGTTGTGCTCCGAGCAGGAAGGTCTTTGGGGACCACCGTGGTTTTATGTCCATCCCACACACAGCTATGGTACAAGACCCCCTTTGACAACTTGACTTTACTGGGTAGAGACGTGCTGACCAACCTCAAGATGTAACCTCGGGTGGAGACTTGCTACGGCTACCATCCCCAGCCACTCCTGTGGGACAAGCTCTGAAAAACCTCTCCAACGGGGGCACCATCTCAAAGGCAAATAAGTGCCAAGGCTGCATATGTAAGGAGAAATCTCTCGAGTGACTCATTGTCCAGAGACAGAGATCAAAGGGCAGGTTGGACTGGGAGCTATTGTGTGCATTTAACATCCAGCCTCACTGATTCCATGCCAGGGCTGAGTATTAATAGTCCATCTCTAACAGAACCACCTAGGCTGTTCCAGGAAGAGTGTGCAACTAAGCCAGAGTCCTGGCGGTTAGATTCACAACCCTCCTCCACCAGTGAGCTTTAGTCGGGGCCACTGCTCATAATCTGTGATCACACACAACCCTGGCTAGGACACCACACGTGGCAAGACAAGTGGAAAAGTGTTGTGGGCTCGTTTAAAAAAAAAAAAAAAAAAAGGTTTGTGGTTCAAAACAATTTATTACAAGGAGGTCAGAAGCATTCCTACTTCCTAGCTCATCTGGGTGCAGCTGGCTTGGGTGAGTGGTGTTAAGTGCCAAGGAGGCCAAGGCCTAAGCTTATCGTCAGGGACAGGTGGAATTTTCCCATCCCGTGCTAGGCCCAGACTCTGCAGTTAGGGTTTTGCGGACCAGACGGGTGCGGGGGTGGAAGGCTGGGCACAGACCTTGGGTGCACCTGTGCCTTTACAGCACGAGCAATGCCTGGGAGGCAAGGAGAGAGTGTCTGTTTTGGGCTCTAGGGTTAGGTTCCATCCCCAGGGTTATGGGAGGGCACACAGAGAGACACCATGTTCATCGTGCAAATCCCACCCCTGCTCTGTGATGATTATAAAAGCAGCTAGGAGGCTTCCTTGAGTGAAAGTAAAGATTGGGCAGCGATAGAGGAAGAAGGTTTTCCTTAGCAGAGTAAGTGCTTTCCTAAAAGCCTGTGGCTCAGTGGACAGGCTCTGTTCAGCTGTCAGACACATGGGTGGGTGCCCGCAGTAGCCCAGCCTGTCTGCCCCGACGGTGGCCTGAGGCCTGACATTGTTCTGCTCCCAAACCCGCTCCTGCCAGGGGTACCTATTCCCTAACTGCATGCAAACTGTCACATAAACTGTGAAGACTGGGAGCAAAAAATAAAATAAAATAAATTAAAATAAAATAAATATAATGTCCACAAAATCCAAGTTAAATTTGTAGAAGAATCTGATTAAGTCTCTAAAACTCTTGCTATTGAATTGGGTGTGGATGAGTCAAGGCTGAGCAGGAAGATAAAAGGGTAAAAGTAGAGGATTGTACTTTGTATTCTTTGCAAGTGCTCCCTGCACTGTAAGTAAACCAAAAGAGGAATGAGATGATCCATAAAGGCTGAGTTTACTCTAGAAAAACTGCAAGGGGTGACAATGAAATGGCCTTGGCCCTATACCCCAAATAGGTGATACATTTACATTTATTGCTTTTAATTTAAATTGAAGCATTGTGAGGTATGGGCATAACCTCCCTTCCCCAGACACAGAAGCCAAGGAGTGAAGCGGACATTCACCTGAAGTGACCAATCCCCAAACAGCAGCGGATTGCTGAGTGGGCTGCTTTCCTCATGAAGTACGTGCACACACGGATCTCTAAATGCCAAGGTAAGGGCTGGCCTCTCATCTCCTAGGGGCAGTGGTCTCAGGACTTGCTAAGACCCATCTCAGTGTAAGGAGCAGCCTCTTAAGGGAGGAAGGAGCTAGTCTAGGAGACCCTGGATATCAGCGTCACCCAGCACCTCTCACCACCCCGCACTGTGGGTCATGAGGCTGTGCCACATGCTATGTGGGGGGCAAAGCCAGAAGAAAGACGGCACCAGATAGGAAAGTGAGGGAACACAAACTGTGGTCTGCAATCTCTCTATAATTTAGTAAACAGAACAGAACAAAACAAAGCAAAACACTTGGCTCTTTCTGCAGCTGTATCACTGATTTCTTTTCAAAACTTAGCTACGTTGACCATCACAGCTATTACTGGATTTCACCACAAGAGGGCGATAGGGTTTCTAAAACGAGAGATTCTTGCACACCAAGAAATCAAATCCCTCAGGGCTGGAAGAGGTCTTAAATATCACTTGGTTCGTAGGTTTTCAAAATCTTTTTGGCTAAAACCCACAGCAAGAACTGCATTCTTCATAGCGAACTAGTTCATAAATATATATTTGAAATGCATTTTAGGTACAATTTACTCTTACATTTGCAAAGCATTCTAATAGTTTGTATTCCAACAAATTTTGTTAAAAATAAACGAACAAACCACAAAGCGTCTGCAACCGACCAGCTTGATTTCCTAACCCACTAGTGGGCCATTACTTTGAAAACCCCTGACTTGGCTTCAGCCTCTCACCTTACAAAGGGTTGCACAGACCCTTAGGGTGAAGAGGGCTCCCTAGGAGCGCTACTTTTCACACACACACACCCAGGCCCCTGTTCACCCTAGGGGCAGTCCTGGATGAGTGACAAACATTGTGTAGCAACTGATCACTCACTCTGGAAATGCACCAATTTAATAAAGAATGCAGACCCATTTGGGGGATGTACCATTTTTCACTTCTTGTCAATCTATGACTGTTCTTGGAAGTAGAGCAGAAATTCCTTAAGCCACTACATTGCAAGGTTCACACAGGTGATATCTGTGCTCCTCACTCAGGTGGCCAAGAGAATTCTTCAAAACTGAATGAATCTCAAAGAGGCTTTCCCATCAACCCCACCCCAATCTGAACTGGGGCCATAATATCCAGCCCAGTGCCAGGCACATAGTAAGTGCTCAAGAAATAACTCATGGATAAATGGATCACCCCTCAGATAGTATAATGGTAACTCACATTTTTATATTTTACAATTGGTACTTCCATCCTCTTACGGAATTCTTAAAAACACCTAGGTGTTTGGCAGAACATGGATTATTTCCGCCTTGATCATCCCTGAAGGTGGGTCCTCATTTAGTGGTGATGTTTGAAGATGGTAGAGGAATGGAGAAAAAAAGTTCACTGAATACCTGCAGAAAAACTGAAACCCCTTCACTCTTAAGAGATTCTTGACCCTGAAAGTCAGTGAGCTCTCTTTCCTGGCTCCTTGATTTAAAAACATTTATAACCATTTTCAGAAGAAATGTAAAGGTAAACCAAATGACAAAAGGAAGTTATCTTTTCTTAGAGTCAATACCCTGAATTCTTCTACGTATTAATTACCACTCTCCTCCCCATCCCTGCCCACCCATGCATATCTGCCTCTAATTTATTGACTTATTGCCCTACCCCTTTTTTGTATATGTGCTGCTGAAGCGAGCACCCCCCACTCCTTTTTTGGTCAAAGGAGAATTACTTTAGAGTTCAGGAACACTATACTATTACAGATGAAAAACACTGACTGAGCTCCTTGTGGAAGAGACGGAGAATTTTTACTGAATGCACTTGGGTTTCGAGAGAGTTTAGTTATCTCGTGAAAGACACCAAGTACTTAATTTTCTTTCAAGGGGATGACTAAACACATAAAAAAAAAAGCAAAGTATTATTATTTAGTTTTTTATGGCCTTGAAAGGAAGAAAAGAATTCCCAGTACTTGAAAACTGACTTTTCTGTAGGGAATAATGAGGGAGCAAATCTTCATGCACTCTCTCTTTGGGCTCTAGGAGGCAATTACTCTCCTACTTTGATAGAAAGTTCTCAAGCTCTGTTTCTTCACTTCTCTGATGAACTAGTAACACTGAACTTCTTTTCTCCATGAGAAAGCAAGGATTGTTAAAACAGGGGAGAAGAGTAGGATGCCTTTTTCTAAGAAAAAATTTTATTTCATCCATCAATAAATTTAACCACCTGAGGTACAGGATTAAGTCTTTGAGCAAGAGACACTGCTTCCAAAAGGCCTTCCCCACCCCTGTATCTGACACCAAGTCTAGAACAAAAATCCTACTGCCTCTATTTAAAACTCTATGTATTTACACTCCACACTCAATTCTAGATTTTATGAGACCGAGTCTGCAGGCTTTGTGGGGTATTTGGGGATTACTGGAAAGAGCGTCGCTACTTTGGGGACAGACTGAGTGGAGTTCTGTAACTCTGCAAACTTCTATTTGATGAAGAAAGCAAAGTAGCTCCACAGACACAAAGAAGTAAGGGTCCAACAGCCAGTGCCTGGAAATCAAACCAGGAGCAGCCAAATTCTCACTCATTCCATTCACATGGAAAGCAGCTCTGGTTCACTCCCATTAAACCAGAAGCCAGCATTAGGAAGGTTCCTGCCCGCCCCCTGCCAACGCACCAATTCCAACCACACCACTCGGAAGCCCTAGCAGCGTCGCCTGCTGTTAAGAGACAGTGCGTCCCCGGTCTGCAGGGGAACTGGCACAGATTTTAAAAATCCCGCCCAGGATCTCTGCTGGAGCCAGGTGGGTCTCGCAGTGACCACCCCTTTGGCAAGCACCTCTGGATACTCCCAGACAAGATCAAGCCTCGCCGTTGGGGCCCGCTCCTCAGTTTCCCCACGCACCTCTTTCCCAGCAATGGGAGCTGCCCTGTGAAAAATCTACGGCCTCAGAAACGGCGAACGAGCCAGCCGGCTCCCTGTGGACTCTGCGCAACCAGGGGCCGCTGCACCGCTTGACCACTCCGGAGCCGCCGAGGCCCTCGCCCCATCTCCCCCAGCGTCGTACTCCGCGGGGCGGACGGGCGCGCGCGCACACAGGTGTCCTGCCCACGCGCTGAGCCGCCGTGTCACCCGGGCACTCACCGTGGCGCGGCCCTCCAGCACGGCGGCCAGCACTCGCAGGGCGCTGGGCGAGCCCGCACGGAAGTTGAAGAAGTGCAGCGCCGCGCGCGCCGCCTGCTGCAGGAGTCCGCTCGGGAACTCCGCGTCCTGGAGCCCGGGGGAGTCCTCTGGTCCCTCGGCCCCCGCGGGTGCCGCCGCTACCCCTTGCAGGGCGAGCAGCAGCAGCAGCGGCGCGAGCAGCAGGACGGCGGGGCGCGAGCCCCAGGGCCCAGACGCGGGCGGCGGTTGCCGGCGGGGCGGCATGGACGCGGGCTGCAGGTGCGGCGTTCGACCGAGCGGGTTCCCAGCGGGCTGTGCCGGCGCTCGAGGAAATAAGGCCGCGACGGGCTCCTCCCCTCCGCCCCCGGGGCGGCCCGCTGCCCGGAGCCTGGGTCCTCGCTCGGCCGCGCCCTCTCAGCGCTTCCTCCGACCCCGGGGCCCCTCCGCCCCGCCCCACTCTGCCTGGGCCCCAGCTGCGCGGGCTCGAAGCCCCGACGCGGCGGCGCCTTTGCGGCGCGGGGCCGGAGCGTCTGGCCCAGGCTGCGCTGGCAGAGGGACCGGGGTCGGGAGCGGGGGAGGGCAGCGGAGACTCTCCTGCGAGGGAGCGCAGCTTGCCCGCCACCACCCTGCGCCGCGCCCCCAGCGCAGTCGGGGACCCGGCTGCTCTCTGCCGTTGCTTCGATTTCGAAATCCTTTGGGTTTTAGAGCGAACCTGCTTCGGTTCTCCAAGGCTTGGAACTTCGGTTTCCCAGACTATGAAATTGGGGACCGCGGATAAGGGGGCAGGACGCAGCCAACATTGATGGGGGGGGGGGGTGTCCCCTGTGGCACAATGAAGTTGGGAGTGGGACAGGTCGTTGGATTGCTGAGTCTGGAGAGGAGGTTGTAGTGGTCAGCAAGGCCCTTCACCCCTTGATCATTGCGGGGGAGGTTGGTTCAGGTGTAGGCTCCGGACTATTCCGGTGAGGGAATCGCGAGTTGTTGGTGAGGTCTTGGAGAGAAACTGCCTTGCTCCTCTAGAGAGCTTGCTCTCGCCTCCACCTGCCGCGTCTTTGAGAGGAAGCCTGTGGCCCCGAAGCTGCTGGTTCCCTTATGCCACCCTCCGGAAAGTAGGCATCAGGATGAAGCCAGCTCGTGGAAGGTAGAAATGAGGCACGGAAAGACCTTGGGGATATTATCTCCTGGCTCAGGACCCCCCGGAAACCTGCCCTATCTCAAGATTTTACAGTTACAAGAACCAATAACCCACATTTATTGTTTAAGCCAACTTGGGCGTGATTTTGTTACACCAGTGGAAAAATTCCTAATGCATTGCTGAAGCAGGAACCGGAGATAAAAGTCTGCCCCGTGTGTGTGTGTGTGTGTGTGTGTGTGTTAGTCTGCTTGCCCCAGCACTGGGGGACAGTCTGGGAATACCTCAGCGGCTCCCTACCTGGAGAAGACCATATTGGCAGATCCCACCAGCTCTGGGCTGAACCAGCTGGTGAAGGGACATCTTCCACATCCACTCCCAGCTAGGGCTGTGCAATCTAGCCAGCCTTAAGGGTCAGGCCAGGCTGGGAGCCTAGAGAAATGACTGCTGCCAAGTCGGTCAACTGTAAGCTACTCTCTCGGGCTCTTTAAGAAAAGCAGGGCCAGGAGGAGGGATAGGGGGAAAAAGACCCTGCAGGAGAGGAAGGAATCCCTTAGAGACTTGAACCTCCACCCAGGGATGATGGAATCACTGGGGTGGATGGAATATTTTGTAAAGGCCTAAGTATTCTTTATTGATAACTTGGGTTTCTCCCCTCTTCTCACACCTGATCATGCCAGTGCAAGCCCCACCCACCCATGGGGCTTGGAAAGCACAGATGATATCAATTATTAGAAAACTGGTAAAAACAACTATTTATACACTAGTGAGACCACAGGATGTAAGACCACAACCCCTTTGTACATGCTGATGCTTGCACAGACCATCTGGAAGGACAATCAGAAACTGGGAACAGCGGTTGCCTCTGAAGAAGGAGCTGGAGTGGGAGGAGATTACTGGAACTGCAAGTCTTTGATTCCTTGCTCTCAGCTCTTGCTGGTGGTAACAGCAGCGAGGGGTGTGGACTTGGAGCCAGACTGCAGGGTCTGGCGAGCAGCTTCACCAGTGTTACTGGACTGCTCTGCACTTTGGTGATGCCTCCTAATGGTTTGCTTCTGCTAATAGCTATACATAGGCAAAGCGTGCGGTAATGGCTATGTGAGTGATTGCTATTATTATTATAGCTATTAATCTGAAAAATCAGATATAATCTTGAAACTAATGCAGTCAGCTTGGATTTCTTTTCACGAATGATGAAAGGGAATGCCAGGGACTACAATATGTTGGGCCATCAAATAAAAGCTTAACCTTCTTAATCCTTCTTAACCCACCCTTTTAGCAGAGCTATTAGCAAGTCAGAAAATGTGAATCTATATCCTCTTTTCTATTCTTCTTGGCATGTGAAAGTGAAGGTAGGTGGCATTGAGAGAAGAATGTAGATAATCAGCACTTGACTACTGAAACTCGATTAACCAAATCTCAGGTGTGACTGAGATGATCCTTTCTCTTGGAGACTTGGAACCAGGAGCACCTGTGGACAAAGTACTGTTCACCTAGTTCCTTGGGTCTGCATCTTGCATGCCCTGAGGTGACTTGAGCTTTTGTTTCAGTTAAGCCCTGGAGACCTACATATTTTCCATGCTTTGTCTTCAGGACTGTAACGTTTGTCCTAAAGCCTCTGAAGGAAGGCACTTTGCTGGTCATGGAAAGATCAGAAACCCTGTTTGTTGGAGGGAGCTGTTTTCCTAGAACATTTGGCTTCCTGATCTATTCCTTGAAGGTGCCTAGGACTCATGGAGGAATTCATTTTCCTCAACTTTGGACCCATAAGCTACCTGATGCTCACACTGTCTGCAGCAAGTCCCCAGAGATGGTAACAAGACCCAGGGCTTGGACCATCACACCTATACCCCGCCAGACTCTCAACAGCAAGGCAAAGAGCAAGGGGGCACCTGCAGAGCTCAGGGCTCTAGAATATGGGTCTCTGCTGTGATGGGCCTATGATAGTTTTCTTAATTTGTGAGGTTAAGAAGGGAATCTTTCTAGATTGAACCAGTGAGAATGAATCCTTTGAGATGCAGAACTGGAGACAGGTTCTTTCTAAAAAGAGATGGGATAGAAAATAGAAGGGGACGGGGGATGGGTGAGGCTGGTGGTGGGTATTAAGGTGGGCACGTATTGCATGGAGCACTGGGTGTGGTGCATAAACAATGAATCTTGGAACACTGAAAAAATAAAATTGAAAAAAAAAAAAGAAAATAGAGTAGTTACATTTATTCCTGTCACCAAGAAAAGATTTCACAAAACATAGCTTAGAGACTGACACGGATGTGTTTGGAAAGCCTCAAAATCAAGTGGATAAGGTAACCAGCACTACCCAATACAATTTTTTAATGAAATGTTTCTATATTTGCATGATCTAATGAACTAGCTACATGTAGCTACTGACTGTTTGAAATGTGGTTAGTGCAACTGAAGAACTGAATTTTTAATTATGTTTAATCTTAATTGATTTGAATATACATAGCCACTTGTGGCTGAGGATATGGCTGTGCCATGTTAGACAGCACAATTATAGACAACTGACTTTTCAGTTCAACAGTGATTTGGGGAAAGAGGGAAAATAATATTTTGGGGAGCCGTGTTTAAGATACGACGCTACATGCTTTCTGTAACAGAATTATCTCATTCAGTCTCCACAATCTAGAGGAGTAAACTGGAGGCCAGAGAGAGATTCCAAGACCTGCCCAAGGTTGCCTTACTAGCAAGGGTCAAGAAAGGGCTCCACAGTCAGGTGTGCCCAAGCTTTCTCCAAGCACTGTTTGGTATATTCCACAAGGAGAGACTCGAGATGGAGGGGTTTAGATCACAAAAACAAAGCTAAAGGAGAGTGTGAAAATACAACTTAATAGAAGAGTTGGGATTATTTTATTTCAAGAGAAGAATACTGAAGGAGCCCCTCAATCTTCAGTGCTAAATTAAAAGATTTTTTAGAGGACAGTAAGTGGGCTGTTTCTGTTACCAGTAATGAAAGCTTCATTTTATTTGGGTTATTCTCGGGGACATGGGAATTAATATAGCTTTGGTTCTGATGTGTGGGCATCTCTCTTTGTACCACAGTAAGCCTGGTTGGACTTGAGGTCCCCAGAAGGAAGTCAACTTGGGCTTTTGGACCCTTTATGGGTAGCATTTGGGCTGACCAGAACTGGTGGCTTCTAAAGACGATAAGAAGTATCAAGATTCCTATAGGGACATCTGGGTGGCTCAGTCGGTTGAGTGTCTGCCTTCAGGTCCTGGGATCAAGTCCTGCATCAGGCTTCTTGCTCAGCAGGGAGCCTGCTTCTCCCTCTGCCTGCTGCTCACCCTGCTTGTGCTCTCTCTCTCTCTCTCTGACAAATAAATTTTTAAAAAACGATTCCTATATTCCTATATTCAAATTTTTGGTGATCACAACACTGGTAGTTAGCTATGGTACATAGTGAGTGGGTACAACCTATTTGCTTGACTACTCTCGATTCGGAGTCATTGCTACATTTGAACAGATGAATAAAACTGTTACCCAATCCTCTGTCCACTTACCTGTGAGCATGAAACGGTTCTTTTAAAATCCACCATGTGTTCACAGTTAAAACTGAAGGTAATTTAGATGGTGTGGCTTTGACAAAAATTTCTTCTCTTGCAAAGATTTGAGAAGTCCGTTTTGACACATAATTGCCAACAGATGTTTTTAAAATGTAATGAACATGGTCAGTACCCAATGTATTGGATTTTGCAATTTTCCAAACTAAACCCTTATTTTTGGCATGTCATGCTCGTTAGGAAAGCAACATCTTTATAGATCAATTATACATTTCCTGAGAAATCTGGCATGGCATTTTGTTCTTCCATCAATCATTTAAGACAGGATATTTGCCATTCCAAGAATGAATTAACATTCTACTTGATTTACAAAGTGTGATGTAAAGTAAATTACAGGTTGCTTTAATTTTCCAAGCAAAGAATATTCAAGTAAAGCTTGAAATTGTAAGGTTTATTCTTTCTTATTTGAAAAGATGCTATGTTTATTCAGAGTGAAGTAAAATTTTTAAAGTTTTTCCCCCTGGCAGTAATACTTAGAATTTTATGTTCTTCAAAGAAAAATCCCTAGTAATTGTTAATATTTATATACCATGAACTCCCTGGAATGACTGATTTATGAAACTCCAGTTATGAACACTAGTGTTCACGAATCAAACTTCAAAGAGTATGTTATCAGGGCAAACTAAAATCAGTTCCTCATACTGCAAAAGAATGTATGTGCTGGGCGCCTGGGTGGCTCAGTGGATTAAGCCTCTGCCTTTGGCTCAGGTCATGATCTCAGGGTCCTGGGATCGAGTCCCACATTGGGCTCTCTGCTTGGCAGGGAGCCTGCTTCCTCCTCTCTCTCTCTGCCTGCCTCTCTGCCTACTTGTGATCTCTCTCTGTCAAATAAATAAATAAAATCCTTAAAAAAAAAGAATGTATGTGCCCACATACAGAGGGCTAGATAATAAGACAATGTTATAAAACCCACATTGTATTTTTTTTTCTTTCTCACCATTCTTTCCACAGACATGACAAGGCATGCATCTAATAGAACAAAGTACTGATAAGTAAATCACCTTCCTGATAAATAGATGATGCAACCACCTAGACAACTTATATACCTACAGAGTTGGTTGAGTTTCTTGTGATGATGCCATGGGTGGATTTTCAGGTTGGGCAGTTATTCAAGAAAAACTGCATTTGTAGTGGGTTTAGAAGAATCACCAAGTTGTGAGAACATCAAGGTAGGGGACCGTCCCAGGCCTGAAGGGTGGCCTGAATGAATGAATTGTATGGAGGGCCAAGCACAGGCAGCAGTGAGACTGGCTGGCATGGTGCCAGAGGCTACCTGAAGGAAAGGAAAAAAGTGGGAGACTTGAGTCCAGAAAGAGGCATTATGTTCTTAGAGGTTCCCCAGAAGTTCCCACACACCTAGGCTGAAAAGAATGGATAATGCACAAGGTGAGTTAGTTATATGAACATTATTTTTTGGAAAGAAATGCTCGTGCAAAAATGATTTTCTCTTCACTGGTAAATAACAGAAATATGGTCAGACTTTAGAATAAGGAGGTACTAGGGTGGGCTAATATGAAATTCTACCTTTTGATTCTTAAAAGACTAACAAGTACAGAAGAGTGCAAAGGGCTCTGGTCTGAAAGGCAGGAGGAAAGAGTTCTAGCCCAGTTCAGCTGTCCTAACTGGCTTCAGTCTCCTCTGCATAAGGTGTTGGGTTTGGGGTGATAATTAGATGATAATCAGAAAGAAGAGCCAGTTTGTAACACAGTGGTTATAGTCTCCTTTAGCTGTGCCTACCCAAGGCAGAGAGGCTTGCTGGATTGTCCTTTCTTGGGACTAGTCTCAGTGATATTGTCCCACCTTCTTCAAGAAGTCCATTCGCTCTCACCAGCATACAGGTATCCTAGATGGACTTACTTGATATTTTATCTTGTTATTTTTTCAGTACTTTTTAAAATTTAATTTACATTTTATTTATGTATTTCTCAGCTATTTTTGGATTTTAAAAAATCAACGGACGAATGGATAAAGGAAGATGTGGTCCATATACACTATGGAGTATTATGCCTCCATCAGAAAGGATGAATACCCAACTTTTGTAGCAACATGAATGGGACTGGAAGAGATTATGCTGAGTGAAGTAAGTCAAGCAGAGAGAGACAATTATCATATGGTTTCACTTATTTGTGAAGCATAACAAATAGCATGGAGGACATGGGGAGTTAGGAGAAGGGAGTTGAGGGAAATTGGAAGGGGAGGTGAACCCTGAGAGACTATGGACTCTGAAAAACAATCTGAGGGTTTTGAAGGGGCAGGGGGTGGGAGGTCGGGGTACCAGGTGGTGGGTATTATAGAGGGCACGGATTGCATGGAGCACTGGGTGTGGTGCAAAAATAATGAATACTGTTATGCTGAAAATAAATAAAAAATAAATTTATTAAAAAAATCCAAACCAAAAAAAGATCCATAGTTTAATTTTTACACCTGTTATCCAGATTAAATGAGGTAGTCGGATGTTTGGGATTTGGTTAATGAGATGACTCGTGTTTTAGATTGCGAGTAAACTGATGTAGCAGTCAGGATAGGCTAGGATATGCTGCAGTAATGAACAAGGCTTACATCTCAGGACTTAAAACAGTGCTGCTTTCACTATGAGTCCATTGAGGTTTGGCTGGGGGCTGTGCCTGTGTCCCTCGTTCCAGGGAGCAGGCTGAAGGAACAGCCTCCTCGGGAGCATGGGTCCTTGCTGTGCCTGAGGGGAAGAAGGAGCTGGGGGGACTTGTGCTCAGGCTATTAAAGTTCCCATCACATTTCACTGGCCAAGGCATGTCATGTGGCCATGTCTAAGTTCTGAGGGGGTGGGGAGGTACAATGACATTATGTTCCCTAGGAGATGGCAAGCTGGAAATATTTGGAACAGCAACAAATGTCTACCATAACAGTAATTATCAGGCAAGGCCCCGCTTAGTCATAAGTCTTTTTGTATGTCATGTTCGTCAGCTAGGGTTTCCAGAACAAACTACTACAGACTGGGTGGATTAAGCAACAGAAGTCCATTGTCTCACAGTTCTGGAGGCTAAAAGTCGGAGATTAAGGCATTGAGGGCTTGGTTTCATATGAGGGCTCTCTCCTTGGTTTGCTGATGGTCGCCTTCTCTGTGGCTCCACATGATCATCTCTCCATGTGTGTCTGTGTCCTAACCACCTCTTTTTATAGGGACACTGGTCATATTGGACTAGGGCCTACACTAATGACTTCATTTTATCTCATTACCTCCTTAAAGGTCCTACCTCCAAATACAGTCAGAAGTACTAGGGGTTAGGACTTCAATATGAATTTAAGGGAACATGATTCAGGCCATAATAGAGACCGTGTTATAAAACTGGAGACTGTTTCATTAAATAAGACTATAACAATGACAGGAATATGCAAAACTTTTCAGTACATCTTTATCCCTACCTGGTGCCAAAACTCTAATGAGAGCAATTTTTGTAAATAAATCTTTTTTTCCTACAACTTTCGAGACAGATATAAAGAGATGCTGTGATTAGAATAAAAAAAATTAAGAAATACAAATTTAATTACAGGCCTATGGATGATTTCCCCCATTCATCTCTACCCTAAACTCTCTGAATTGATTAGATAGTTCAGAGTCCTGATTTAACGCTTTACTGGTTTTAATAAGTCTCTTACAAAATGTGTTGGAAAACCACAGACTGACTGCTCTTATTGAATATGTCCCTGCCATTGGACAACGGCTCAGGCTAGTGGTTCTCAAACATGTGTATGTGTCAGAGTCATGGAAGGTCTGGGATGGGCCTGAGGTTTTGCATTTCTGACCAGTTCCCAGGATATGTGGAAGCTGCTGGTACCAGCCCAGGGATCAGATGTCAAACACCAGTGGTTCAGGAAGCTGCAGTTGGCATAATAGAGAACCACCTTCATATACATCTCGTCTCTGGGTGCCTGCATGGGGGATGCCAGAAGGCAACTCAGTTAATGTACATATACCAATTGGCACCTTCTAGACATGGGCAGACAGTGAGCAAGAGACTCAGAATTGTGAATTATCTAACCAGGTCTAGCTCTTTGATATTTTCTTTTGTATTTCTTAATTGCAACACAACCCATGTAATTTTATCCACTCTGCACAAGCCTGCTTCTTCTTGGCGCACTCTTCAGTCATTTTGTTTTTGTTTTTAGAACAGAGGGTCCTGGTAGAACATTCTTTCTAATAGCTATGCCAATGCTGCCTGAGTTTTGACGAAAAAAAAAAAAAGACTTACCCAATCCTTTTTTCATGCCAACTGTGCTATTTTATTAAAGGAAAATCTCTAGGGCCTGGTTTTAACTGTGACCACCAATGCTTTGGGAGTAACAGAGCTCCTTGTCAGGACACAGCATGATGGCCCGCACTCACTCTCTTCTTGATGGCCTTGTGCCCCCCTGTTTGGGGTTGCACACTCAGGCTATGCCATTAGGTCTGCTGGTTTTTCGTTTCCCAAGGAGAAGTGAGGTGGGAAGGTAATGAATGAATGTACCTCCCAAAGGAGGTAGCTTGTGGTGGGTGTGTGTGGGGGGGTAAAACTGCTCTCTGCCAAACCAATATCCATTCTTCTTTTCTTCCTTACTAACTGAACCCCAGTGTTGTTCAGGGTGGCAGTGTGTCCACTAAATATGGCACCTGTGGCCTGCAGCTGGGGTAGCTGTGTGGCCCGACTCTGGCCAATGACATCCAAGGAGTTTTCACACATGGCTTCTGGGAATGGCTTTTAAAAGGGGTTTGGCTTATCAGAGAAAGACAATTATCATATGATCTCATTTGTATGTGGAATTTAGGAAACAAAACAGAGATCATAGGGGAAGAGAGGAAAAAACAAAACAAGATGAAATCCAAGAGGGAGATAGACCATAAAGACTCTTAATCACAGGAAACAAACTGAGGGTTTTTTGGGGGGGGTGGGAGTGGAGGGGATGGAGTAACTGGGTGATGAGGATTAAGGAGGACCTGTGATGTAATGAGCACGGGGTTTTACAGGTATTATATAAGACTGATGAATCACTGAACTCTACCCCTGAAACCAATAACACATTGTATGTTGATTGAATATAAATTAAAAAAAATTTTTTTTAAAGGGGGGTTTGGCTTAGCCGGGGTGTTCCTATAGACCTTTGCTTTTCACTCCCTTCTTTTTTTTCTTTCTGGAATACAGATGGTAGGCTTGGAGGCACAGCAGCCTCTCTGCCACCACAGAAGCTATGCACCAAGGAAGCTGGAGCAGGAGAGAGAAGGAGGTGCCTCTTCAGCGGCATCCCTGAGCAGCTGCAGGACTCCAGACTCTCTTATGTGAGAAAACAAACCTCTGACTAGACAGAGCCTTTCTCTGTCAGGTTGGTACTTGTGAGGGCTCTGCCTGCCCCAGGGAGCATGAGGTCTGGGAAAGAAGAGAGCTGTTGGGGGAGTACAAGAGAGTGCTCCCGGTACTGATGACGCTACGCTGATGAAGACAAGTGTTAACCACCTTTTCCTGAGGACTTCCTCTTGGTGGGTACAATGCCATGCTCTAGATAGGTCATTTTCCTGACGATGAATCTGAGGCTCAGAAGGTTTTAGTAATGAGCCCAAATCACACAGTCGTCAAGTGATGGAGCTGGGATTCTGGCCTGGGCGTCTCTGAGCTCCCCGCCCCCCATATGACTCTTGACCTCTCCAGCTCTGGATCCAAGACTTCTCTGCCTTCAGTGTCTGGAGTTGGGTGTCAAGGTTCATGATCCTGACTCCCACAGATTGTATCTCTCTCTTATGAACTGATGTTTCTGTCCCTCCTCTAACCCCCAATTATATGTTGAAGGCTTAACCCCCAATGTGATGATATTTGGAGGTGGAGCCTTGGAGAGATAATCAGGTTTAGATGAGATTATGAGGGTGACACCATTCTCCATGACAGAAGGGTATTTTTATAAGCAGAAGATGGACAAGAGCATGCTCCTTCTCTCCACAAGGTGAGGATGCAGTGAGAAGGTGGCCTTTTGCAGCTGAGCAGAGTCTGTACTTGTTTTGAACCTGAAAGTTTTGTGTCTGAAAACTCCTCTCAGTCCCAGGCAAACCAAGATGGCTGGTCACCTACCTTCTACCTCTTTACTCTTTTTCAGCCTAAGCAATGCATTTCCTAAAATGTTTGTGGTAGAACGAGGTATCTATTCTACATGACCCCCTCTCTGGCAGACACTCCACTTTGTCAATGTCACTCTTAAAATGCATCATCTGTAACCAAAGAGATAATCAACGTTGAATTTAGTGGATCTGTCGATGTGTGTTCAATTTTTCACCAACTGCACCACATCATTGGCATAGAACTGCACATGTAATCCGTGAAAATCACTGTCAAGTCGGTTCCCCACTCCCACCCTGGATTTGGCAATTTGTTTCTGGAGCTAAGGGCAGTTTACTTTTTAATTTATTCTATTTTAACTTTTTGGCTTGGGCCCAGTCAGTGTTCCTGTGTAGGTGATGTGAATTGTGAGCTTGTGGCCCAACTTACTGGTGATCCCACCCCTCTGTGTGGCTTCTGAACATTAGGTAAATGCATCTTCTGTGTCCTCATCCAAATTGTTGATTAAAGTGTTTAAGAACCTTGAGGATCTGTCAGTCCATAATTTATAGTTTTCCTCTCCAGCTACGTAGGAATGCATCGAATTCTGTTTGGGCCCTCAGGGGTAAACCCTAGAGGCTTTGAGCACATGCTCATGAAAAATTGGGATCCTGTAGGGGTTAAAGCCTTTCCCAGAAAGCCCAGGGTGTCATCAGGTTAGCTCCACTCTGAATGAGCACAGATAATTGAGGCATTGACCCTGTAATTATGTTGGCGGTATACTCCCAGCAAAGGCCTAATCTTCAGTTGACTCCCTTTGCCACTCTGAGGTCCCTCAGTCACCTCCTCTCACCTTCAACTATTTATCAAACTTCAAGACTTTATTCCGTCATAAAGACGGAATCAGAATACATCCTGATCAGAATACAGATCGTGTCCATCACCCTAGAAAGGTCTTCTTCCTTATCCCTCACATGTCCTATAGCTCTAACACTCTAATAGACCTTAGACCCTATGCAAATATAATGGTGGGGGGAGAAGAAATATCCTATAAAAATAAAATGAGACAGATATACATGATTTACAAATACCTACAGTTTAAAATTCCCTATCCCCCTCCATGAGAAGTAACCAAGTGTTAACAATACTGTTTTCCCACATTTCCATTGTATAATTTTCTTTAAATAGTTCAATATGTCATACCAATTAAATAATGTGTTCTGTGTTCTAACTTGCAGTATTTTTCAAATATGTACATCAAATTGAATTGAAATGGAGACCATCTCCCTGGTTGGTCATGAATGTCATTAGGTACGTAAGGACCTTCATGGTAATTGATTGGCAGAACTGACTCATGAGGTCTCTAGCTGGGACAGGTGCACACAGGTGCATGAGTGGGTGCTGGCCTGCCTCCACCACTGATTTGGGCTGGCTGCTGTTTATGGAGACCTACAATGGCAAGAGCGTCACTGACTTCTGTCGCTGACACACCTGCAGGTGTCTGTGGAATGTGAGCGATTGGTGCCAACTGGTCTGCAGATAATGAAGGCAGGAGATGAACTGGACTGGCCCATTCCTCGTGGGTGGACAGAAGACAACTCTTGGTAATTCCACTTGATAAAGAGTGTGTCCCACTTCTTAGTACAACAGTGAATTTAGAAAAATCT
Organism: Mustela nivalis; assembly: GCF_964662115.1. Classification (NCBI taxonomy): domain Eukaryota; kingdom Metazoa; phylum Chordata; class Mammalia; order Carnivora; family Mustelidae; genus Mustela; species Mustela nivalis. Next base: position 82,239,595 of record NC_139020.1, read on the forward strand.
TGAGAAGTTCTCTAAGCCTAATAGCAAATTATGTTTTAGCTATCCTGTGTAGGCTCAACTTTGGTGTTTTTGCCCAGCTATGGTTATGAGATACTCAGATCACTAGGTAGCAGAAAAGAAAGATTAGAAACAACAGTAATAACCATCACCATCATGATAATAATAGTAACGATTTACTGACTGTTCATCATGCTGAAAACTGCACTGAGGAGCTTATGTAGATCATTTAAATTAATTCCCATAGTAGAACCATTTATAGATGAAGTAATTGGAGTTAGACAGGTTAAGTAACTTGCCTAATAGGTTAAAAGAAGAATTTGTACTAGGTAGGCCAGTGTCCAGGAAGAGATCAGATGGCAAACTTAAGTTGAGCAATTAGAAGTGAGTATAATAAAAGTGTGGACAGGACTCAGGGAAACCATGAGGACTCCTAATATGGGGGCATTGTACTCCGATGCTGATAGGATAGAGAAGTAACCTGGGGACAGTGAGGCTATGTGAAGAGGGCTCTTCGGAGTTGTGGTCTTTGGTTGAGAGCCACAGACTGTTATGGGGACATCCATGGATCCTTGGAGAACAGGTGCTCGGGCTTCATAATATTTGCCTGCCTCTAGTCTATTGGGCTCTTCACTGATAAACCCAATGGAAGCAAGAGAGTTGGGGACCATGTTGATATAGTCAATTATAAGCCCAGAAAATATCTTCTCTCAGTCTGTGCATTGTTTTTTTTTTTTTTTCACTTTATGTCTACTGACTTTTGTTCTACATATGTTTTACATTTTTAAAAAAGATTTTATTTATTGGGTGCCTTGGTGGCTCAGCTGGTTAAGAATCTGCCTTCAGCTCAGGTCATGATCCCAGGTTCTGGGATTGAGCTCCCTGTCAGACTGCTCACTCAGTATAATCAGATAAATAAATAAAATATTTAGGAAAAAAAGATTTCATTTACTTATTCCTTAGAAAGAGAGAGAGAGAGAGAGAGAGAGAGCAAGCATGCACGAGCCGAGGGAGCAGCAGGCAGAGAGAGGAGAAGCAGGTTTTTTGCTGAGCAGGGAGAACAATGCAGGACTTGGTCCCAGAACCTTGGGATCATGACCTGAGATGAAGGCAGATGATTGACCCACTGAGCCACCCAGGCATCCCATGTTTTACATTTTAATGTAATCAAAATTTTCTAGGGCACCTGGGTGGCTCAGTGGGTTAAGCATCTGCCTTCAGCTCAGATCATGATCTCAGGGTCCTGGGATTGAGCCCCACATCAGGCTCTCTGCTCAACAGGGAGTCTGCCTCCCCCTCCCGCCCAGACGCCTTCTGCTCGGCCTACTTGTGATCTCTCTCTCTGCGTCAAATAAATAAAGTCTTTAAAGTGTCTTTAAAGTGCTCCTTGCTCTACTTGTCTGGGTCAATACTTGGCACTCATTATTTCACACTTGATCTTAGCCAAAAGGCCAAGAAGCGATGGCACTCATTATTTCAGAGTTTCTAGCTTCATATTAAGTCACATTATCCAGAAACATGAGTCTCCCTCTCCCTCCTCAGTTTTTTCTTAGCTCTACTTCTCTATTCCTATTCCTTTGAGGATGAACTTGACAGGTTCCATGAAGAAAGACTGCTGGGGTTTTGTTTAAATTGCTCTGCTTTTATTAATTTGGAGAAAACTGACTTTTTAAAGATCTTAAGAAAGGCGACTGTGGTAAACAGGACCATGTGCTCGGGTTTCCTTCCATGTCCTTCATTATAGTTTGAGCGTCTTCCCTAGACCTTGCACTGTTTTTGTTTGATGTTTTTTTCTAGTTAGGTGCTGGTGGTTTTATTTTGTATTAATACTGAAATCTTGTTTTCTATTACATTTTTATTAATTGGTTCTGTCTAAATACTTTGGCTTTTTGTCTGTATTTAGCAACCTGTTAAACTGTCACATTTTTTGTAATAGTTAAAAAAAAATCTCTTAGTTGTACCATGTTGTGGTAGGCAAAACTCTAAGAACTCCCCCAAGACTTTTATTATCTGATGTACATAACCCCATCTAATCCCCACACTCCCCTGAGTGTGGGCAGGACCTGAGAATTGATAGAATGGTCACTCCCTTGGTTGGGTTATTTTGTTTGAAAAAGGTGATCTGATAGTCACTCCCATTATTACGATATATCACATAAGACTCAGTCATAGTCCACAGAAAGGAGAGTTTCTCCTGGTGGCTTTGAATAAGTATTCTGTCACAGTAGGAAGCATGTGGAAAGAGAATGTGGCCAGCTTCAGGGGGTTGAGAGCAGCTCTCAGATGATAGCTGTCAAGGAAAGAGAAACCTCAGTCCTACAATCACAAGGAACTGACTCCTGCCAACAACCATGTGATCTTGAAAAAGGACCCTACGGTCCAGCAGAGAACAGCATCAGAGCCCCACTTTGGTTTCTGCCTCCTTCCATCCTGAGCAGAAAACAAGAGTTCTGACTGATAGAACTGTAAGATGATAAATGTGTGCTGTTTGAAGCTGCTAAATTTGTGGTAATTTCTTAACTAGAAACAGAAGACAAATACATACATTAACAATATATTGTCTACAGTTAATGGAAAGGCTGTTTCTTTTTTCCATTCCTTATACATTTTATATTCACCTCTGGTCTTCTTGTGCTGATTAAAACCTTGAACGAAATAGAAGTGATAATATTGGAAAATCCTTGAATTTTTCTTGATTGTGAGTAAATGCTTCTAATATTTCATTCTTAAGTATAATGTTTGCTGTAATTTTTTGGAGGGCATCTTTTGTAGGGTCATGAGTTTCCCTTCTAATCCTACTTTGCTAAAAGTTTTTTTGATCATTAATGGACTTCAAAGTTGTCAAATGAGTTTCTCCAGATCTATTCAAATAATTATATGTTTTCTCTTTTTAAATTATTTTTTCTTTATTAGTCTGTGTTCTGTATTGATAGATTTTCTCTAGTTAAACCTTTGCTTCATCCTGGGAATAAGCCGCATGCGTGTGTGTGTGTGTGTGTGTGTGTGTGTGTTTGAGTTTCAATACATTGCTGGATTTAGTTTGTTAATGTTTTATTTAAATTTTTGTTACCTCTCTTCAAAAGTTTGATAAAACAATTGTGAAACCATCAAATACTGTTGCTTTAAAATTTTTTTTTAAGATTTTATTTATTTGACATAGAGAGAGAGAGATCACAAGTAGGCAGAGAGGGAGGCAGAGAGAGGGGGAAGCAGGCTCTCTGCTGAGCAGAGAGTCCAATGTGGGGCTTGATCCTAGGACCCTGAGATCATGACCTGAGCTGAAGGTAGAGGCTTAACCCACTGAGCTACACAGGTGCCCCTTTTTAAATTTTAAATAGACCATTATTTTTAAAAGAACAGTTTTAGGTCGACTGCAGACCTAAAGCGGAAAGATTTAGCTTCGATCCTGAGCAGAAAGAAGGGAAAGTTCCCTTATACTCCTTGTCTCTATCTGCAAACCCCCAGCACCCACTCACCAACTATCAACATCCCACATCAGAATGGTACATTGGTTGTAAGTGATGAACCTACATGAACACATCGTTATCACCCAAAGTCCCTAATTTACATTAGGATTCACTTGTGAGGTCCTACATTTCTTTATGGGTCGTGCCAAATGTATGATGACAAGTATGTACCATTTTAGTCTCACACAGAATAGTTTCACTGCTCTAAAAATCCTCTGTGATCTGCCTCTTCAACACTTCCTATCCCTAGCCCCTGGCAATCATTGATATTTTTACTGTCTCCTTGGTTTTGCCCTTTCCAGAATGTCATATGTTTGGAATTATACAGTATGTAGCCCTTTCAGATTGGCTTCTTTCATTAATAATATGCATTTAACTTTTTTCCATGTCTTTTCATGTCTGGATGCACCATTTTATTTATCCATTTGCCTATCAAGTTTTAATAATTGCTTCCAAGTTTAGGTAATAATAAATAAAGCTACTATAAACATCCATGAATATATTTTTGTGTAGCTAAGGGTTTTCAGCTCCTTTGGGTGAATACCAAGGAGCATGACTGATGGATCATATTAGTATGTTTATAGCTTTGTAAGTAACCACCAAACTAACATCCAACATAGCTATTTTGAAGGATTGTTGTTTTCATGGGTTTTTAAAATTTTTATTTTATTTTTTTAATTTTTTTTAAAGATTTTATTTATTTATTTTACAGAGAGAGATCACAAGTAGGCAGAGAGAGGAGGAAGCAGGCTCCCTGCTGAGCAGAGAGCCCGATGCGGGACTCTACCCCAGGACCCTGAGATCATGACCTGAGCTGAAGGCAGCGGCTTAACCCACTGAGCCACCCAGGCGCCCCAAATTTTTATTTTTTAAGATTTTATTTATTTATTTGTGTGTGTGTGTGTGAGAGAGAGAGAGAGAGAGAGCAACAGCACGTGCGTGTACAAGCAGGGGGAGCAGCAGGCAGAGGGAGAAGCAGGCTCCCAACTGAGCAAGGAGCCTGATGCAGGACTTGATCCCAGGACCCCAGGATCATGACCTGAGCCAAAGGCAGACACTTCACCAACTGAGCCACCCAGGAATCCCTGATTTTTTAAAAAATTACTGACTCAACTTTTTTTGTAAATTTATTTTTTATTTTCAGCATAACAGTATTCATTATTTTTGCACCACACCCAATGCTCCCATGCAATCCGTGCCCTCTATAATACCCACCACCTGGTACCCTGACCTCCCACCCTCCTCCCATTCAAAACCCTCAGATTGTTTTTCATAGTCCATAGTCTCTCAACTTTTTTTTTTCTTTAAATGCGTACAAATCTTTTCAGGTTTTTTATTCTCCTTGAGTTGTTAGGTTTTTATATTTTTCCAGAAAATTGTCCATTACATCTAATTATTTAATGTCATATCATTCATATTGTTCTTTCACGAAATTAAAAAAAATCCTAGCCAGAAGAGTCTAATGTGGTGGAAGAATAGGAGACCTTAATTTTGTCTGGTCTTAGGAATTCAGCTAGATAGCTATAAAATCACTTTGAACACTTGTGAACTCAACCAGAGATCTAAGAAAAGAGTTGCTGCAATTCTACAAATAGAAAAGCAACCACTTCCTGAAAGAATGAGAAGACAGAAAAACTCACCTCAAAAAAGAGAACAAGAGGCAGTACTGACTGCCAGAGACCTAAACAACGTGGATATAATGGAGATTTTAGAACTAGAGTTCTTAATAATGATTATAAAGATACTAGCTGGCTTCTTCCACAGTTTGGCTATTGTGGACATTGCTGCTATGAACTTTGAGGTACATGTGCTCCTTCAGATCTCTACATTTGTATCTTTGGGGAAAATACCTAGTAGTGCAATTGCTGGGTCATAGGGTAGCTGTATTTTTAACTTCTTGAGGAACTTCCTTACTATTTTCGAGAGTGGCTGTACCAGCTTGCATTCTCACCAACAGTGTAAGAGGGTTCCCCTTTCTCTGCATTCTTGCCAACATTTGTTGTTTCCTGTCTTATAGTTATTCTGACTAGTGTGAGGTGGTATCTCATTGTGGTTTTGATTTGTATTTCCCTGATGCTATGTGTTGTGGAACATTTTTTCATATGTCCATTGGCCATTTGTATGTCTTCTTTGGAAAAATGTCTGTTCATGTCTTTTGCTCATTTCTTAACAGGATTATTTGTTTTTAGGGTGTTGATTTTGAGAAGTTCTTTATAGATCTTGGATGCTAGCCCTTTATCTGTAATGTCATTTGCAAATATCTTCTCCCATTCTGTAGGTTGCCTTTTAGTTTTGTTGACTGTTTTCCTTTGCTCTGCAAAAGCTTTATATCTTGATGAAGTCCTAACAGTTCATTTTTGCCTTAGTTTCCCTTGCCTTTGGAGATGTGTCTAGCAAGAAGTTGCTGAGGCTGACGTCGAAGACGTAGCTGCCTGTGTTATCCTCTAGGATTTTGATGGATTCCTGTCTCACATTTAGGTCTTTCATCCATTTTGAGTTTATCTTTGTGTGGGGTAAGAAAATGGCCCAGTTTCTTCTATATGTGGCTGTCCAATTTTCCCAGCCCATTTCCCCAGCACCAAACCTTTTATTTTAAAATTTAGAGCTCAGCAAGATTTCAATTCTCACTTACTGTAGCTCTGCTGGCTTGCACTGTTCAGAGAATTCCTTTTGTTGTGCTTTACTCTTTATGCTGACCTTGACCTTGAAATAGAAGGTAATTTGATTGCCTTGAAAGGATAGTTCTTGAAGGTATAAAAATAATTCTTAAAATAATTATTCCTCACTCTGATGCAATTACAGGAGTTTTTCTTCCCTTGGTCATTACCAACATGTCCAGAATGGACAAGACATACTTAAATCACCCTATAACCACATGACAGAAGATGGAGAAGGAAAGGCAAGTCCTAAGCTAAAAGGGAGGACTGATTCACAGAGTAAATTAACAAATGACCAGAACTGTAGCTTCTGTTTCATAAAGTACTGTGTAGTGGAGAGAATATGAGCTTTGGGATTAGACCAGGTTTGAAATGGCATGTGCTGCTAACTTATTTTGTCATCCTGGACACATTACATATGTTTTTGCAACCTCAGCTGCTTTGCAAAAACAAAGAGTAGAAAAGAATAAAATAAGTTTTAATGGTGAATGAAATCTCATACTCTAAGAAAAGTAGGTTTTAATAGTAGGATATGCTCAACTGGAGCATTATTGTGATTACAAGTCTTTAAGTCACTTCTGCTAATGCTGGAGAATAGTAGTAGGGGTACTTTTCCCCACATTCTTTTGCACGACTCCTCTGCCCAGAATTGGTCTCCCTGAGGATCCAAGACTGGGGGTAGTTGATTCCATGTTTTGGCCTGCCAAATCCTCAGGACTGGTCTGGAGCAAAACAAGAATGATTTCCAAGACTTGAGGAGCTGTGCTGAAAGAACACAGAGGTTGATCTTAGAGGGGTTCCTCTCTGCCTTTGGCAGTATGGATATCACAGAGAAAATGGTGATTACAGTTCATTAGAATTGTTGAATTTGTAAAGTTAGACATGTAAAAGAGAAAAGTTAATATAGAGTGAACAAAAGGCAGTTATAGTAGAAGAGTGAAGATAATCATGCATGTTTAATTTTGTGTTGATAGTAATAAGTAGGAGAACAGTAATCACATGTGAGCTTTCTGTTTCTCTTCTTGGCTGCATTTCCTTAGCAATACTGGATATGGATGTGTGCTTGTTACTGATGGTGAGGAGAGAGGGTAAAGAGTACCATTGGATTCAGCTCTAACATTGATGGGATGGGGGGGGGCTCTGTGTGTTGGTGGGAGTGGACTTCAAAGTTCCTGAAAGGCAGTGGTGGCAGCAGGGGTGCTTGGGAGCTTTGCACATACCATGTTGTGCACCTTGGTAACACCACTTTCTTCTTGTTCTCCCAGGGTCTTGAGAGTGATGGTGTGCTCCTGCTGCTGCTGCCAATCTCTGTGTTAAATTTCTGATGTCTGAAATATCATGAGTGGGTTTGGTCTTCCCAGCTGGATACCAAGTGATATTGCCATTATTATTATTTTTCTTTTTTTGGCCTGGAATATTGTATAGTACTTGGAAGGAACTGAAATGAGCAATACTGCATTTTGTACAAAGTTGAAGTTGAAAAGGCATAAGAAGTATAGAAATACTTAGGAAATAAGTTGGGTTGATATTTTAAAATAGTTTTAAGTGTTTGGTTGTCATCATTTGTGTCTGAACTCTTCAGAAATTAGTTATGCTAGAATTTCATTATAGCTTAAATAATTTTAGGTAATTTAAATAAATAATCAATGCCCAAATGTATGAGAAAATTTGATTTTCAAAGTTTTGTTTATTAAACTTGTAGGCTTTAATACATTGAGCATTAAATAAAATAAAAATAACAAGTGTTCTTTCTATGGAGATTTCTTAAATATAATGAATGTGATTGCCTCTTTTTGTGTGTGGGGATGTTAGAGATATTTACGAGTATTTAATGAATTATGACTTAAGAGCAGGATATAAGCTTTCTCTTTAAACAAATACTCAAGGGGTGCCTGGGTGACTCAGTTGTTAAGCAGCTGCCTTCAGCTCAGGTCATGATCCCTGCATCAGGCTCCCTGCTCAGTGGGAGGCCTGCTTCTCCATCTCCCACTCCCCCTGCTTGTGTTCTCTCTCTCTCTCTCACTGTCTCTCTCTGTCAAATATATAAATAAAATCTTTTTTAAAAACCCCAAATACTCGAATTTTATTGTCTTTTTCTTTCTGGATGGTAAAGAGCTCTTTGGTCCATTCTGGGTGTGAGGGCAACATTCTCCAGGGATGAGAGGCAACATCTTTCTTCTCTCCATGGAGGGAAGATTACACTATTGGATTTGATGAAGAATGAGCATCCCCAGCCCTTGAGGACTGACATGATGATGTCAGTTGCTAACAGTTGGGGTTCGGCACTGGTAGGGTAATTCAGAGTCTTCCCAATAATAAACCAGCCACAGATAAACTGAGGGAAGGGAAGAGACAAAGGCTTTGGGTCAGAGAATAAAAAGGGGTAGTGGCCAGGAGAGGAGAAAGTCCACAGAAGTCAGGGGAACCAGGCCCCCTCAAACTGTGATTGTGATCTGTAAATAGGGGCCTTGGCCTAGAGGCAGCGTTGAGTGGGTCAAGTGAAACACTACTTCCCAAGAGCCACAGTGGATTACAGCCTTGGCCAGGCACTGTGCAGGATTTACATTATGGGTTTCCCATTCATGCTGGTTATTCTGGTGCCCAGAGGATACAGAAGTCCTGGCACCTGTCCCATCAGTTATCACAGTCTTAAAATATATATAATTCCTGGCAGAGCTGGTTTATTCTTGTTATTCATTTCAAACAACGTTGTCTTTTCCTTGAGAGTCTACAAAAGTTGAGAAGAAAAACCACTTTAAATAAAGAAATTAAGCTAGAAGTGGGAATGGTTTATTTCAGGGAAAAGAGGGCTTGGTATCCATCGCTACATAGAGAGCTCTGAAGAACGAGGAACGCACCAGAGCTACACGTGTTTGATCTTCATTTCCCAATCAGTCAAAGGGATGTAACACATGAAAAGCAAGGAGACATTTCTTTATCTATTAAGGTGATAAATATTCAAGTGGTATTCCACTAGACTTCTGGGGCAAGAAGAGAATCTCTAATAGTAGAAAGAAATTAGGAAGCTCAGTTATCTTGACTAGACTTCTCAACGTTTGTTTCATGTTTAAAACATCCAGTTAAAACAAGTGAGTCCCATTTAACTATGAGTCTGTGATGATTTTCTTTCTTCTGAAAGATGGAGAGGCACAAACTGAAGTAATCAATATGCTCTTAAATTCCAGAGAATAGGGTGTGAATAAACCTTTACCGTATTTGGGATTAAAGTTTGTATGCTGATTATACCTTGTGCTGGAATGGTGGAGAGTGAACCCAAATATTACATTTATAAGGGATGGGGCAGCACTCTGCCATTTGTTCAAGCACCAAACATTTATTAAGAGTCTATGATGTACCTCTGCCAGGCATTAGGAAAAAACATGGTAAGCAAAACATACATGGGCCTTGCCCTTATGGAGATGACAGCTTAAGTGGAGGATAAAGACGTTAATCACATAATCACATGCATGAGTGTATAATCATATATGTGATACATTCTTGAGGAAAAGGTACTTGGTCTGGAAGAGGTAAAGTAGTTTGGAGCAGGAAGTTTATTGAGGAACAGACTTTTAAGTTGAGATCTCAAGTACTAGCGTGAGCCAAGAGCCAAGGCAAAGTGTGGGTGGGGTGGGAGGCAGGGAAGAGCCTGGACAGAGCTCTGTGGCATCAAAGTGCTCTCACGGATAGCTTGAGGAGCTTGCAGAAGACCAGTGTGCAGGAGCAAAAAGTGGAAGATGATGGTGAAGTGGGCAGGAGTCGATGCCAAATCCTGAAGACCATATTAGGATTTTGTCTTTGTTCTAAGGTTGACAGGAGGTCTGAATGTTTAAGCAGAGGTATGACATAATCAGACTCGGTGGGCAAGGAGTCACTCTAACTTCCTTGCTGTGCTCATAGGGAAACCGGCACAGTAAGGTGTCAGTGAGGAGGGTGTGACTGTAACATGTGGCGCTCAGTATTGGTTTCTTCATCCCCCCAGTGTGTCCATTAGTGAAGGACATCAGGTTACATCATAATTGTAACAATAACCTTTCTCAGGCACCCAGTGCCCGGGGCCCATGGTAGGACTTTGAGGGGCTTCCAAGGGTTCAAAAGCACCCCAGGAGTGCTAAATATTGTTATTACTGACTCAAGGGGCAGGAGCCCTCCTAAATCATAACTCCCATGTCCTGCTGTACCCTGTGTACTCTTTGTCCTGTTTGAGTTCTTGCCAATCCTAAGTCCACTTTGCCTAAGAAAACGATCCCACAAAACTCAAGGGGGCATGGCTTATGGCCATGCCTTGAGCAATCTTAATACTTTAGGAAAATCATTTCTCTTTTTTTCTTTACTGACCCACAGAATTTTTACTTACATAATTTCAGGATTAATTATGAATTTTGAGGCAATGTCAGTGTGAAATGATGTGCTCTTTCAAACCATAATCTGGAGAATGAAGTTATTTTTCTCTGGTGATTACTAATGGAACTATTGCTTTTTTGTAATGTTAATTTTTACCACAAGATAAATAGTAACAACAAAACAATGCAATATCAACCTTCTACAAATTAAAGTTAGTTTTATTTTATTTTATTTTTTTAAGATACTGAGTAAGATTTAGGGCTACACTATATCTTAGATTCGGCAATTAACACAGTTTATTTAGGGACAAACTGTATTGAAAAAGTACTTTGTTCTTCTCTAATTAGTGAGAGATTCTTATGCTATCAGAAGAGATCAAATCTACTCTGTCCATTATCCTGGAGCCTGTGAAAGCCCACTGGGAATAGGACTTGTAAAGTGGTAACTATGTCAGGGAGCTTGTGGTCCAGGACTATTTTTCCTGGCAGTGTCGCCAGAACAAGAGAGAGCACACAACTCTCTTTAAAATTGAAGGTGTTTGCTTATGCCTAACATTAAACTAAATTCTACTTGGGTGAGAGATGTGCTTATGAGCATAAAGCAAAACACAGTGACGCCTGCTGGCAAACCAAACAGAACCAGAAGGATCTGGATCGGAAGAATAAACATTGTTAAAATGTCTATACTGCCTAGAGCAATCTATACTTTTAATGCCATTCCAATCAAAATTCCACCGGTATTCTTCAAAGAGCTGGAGCAAATAATCCAAAAATTTGTATGGAATGAGAAGAGACCCCAAATCACTAAGGAAATGTTGAAAAACAAAAATAAAACAGGGGGCATCACGTTACCTGATTTCAAGCTTTACTACAAAGCTGTGATCACCAAGACATGGTACTGGCATAAAAACAGACACATAGACCAGTGGAACAGAGTAGAGAGCCCAGATATGGACCTGAAACTCTATGGTCAAATAATCTTCGACAAAACAGGAAAAAATATACAGTGGAAAAAAGACAGTCTCTTCAATAAATGGTGCTGGGAAAACTGGGCAGCTATATGTAGAAGAATGAAACTCGACCATTCTCTTACACCATACACAAACATAAACTCAAAATGGATAAAAGACCTCAATGTGAGACAGGAATCCATCAGAATCCTAGAGGAGAACATAGGCAGTAATCTCTTTGATATCAGCCACAGCAACTTCTTTTAAGATATGTCTCCAAAGGCAAAGGAAACAAAAGCGAAAATAAACTTTTGGGACTTCATCAAAACCAAAAGCTTCTGCACAGCAAAGAAAATAGTCAAAAAAACAAAGAGGCAACCCACGGAATGGGAGAAGATATTTGCAAATGACAGTACAGGCAAAAGGTTGATATCCAGGATCTATAAAGAACTCCTCAAACTCAACACACACAAAACAGACAATCATATCAAAAAATGAGTAGAAGACAGGGTGCCTGGGTGTCTCAGTGGGTTAAGCCGCTGCCTTCAGCTCAGGTCATGATCTCAGGGTCCTGGGATCAAGTCCAGCATCGGGCGCTCTGCTCAGCAGGGAGCTTGCTTCCTTCTCTCTCTCTCTCTCTGCCTGCCTCTATGCCTACTTGTGATCTCTGTCAAGTAAATAAATAAAAATCTTTAAAAAAATGAGTAGAAGATATGAACAGAGACTTCTCCAATGAAGACATACAAATGGCTATCAGACACATGAAAAAATGTTCATCATCCCTAGCCATCAGGGAGATTCGAATTAAAACCACATTGAGATACCACCTTACACCAGTTAGAATGGCCAAAATTAGCAAGACAGGAAACAAACATATGTTGGAGTGGATGTGGAGAAAGGGGAACCCTCTTACACTGTTGGTGGGAATGCAAGTTGGTATAGCCTCTTTGGAGAACAGTGTGGAGATTCCTCAAGAAATTAAGAATAGAACTTCCCTATGACCCTGCCATTGCACTACTGGGTATTTACCCCAAAGATACAGATGTAGTGAAAAGAAGGGCCATCTGTACCCCAATGTTTATAGCAGCAATGGCCATGGTTGCCAAACTGTGGAAAGAACCAAGATGCCCTTCAATGGACGAATGGATAAGGAAGATGTGGTACATATACACTATGGAGTATTATGCCTCCATCAGAAAAAACGAATACCCAACTTTTGTAGCAACATGGACGGGACTGGAAGAGATTATGCTGAGTGAAATAAGTCAAGCAGAGACAATCAATTATCATATGGTTTCACTTATTTGTGGAGCATAACAAACAGCATGGAGGACATGGTGAGATAGAGGGGAGAAGGGAGTTGGGGGAAATTGGAAGGGGAGGTGAACCATGAGAGACTATGGACTCTGAAAAACAATCTGAGGGTTTTAAAGGGGCGGGGGGTGGGAGGTCGGGGTACCAGGTGGTGGGTATTATAGAGGGCATGGATTGCATGGAGCACTGGGTGTGGTGAAAAAATAATGAATACTGTTATGCTGAAAATAAATAAAAAAAAAAAAAGAAAAGGATCTGGAGAAAGACTACTCATGCCATAGAAATAGTGGCATGGTTCTTGCCAAACCATGAAGCAGTCTTCCTGCGAAGGCCACTGCACAGAGAATCCTTGCAATGTTGTACCTCTCAAGGATTTAAATTTACCAAAAAGTAAATAAAATTGTGCGTTGGTTCTCTTGAAAAAAACAAAAGATGTCAAATTTTGATGTGTAGGGAGGAACAAACAATGGACTACGGAGCTCTAAGGTAAGGGCAACACATTAGGGTCCTTCTTTCTGACCTGCCCTTTATAGCACAAAGGCAATCTGTTTGGAATGTCCTTTCACTTACCCATGCTCTACATCCCCAGCAGATCACTGGTAGGTTGCTCTGCTCTCCCCAGGGGGCCTTTGTAGGAGCTCGGGGGGTGTCCTCTTTAAGGTGATGATCCATACAGAGGTAAGACCCATTCTTGGAGAGAAAACTAATTAGATGAAAATGTTGAGCAGCTTGAGGTCAGGACAGTGAGAATAGGTAATGAGTTTTATGAGGAATCATTAATAGAGTTGCCATCTGCAAGCTGGAGACCCAGGGGAGCTCGTAGTGTAGATCTAGTCCAAGTGTCCACGTAGACCGATGTTCAGCTGGAAAAGAGCCAGACGGTTTAATAAGCCCGTTTAGTATGATGTGCTGCTGCAAGCCCTACTGATAGCATGAGCTGAGGTAACAGACCTTGGTCTGGTCAGCTCTGTAGTCAGTTTTGGGTAGACACATTTAAACTAGAATATGCAAAAAACACACTCATTATGATGGCTACTATTTAAAAAAAGAAAAGATAAGATAAGAAAGAAAAAAAAAAAGGTCTGGAAAGGATGTGGAGAAATTGGAACTCCTTTGGTGGGAATGTAAAATGATAAGCAGCTGTGGAAAACAGTAGAGAGGTTCCTCAAGAACCTTAAAAAGATAAAATTGCCATATAACTCAGTAATTTCACTTGGCATATAGACCCCAAATAATCAAAAGCAGAGGACTGAGAGATATTTGTGCACCCATGCTCATAGCAGCATTATTTCTAATAGCTAAAACAGAGAAACAACCAAAGTGTCCACCCATGGATGAATGGATAAGCAAACTATGGTGTATACATGCAGCGAAATACTGTTCAGTCTTGAAATGGAAGGAAATTCTGAAATATGCTACAACATGGACGAACCCATAAGTAAAATAAGCCAGTACAAAAAGACAAATATTGCAGGATTTCACTTATATAACGTACTTAAGAGTGTCAAAATCATAGAGCTAGAAAGTATAATGGTGGTTGGCAGGGACTAGGGGAAGGAGAAACAGGGAGTTATTGTTTAATGAATATAGAGTTTCAGTTTTTTTTCCTCCAAGATTTTATTCATTTATTTGACAGACAGAAATCACAAGCAGGCAGAGAGGCAGGTAGAGAGAGAGAGAGGAGGAAGCAGGCTCCCTGCTGAGCAGGGAGCCCGGATGTGGGGCTCGATCCCCGGACCCTGGGATCATGACCTGAACTGAGGGCAGACGCTTTAACCCACTGAGTCACCTAGGCACCCCAAGTTTCAGTTTCACAAGATGAAAAGAGTTATGGGGATGGAGGATGGTGATAGCTGCACAACAATGTGAAATTTAATACCACTGAGCTGTACACTTAAAAATGGAGTGTAACACCTGGGTGGCTCAGTCAATTAAGTGGCTCTTTCTTGATTTTGGCTCAGGTCATGATGTCTGGGTCCTGGGATTGAGGCCCTCATCGGGGGGGGGGGGGGAGTCCACTTGAGGATTCTCTCCCTCCCTCTGATTTGCCTCCCCCCTCTTTCTCTAAAATCAATTTAAAGGCTCCTGGGTAGCTCAGGGGGTTAAGCATCTGCCTTTGGCTCAGGTCATGATCCCAGAGTTCTGGGATCAAATCCTGCATTGGGTTCCTTGCTCAATGGGGAACGTGCTTCTTCCTCTCCTGCTCCCCCTGCTTGTGCTCTCTCTGTCAAATAAATAAATACAATCTTTAAAAAATAAAATAAACTTAAATATAAATTTAAAAAAATGGTTGAGATGGTAAAATTTATGTTATGTGTATTTCAACCAAAAAAATATAGACATGGCTATGTTTTAAAAATGAAAAGGAAGCTTCAATAGGTCAAGATGGCAAAGGATCAACGGAGCACAAAATCAGGACTTCTAAAAGTCTGCTCCACTGAGGGACATTGCTCCAGAGGCTAAACTGGGGTGAAACCCACACGGGGTCAGTGTGGCCCCAGGTCCCATGGGGTCACAGAAGGATTGGGGGTGTCTGAGTGTCACAGAGCTCACAGGTATTAGAGTGGGGAAGCTGGCTACAAAGACAGAGCTGATGTGAACTCTCAGTTCGCGGTTACCTTGAAGCGGTCGCAGGCTGGATGATTTCAGAGTGCAGCCAGAGGCCAGGGACACGGGAGTGATTGAGCGCTTGTCTCTGAAAGCGCACTGAGAAGTGGGGCCCCAAGCTTTCGGCTCCTCCAGGCCAGAGACTAGGAGGCCGCCATTTTCATTCCCATCCTCCGGAACTCTATGGAAAGCGTTCAGGGAACAAAAGCTCTCAAAAGCGAACCCAAGCAATTACTTAGCCGGGACCCTGGTAAGGGCAGTGCAATTCCGCCTGGGGCAAAGACACTTGAGAATCATTACAACAGGCCCCTCCCCCAGAAGATCTACAAGAAATCCAACCAAGACCAAGTTTACGTACCAGGGAGAACAGCAGAATCCCAGAGAAGGAGAAAGCAAAGCATGGAATTCATGGCTTTCTCCCCATGATTCCTTAGTCTTGCAGTTAATTAATTTTTTTTAATTTAATTTTTTTTCTTCTTCCAATTTTTTTTTAACTTTTAACCTTTCCTCTTTTAACATTTTTTAACTAGTTTATCTTAACAATACCTTTCATAAAAAAATAATAACCTTTTCTGCACCTTATTATTATAGTCATATTTTATCCTTCATTGTATCTAACTTTATTTTTTGTATACACATAGGGTTTTTTCTTCTAAAAAATATGGGGTACAACTTCTTCTAATAGATCAAAATATGCCCTAAATCTAGCTCCAGGCTTGTTCTAGTCTCCAGCCTGAGCAAAATCTCTCCACTTTCTTTTTCTTTATTCTCCCAACCAACTTACTTTATCAACTCCTTTTTTAGAAATTAAAAAAAATTTTTTTTCATCTTTATAGGCATATTCCATCCCTTCATTGTGTTTACCCTTATGTGTTTTTCTTTCATTAAGATTTTGGGAGGGAGTTTCATCTAAGGGACCAAAATACTCCCAAAATTAAGTGGGTGACCCTGTTCTAGTCACCAGTCTAATATATATATATTTTTCTTTTTTATATTTTTTAAAAAATGTTTTATTTTTCTTTTTTTCTGAAATTCTTTTTATCCCCTTTCTCCCCACCATGATTTGGGGTCTCTTCTGATTTGGCTAAAGTGCATTTTCCTGGGGTCTTTGCCACCCTTTAGTACTTTATTTGTTCCTTCATATATTCTTATCTGGACAAAATGACAAGGCAGAAAAACTCACCACAAAGAAAATAACAAGAGGCAATACCAAAGGCTAGGGACCTAATCAATACAGACATTGGTAATATGTCAGATCCAGAGTTCAGAATGACGATTCTCAAGGTTCTAGCCAGACTCAAAAAAGGCATGGAAGATATTAGAGAAACCCTCCCGGGAGAGATAAAAGTCCTTTCTGGAGAAATAAAAGAACTAAAATCTAACCAAGCTGAAATCAAAAAAGCTATTAATGAGGTGCAATAAAAAATGGAGGCTCTTACTGCCAGGACAAATGAGGCAGAAGAAATAATTAGTGATATAGAAGACAAAACACGGAGAATAAGGAAGCTGAGCAAAAGAGAGACAAACAAATACTGGACCATGAGGGGAGAGTTCGAGAGATAAGTGACACCATAAGACGAAACAACATGAGAATAATTGGGATTCCAGAAGAAGAAGAAAGAGAGAGTGGAGCAGAATGTATATTGGAGAGAATTATTGTAGAGAATTTCCCTAATATGGCAAAGGGAACAAGCATCAAAATCTAGGAGGTGCAGAGAACCCCCCTCAAAATCAATAAGAATAGGTCCACACCGTGTCACCTAATAGTAAAATTCACAAGTCTTAGTGACAAAAAGAAAATCCTGAAAGCAGCCCAGCAAAAGAAGTCTGTAACACACAATGGTAAAAATATTATATTGGCAGCAGACTTATCCACAGAGACCTGGCAGGCCAGAAAGAGCTGGCATGATATATTCAGAGCACTAAATGAGAAAAACATGCAGCCAAGAATACTATATCCATCAAGGCTATCATTGAAAATAGAAGGAGAGATTAAAAGCTTCCAGGACAAACAAAAACTGAAAGAATTTGCAAACACCAAACCAGCTCTACAGGAAATATTGAAAGGGGTCCTCTAAGCAAAGAGAGAGCCTACAAGTGAGGGCGCCTGGGTGGCTCAGTAGGTTAGAGAGCCTACAAGTGGTATATCAGAAAGAAACAGAGACAATATACAGTAACAGTTACCTCACAGGCAATACGATGGCACTAAACTCATATCTCTCAATAGTTACCCTGAATGTGAATGGGCTAAATGCCCCAATCAAAAGACACAGGGTATCAGAATGGATAAAAAAGCAAAACCCATCAATATGATGCCTCCAAGAAACTCATTTTAAGCCCGAAGACACCTCCAGATTTAAAGTGAGGGAATGGAAAACAATTTACCATGCTAATGGACATCAGAAGAAAGCTGGAGTGGCAATCCTTATATCAGATCAATTAGACTTTAGCCAAAGACTATAACAAGAGATGAGGAAGGACACTATATCATACTCAAAGGGTCTGTACAACAAGAAGATCTAACCATTTTAAATATCTATGCCCCTAACATGGGAGCAAACAACTATATAAACCAATCGATAAAAAAATAAATGAAATACATCGATAATAATACAATAATAGTAGGGAACTTTAACACTCCCCTCACTGAAATGGATAGATCATCCAAGCAAAAGATCAACAAGGAAACAAAGGCCTTAGATGACACACAGGACCAGGTGGACATCCCAGATATATTCAGAACATTTCATCCCAAAGCAACAGAATACACATTCTTCTCTAGTGCACATGGAACATTCTGCAGAATAGATCACATCCTGGGTCACAAATCA
This sequence comes from Mustela nivalis, assembly GCF_964662115.1. Lineage (NCBI taxonomy): Eukaryota > Metazoa > Chordata > Mammalia > Carnivora > Mustelidae > Mustela > Mustela nivalis. The sequence goes on from NC_139020.1 coordinate 82,257,758, forward strand.
GGTCTCAACCAGTATCAAAAGATTGTGATCATTCCCTGCATATTTTCAGACCACAATGCTCTGAAGCTAGAACTCAATCACAAGAGGAAAGTTGGAAAGAACCCAAATACACGGAGGCTAAACAGCATCCTTCTGAAGAATGAATGGGTCAACCAGGAAATTAAAGAATAATTGAAAAAATTTATGGAAATAAATGATAATGAAAGCACAACGGTTCAAAATCTGTGGGACACAGCAAAGGCAGTCCTGCGAGGAAAATATATAGTGGTACAAGCCTTTCTCAAGAAATAAGAAAGGTCTCAAATACACAACCTAACCCTACACCTAAAGGACCTAGAGAAAGAACAACAAAGAAAGCTAGTAGGAAAAGAGAAATCATAAAGATCAGAGCAAAAATGAATGAAATAGAAACCAAAAAACCAATAGAACAAATCAATGAAACTAGGAGCTGGTTTTTTGAAAGAATTAATAAGATTGATAAACCCCTGGCCAGACTTATCAAAAAGAAAAGAGAAAGGACCCAAATAAATAAAATCATGAATGAAAGAGGAGAGATCACAACCAACACTAAAGAAATACAAACAATTATAAGAACACATTATGAACAACTCGATGGCAACAAATTTGACAATCTGGAAGAAATGGATGCATTCCTGGAGACACATAAACTACCACAACTGAACCAGGAAGAAATAGAAAACCTGAACAACCCTTAACCAGTAAGGAGATTGAAACAGTCATCAAAAATCTCCAAAAAAACAAAGCCCAGGGCCAGATGGCTTCCTGGGGAATTCTACCAAACATTTAAAGGAGAACTAATTCTTATTCTCCTGAAACTGTTCCAAAAAATAGAAATGGAAGGAAAACTTCCAAACTCATTTTAGGAGTCCAGCATCCCCTTGATCCCAAAACCAGACAAGGATTCCATCAAAAAAGAGAATTAGAGACCAATATCCTTGATGAACACAGATGCAAAAATTCTCACCAAAATATTAGCCAATAGGATCCAACAGTACATTAAAAAGAGTATTCACCACGACCAAGTGGGATTATTCAGGGCTGCAAGTTTGGTTCAACATCCGCAAATCAATCAATCAATCAATCAATCAATGTGATACAATACATTAATAAAAGAAAGAATAAGAACTACATTATACTTTCAATAGATGCTGAAAAATCATTTGACAAAGTATAGCATCCCTTCCTGATCAAAACTCTTCGAAGTGTAGGGATAGAGAGCACATACCTCAATATCATCAAAGCCATCTATGAATAATCCCCTGCAAATATCCTTCTCAATGGAGAAAAACTGAAAGCTTTTCCACTAAGGTCAGGAACACGGCAGGGATGTCCATTATCACCACTGCTATTCAACATAGTACTAGAAGTCCTAGCCTCAGTAATCAGACAACAAGAAGAAATTAAAGGCATCCAAATGGGCAAAGGAGAAGTCAAACTATCACTTTTTGCAGATGATATGATACTATATGTGGAAAACCCAAAAGGCTCCACCCCAAAACTGCTAGAACTTGTACAGGAATTCAGTAAAATGTGAGGATATAAAATCAATGCACAGAAATCAGTTGCATTTCTCTACACCAACAACATGACAGAAGAAAAAGAAATTAAGGAGTCAATCCCATTTACAATTGCTCCCCAAACCATAAGATATTTAGGAATAAACCTAACCAAAGAGGCAAAGAATCTATACTCAGAAAACTATAAAGTACTCATGAAAGAAATTGAGGAAGACACAAGGAAATGGAAAAATGTTCCATACTCCTGGATTGGAAGAATAAATATTGTGAAAATGTCTATGCTACCTAAAGCAATCTACACATTTAATGCAATCCCTATCAAAATCCCATCCATTTTTTCAAAGAAATGGAACAAATAATCCTAAAATTTACATGGAACCAGAAAAGACCTTGAATAGCCAAAGGAATATTGAAAAAGAAAGCCAATGTTGGTGGCATCACAATTCCGGACTTCAAGCTCTATTACAAAGCTGTCATCATCAAAACAGTATGGTACTGGCACAAAAACAGACACATAGATCAATGGAACATAATAGAGAGCCCAGAAATAGACCCTCAAATCTAAGGTCAACTAATCTTTGACAAAGCAGGAAAGAATGTCCAATGGAAAAAAGACAGCCTCTTCAATAATGGTGTTGGGAAAATTGGACAGCCACATGCAGAAAAATGAAATTGGACTATTTCTTTACACCACACATGAAAATAGACTCAAAATGGATGAAGGACCTCAATGTGAGAAAGGAATCCATCAAAATCCTTGAGGAGAACACAGGCAGCAACCTCTTTGACCTCAGCCGCAGCAACTTCTTCCTCGGAACATTGCCAAAGGCAAGGGAAGCAAGGGCAAAAATGAACTATTGGGATTTCCACAAGATCAAAAGTTTTGCACAGCAAAGGAAACAGCTAAAAAAACCAAAAGACAACTGACAGAATGGGAGAAGATATTTGCAAATGACATATCAGATAAAGGGCTAGTATTCAAAATCTATAAAGAAGCTTAGCAAACTCAACACCCAAAGAACAAATAATCCAATCAAGAAATGGGCAGAGGACATGAACAGACATTTCTGCAAAGAAGACATCCAGATGGCCAACAGACACATGAAAAAGTGCTCCACATCACTTGGCATCAGGGAAATACAAATCAAAACCACAATGAGATACCACCTCACAACAGTCAGAAAGGCTAAAATTAACAAGTCTGGAAATGACAGATGCTGGCAAGGATGTGGAGAAAGGGGAACCCTCCTACCCTGTTGGTGGGAATGCAAGCTGGTGCAACCACTCTGGAAAACAGCATGGAGGTTCCTCATAAAGTTGAAAATAGAGCTGCCCTACAAGCCAGCAGTTGCACTACTGGGTATTTACCCTAAAGATACAAATGTAGTGATCCGAAGGGGCACATGCACCCGAATGTTTATAGCAGCAATGTCCACAATAGCCAAACTATGGAAAGAACCTAGACGTCCATCCACAGATGAATGGATCAAGAAGATGTGGTATATATACACAATGGAATACTATGCAGCCATCAAAAGAAATGAAATCTTGCCATTTGCGACAACATGGATGGAACTAGAGCGTATCATGCTTAGTGAAATAAGTCAATCAGAGAAAGACAACTATCATACGACCTCCCTGATATGAGGAAGTGGAGCTGCAATGTGGGGGATTTGGGGGGTAGGAAATGAATAAATGAAAGAAGATGGGATCAGGAGGGAGACAAACCATAAGTGACTCTTTATCTCACAAAACAAACTGAGGGTTGCTGGGGGGAGGGGGCCGGGAGAGGGGGTGGGGTTATAGACATTGGGGAGGGTATGTGCTATGGTGAGTGCTGTGAAGTGTGTAAACCTGGTGATTCACAGACCTGTACCCCTGGGGATGAAAAAACATTATATGTTTATAAAAAAATAAAAAAAATTAATTAAAAAAAGAAAAGGAACAAATAAATCAATTTTAACAACAACAGGTACCAGTAGAATGCTTAAAGAAAATTAAACTAGTTCACCCTTTCTAGTGACAGTTACAGGGCTTGGGAATTCCAGGGAAATTAATCCTGGTGTAACATAAAGAGACTTAGTGAGGAGACCCAAGTAGGCTTGTACCTTGGATGACCTTTTAGGGTATTTTTTGGTTCCTGGCAACAAGCTACTCAGTGAAGCAGTTTCATGGGACTTTCATGGCTCAATTTCCTTCCTGGCTCCCAGCAGAGGGAACTCCAGTCAGCTGGTAGGAGGTTATCTCCACTACCAGGCTATCTGACCACAAAATTCTCCAGCCATACCCTCAGTCAGGTTCTACTACCTGCTCTCAATCTCAAAGTCCACAGCAAAAAAGAGCCACAGGGGTTCTCTGTTCTGGAGCATAAGGATGGCTGTGTCCATCTGTGTCTAGCCGAAGTACATCTTTCTTGAAGGACACATGACTTGGGAACGATATTCAATCTCTTGCTGACCTTCCCCCATTCATTTAAACTGTACCATGTGGGGCGCCTGGGTGGCTCAGTGGGTTAATCCTCTGCCTTCGGCTCAGGTCATGATCTCAGGGTCCTGGGATCGAGCCCCACATCGGGCTCTCTGCTCGGCAGGGGGCCTGCTTCCTCCTCTCTGCCTGTGACTCTGCCTACTTGTGATCCCTGTCAAATAAATAAATAAAATCTTAAAAAAAAAAAACTGTACCATGTGACAACAATGGAGCTTGCATCAGCCCTTCACTTAATAACAATTTAAATAACTCTGGGGCAGCATTGGCAATTGACTTTTCTATGATGATGGAAATGTCCAATGATATCTATACTGCCTAATATGGCAGCCACTATCCATTTGCCGCCATTGAACAACTGAAAGGGGGCAAGTATGACTGAGGTACTGAATTGTAAATTTTATTCAATTTTAATTATTTTCAATTTTAATAAGTACATGCATCCAGTGGCTACTTAATCCGAGAGTGCTGCTCTAGGGACCTGACCAGAATGGATGTGTTGGCTTGGTCTTAGTTAAATTCTGGCCTTGGAATCGTATACTGACCTTCTTGAAATGTGCTCTGATTTTTCAGTTGGAGACCTATTTTTTTTTTTTTTAAGATTGAATCATATCGTGTATATTTTCTTTTTTTTTAAATTTTTTATTTTTTATAAACATATATTTTTATCCCCAGGGGTACAGGTCTGTAAATCACCAGGTTTACACACTTCACAGCACTCACCAAAGCACAAATGACTAGTTGTATCACTTTAAAATCAACTAACTAATCCAGCAACTAACTAGTCAATTCCCCTCCATTAACCTACAGCCTCCTCAGGTATCACCCATGCCTGCTCTTTCCCTTCACAGAGTTTTTAAATATTTTCTATAATTACTGGACATTTTCTCTTGCTCACTCCTTGATTCCTGTTGCCTCAAATCCCATCATGCTATTCTCAAAGCAGCACCTCTCATCAAAGTCACCACGACTGCTATGTTTGTTTGCAAGGGCTGCCACCACAACATACCATAGACTGGGTGGCTTACACAACTGAAATTTAGTTTCTCATAGTTGTGCAAGTTGGCAGTCCAAGATCAAAGTGTTGGGAGGGGTGGGTTTCTTCTGAGACCTCTCCTTTGCTTGAAGATGGCTGCCTTCTCCCTTTGTCTTCACATAGTCTTCCTTCTGTGTGTGTCTGTGACCTAATATCTTTTTAAAAGGACACCAGTCATATTGGATTAAACCCCACCCATATGACCTCATTTTTAACTTAATTATCTCTTTAAAGATCCTATTTCCAAACACAGTCACACTCTGAGGTACTAGGGGTTAAACAACATATGAATTTTGGGGGACAGAATTCAACTCAAAACAACAGCTTTGCTGCTAAATCCAACACATACTTTTCCACCTTTATGCTGCTTAATCTCTCAGCATCACTGGACAATGCTGTCCACCCACACCTATAACTCTAGCTCTCTTGTTTCTGTGACTCCACATTCCTGGGTTTTCTCCCAACTCTCTGGCTCTTTCCTCTCAATCTATGCTATAGATTCCTCTCTCTCTCTCTTTTTAAAAAAGATTTTATTTATTTATTTGACAGAGATATCACAAGTAGGCAGAGAGACAGACAGAGAGAGAGAGAGGTGAAAGCAGGCTCCCCACCGAGCAGAGAGCCCAACGTGGGGCTCGATCCCAGGATCCTGGGACCACGACCCGAGCCGAAGGCAGAGGCTTTAACCCACTGAGCCACCCAGGCACCCCATCCTCTCTCTTTTTTAAATCTTGCCTTTAAATATTAGTGCTCCTCAGGGTTTTGTTCTTGTTTTCTCTTCTCCTTTTACACACTCTCATCCACTTCCATGGTTTTTGTTGCCATCTTTGTGCTGATGCTGTCTTCAGCCCACATTCTCTGATGAACTCTACACACAAATACATAACCATCTAATAGACATTTATCTATTTATCTATACTTGGCTTTCCTACATGTAACTCAAATTCAACCGGTTCAAACTGAATCAATCATCTTCCTACATTCTCCAAATCTGTTCTTCCTCTGTGAGCTCTAGGTCAGGGAATGGCATCTCTATTCACCCAGCTGTTAATTCTGGGAGCCTGCAGCTTCATCCTGACTTCCCCTGCTTCTCATCCAATTTATCCAGCCCCCCCCCCCCATATATTGTCTCCTTAAAGACTGTTAAATTCTGTTGCTTTTCTTTATCTCTACTTCTGCTCTGCTGGTTTAAATCACTATCTGATATTTCTAAATAGCAAATATAGTTATGTTTCTAATCAGCTTGAAATACTTCAATGACTTCCCATTACTCTCAAGATAAAGCTCAAATCTCCTAACATGATTCCTGTGTGATCTGCTCACTGTTTCCCTCACCCTTTTCATCTGCAGCTGCTTCTTCCTGTTGCTTTCTCTATTCCAGGCTTAGGCCAATACATTACAGCATTTCTCACCTATGAGCCTTAACACCTGCTGTTCCCCTGCTGGAACACTCTTGTTGTCCACCTGCTTTGGCCTGGTTTTAGTTCTTGGAGGACACTCTCTGCGGTTGTCTGAGACAAGTGCACCTCAGGTGCCTCACAGACTCTAACTTCTGGCCTCTTCTATGAGATTGCAAGTTCCTTAAAAGCACAGATCATGTCTGTCATTTCCCACTGTAGGTGCTTAGCCCCCACAGCAGAGTCCTTAAATGGAGCATGACTGGGGCAGGTTTTTGGGACCTTCTTCCCGTGAATTCTAAGGTGAAACCTCCAGCCGCTTTCTCCTACACAGAGATTTTTCTATGTGATAAACCATGCTAATGGCCTGTATAGTTCATGCAAAGTGGTAGCTACAGCCCTGTCATCCTAGAGCTGGCCTTATGAAAAAGATTATTTGGAAAGAGCCAGGACAGAGTCCCTTTCCCTTACACTTGAGATATATAGGCACTAGATTAATCATCATAAGCTGGTTCCCAGAGCAGCCTCAAACAAAATAGGTAGAATCTATGTGGGTTTGCAGGATGGCCACGTAGATTTGAAGAGAACACAAAATAGAACTGTCTAACACTCTCATAGTATGGTGGGATGACCTTATGGCCATCAGATGAAAGGTTCTGATTTTTCATTCACCTAAAAACATTTATCCAGAGACTTCTCTATGCCAGGCTCTGTTCTGGATGCACATAGTTAGAACTCAGCACTCTACACACACAGAAGGAACCATCCTATAGAGCTTAAGGAACTTTTAAAGGTTCAACTCCTCTTGTAATTACCTTATTTCCCAAAGGCAGGGACATTTAAATGCCAAAGGTGTGCATTTTGCTAAAAAGAACTATTTACAAAACTGAAAGAATACTGCATCTCTGGATATTCTATACAAGTAAATAAAAGTAAAGCAGCCAGAGCTAAAGAAATAAAGCCTTTGTGTTTTGAGGTCTGAACCTCTAAATCTGAAGTGCAGAGTAAGAGAAAGAGTTCTGCTCTATCAGGATATTCCTCCTAGAAAATGGAAGGGGCTACTCTCACGTGAATTGGTGCGGCTGGCCATGAATGTGGTGCCACAGGAGAACATAGGAGTTGAGACAAAGAGTTCCAGAACTAGAAAACGCCAAAAGAAGCCCAAAGCAGTGAAAGTTCTCTTAGCTACTCCTGTATAATGGTTTGATCATTTGGGGGCACTTGGGTGGCTCAGTCAGCAAAGCATCTGCCTTGGCTCAGGTCATGATCCTAAGGTCCTGAGATCAAGTCCCACATCACTCTCCCTGCTCAGTGGGGAGTCCTTCTCCCTCTGCCTGCTGTTCCCCCCTGCTTGTGCTCTCCCCATCTATGTCAAATAAATAAATAAAATCTTTTAAAAAAAAGTCTTTGATCATTGTTCCAGTGGGAAGAAATACCCAAATGGGGGAAATCAGTTGACATCTGCAGTCATGGAGGGAGCAGAGCAGGCAAACAGTGGTACCTCTCTCATGATGGGAGGGAAAGACTGGTGAGATTTCATCACCAGAGGAACTGTTATTTTTCTTCTTTAGAGGGAAAGTACTAAAGCAAATATGAGAATGCTTGTGGGATATCAACCAAATCTGTGCTTTGCTGACTTTTGTCAACAAGAGTGTTACTTGGTATGACACTTTCTTCCCATCTTCCCATTTCCCAGCTCCGCTGTGAGCAAAATGCTTGGAAACCACCCTAGGGATTTTGCAGCCAGTACTGGGAAAGTCACGCCTCCCTGAGCCAGAGCCATATCCCATATGAGCTCAAATCCCATAGTAGCTTCTTTGCACCCTCTGCTCAGCTATCCGTGGCTATATGCTTAAACTTGTTTATTCACATTTTGTCTCCCCAAACAGACTGTAATCTTTGAAGGCAGGAGGTTCCTTGTACATTAGAGGTGACTACTTCATATAACAACACACACAATAGGCCATTAAATCTGAGTGAATCAGAAAAAAGCATTAGAGGGAAGATAGTGTTGGTCCTGGCTTGTAGGCATTCATAATGTATGAAAAATAATGGGTTCATTTGTTGTCCATTCGTTCACTCATTCGTTCATTCAAACGTGTACTGAGTGCCTGGTATTTGGGATGCCTAGTGAAGCCACTCAGAGTTCATGTTGATAGGAAACACAGATGCAAGAGGCTCAGAAAACAGACCTGCTGCACTAACACCCCACTTATCTGTGTGGGTTCTGGCCCTTTCCCTATTTGTTATGACAATTTTGGCTCAGAAAAAAAGGATGAACAAAGTTCAGATAAAGTTCATTGTGTGTGTTTGTGTGTTCCTCAGAGCTTACACTTGGCAAACCTCAAGGGAGGACTCTGGCTGAACCCAGTGAACTAGGGGGAAAGAATCACAAAAGTCTGGGATTTGTTGACTGGAAAAATTCCCTGTGGTCTGACAGACTACCATTTCCCACATGGCCCTACTCATCAGAGACATGGAAGTGTCACTTTCAACTGGCTAAGCTGCTTTCTTCTGGATCTTTCTTCCATGCATCTAAATAATATGCTTCCCTATTGACTTTTCAGAGTTAAACTCTTGACTTCCTCCTATAAAAGACAAAGATTCAGCACCCTTGTTCTCCTCATTCTTCCAACATAAATATATCATAATATTTGGTTAAATCCGTATTCAAAGTTAACACTGTTTTGATTATTGTAAATATCTTCCCCAGTTAAGTCGTGCAACATGCACTAATAATGTTTCCTTTGTTATGCAACTTTTTTCCCTCCCTGAATACAAAATTATCTTAAGTTTTGATTTATACCTATCCCTAATGTTCCTTCAACTCTTTGCCAAAACTGTTAACCTTCTCTTAATAGTTCAAATTTGGGGCGCCTTGATGGCTCAGTTGGTTAAGGGTCCAAGTCTTGGTTTTGGTTTAGGTCATGATCTTAGGGTCATTGGATTAAGCCCTGCATCAGGCTCTGTGCTCAGTGGGGAGTCTGCTTGAAGATTCTCTCTCCCTGCCCCTCATCCCCCTCCTCTAAAATAAGTAAATAAATCTTTAAAGGAATAACTAAAGTATGTCAAGTATTCTGTTGATTTTTAAATTTTTAACATATTCCCTCTGGAGCCCACTGGCTTCCTGCTCTGATGTGTTATCCAACTTCTTTGAATTGGATTCCTTTTTCTTGAATCCCATGTCTTCTTTCTTCCTGATTTAGTCCCTCTTTTTGGTGGAATACACCCGCAGGTAGTTTCACTTAAAGCATGCTTGGATTCTACTGAAATTTTTTTTCTGCTTTTATTTTTTTTAAAACTGAGAATTCATTTTTTCCTATGAGCCCATCTGTTCCTTTTTTGTTGACAGAATTATCTTTTATTACCTCCCTGAAGATACGATTTTCCTGACAACTTATTCTGCTCTTTGTGCTGTCTCAGTTTTCTCTGAATTTCTATGTTTGATTAGGATTCCCAGTAATCATTGTCTATAAATTTTTCTTTGAAGAACTCAGTTCCCCTAGGCTGCTGCCTCAGGTGTCTAAGCTAGGCCACCAGGATTTTCAGAAGCATTGGGGGAAAAGTTACTAGTGGTTCTCACCATTCATTCAGAATGCTGACTGGCTCTCGGTCTCCTTCTCCAGTATGTTTTCTGTTGGACGATGGACATGCCTCATGGGGTAGGTCGGGGAGGGATCTAGGGATCTCCCTGCATTTAGTACAGGCTTTTAACCAACACCCCAGCTCTGGAACAGTTCCTTGTACCTCCAATCCTGTGCCTTTCAGAAGCTCTATGGGGCCAATCTGTTAGCTTCCTGCATCCTCTCTGCACCCCCCACACAGTCTCTGAGTTACTCATCACCAGTTATCTGTTTTTCAATTGCCAAGGGAGATGTGTTCACATCTCTCTTTCCATTCTTGTTGCCTTCAACAAAATCTTTATATTGTGGGAAGAGGTTTTGAGAGGAAATGGAGACAAAAAAGGTGTTTAATACATCATGTTATCTTGGATAATTACCCCATCTTTCCTCAACGAGAAAAGAAAAGTTCTTAAAATAGATTCTGTAGAAATTCTACCTACTTTGAGAATGTTAATAAATATTCATGTTTCTAAGCCCAGTTCACAACCTCTCATAGAACTGGTGTCTGTCATATAAAAAGTGAACAATTACTGTTTGTTAACCATTTGAATGAATAAATGAATCAAGTGTTCACTGGTAGTGCTGCTGACTCCTTTGGAAGCTAAAGGACTCTGAAAACTGAGAAAAGGGGGTAGCACAGCAGGTGCAGTTAACTAGGAAAGAGTGACTCCCACATTTGGTTGCAAATTAGGATCAGTTGGGAAGAGTCTAGAATTATATATCCCTGGAGATCACTCCAGAACTAATTGAATCCTGTTCTCAGGATTCTTGGGGAAATCTGTATTTTTACAGAACAACTGCCCACCCCTAGCCTTTTTATTACATGTAAAAATAAACCTCTAATGTTTAAGGTACTGCTAATTTTATTTTTTTGTTGCTTGCAGCTGAAAGTATTCCTAACATATATATGCGGCCCATGAGAACCCTAAAACACTGAAGTAGAAAGGATGACAATCTAGGAGAGTATGGAAGGGGCTTGGCAAATGCCTCCAGGGGTACGTAGTCTGCTGAGGGCCTCCTGGGGGAAGAAGTGGTAATGTGGCACTGGGATGTGGTTGTCTGGCAATTCCTCTAGTCTCTCTCCTTGCTCCATGTTTCTTCAAGAGCTTCCTGACTCAAACCTCACTTTTTGATTCCCAAAAGCTATTTCAGAGTCCCAAAGCTCAGCATGAACTGTTCTCAGCTCTGTTAATCCCTCTCTATTAATTTTACTCTTCCATGGGACTACTTGCTTATTGTATAAGGAAGTGGGGGGGGGGGAACTCTACAAATTAGTATCTCAAGATAGTAGTTTCTAGGTTTGTTAATGACAGTCTGCCCATTGTTTCACCCATCCCCCCAGTCCTACCCTCAGCAAGAGAGACTGAGTTTACTTCCTGAACCACTAGAGGCACATTATACAGCATCCTACAGAGATAGCTGAAGTACAAAGAATTCTAGGGAGACAGGAGTAACTAGTCCCTAAGGGCGGTCCCAGGGATTACAGAAAAGTAAGGGGAGGCTTTTTTCCCCCGTGGGTGAAAGGAAGTGGGTGAACTCCAGAGCCAAAACCCCAAGTCAGGGAAGCAGTGGGAGAGGAGATACCCCAAAATGATGGTGCAAATCCTTTGAAGGTTAAAGTTGGGGAAATGTGTAATTAGTAGTAACTTACTCTCCAGATCAGTTTTGAACTTGATCAATGATTTCCCTCCATCAATTTCAGATATGTCTTTTTTTTTTTTAACTTTTTGTATTTTGAAGCTAAGTTATTGGATGTGCAAGAATTTGAGATTGTGCTATTTTTCTATTGGACTGACTCCCTGATCATCATAAAGGGTCCCTCTTTCTCTTGGGTGATGCTTTTTGCCTCACAATTTACTCTGTCTGATATTAGGATAGCTATACTAGCTCCTTGGGGTGAATGTTTACATAGTGACTCTTTTTCCAATCTCTCAGTTTCAATATTTCTTTGTTTTTATATTTAAAATGTCTCTATGGTTGAGTGGGAGGGTCCCACATGGTGACTTAGGAAGGCCCTAAACTTAACACCTCCATGGACACATGCTCTATTTATAGAGCTATTCCTCCTGAAAAAGAACTAGGCACTGACCTAACAGCTTGTGCACAACCAAAGATAGAGACCACATAGAGAATGGCAAGAGAGATGGAGACAGCAATGAAGGAAACCCCCATGCCTGATGCCATGAACTGCAGTGAGGAAGGACAGTACCTAGGGACCATGAGTAAATTCATCTGCTTTGAAGCACAGAAAAAAATGCTGCAACTAGAATATAAAGCAACCATCCCTAGAATCTTGGCAAATGACAGGGAAGATTCTGGAACTCTTTCAGGTTCAGGGGAGCTGGTGAGCACCACAGTTTATGTTCCCTTTCCACCTTGACAGTGCAGAAGCGAGCAGGGTCCAGGTGCCATAGCCAGTCTTTCACCTCAGCAACCCCTAAGTCCCCAGCCCATACTAGCCCTGGTCACCCTGGGGCACAGAAAAAAAAAAGTCATGGTTTAAAAGAGCAACCAGATCCAAAGCAATCTACAGATTCAATTCAATCTCTGTCAAAATATCAACAGCATTTTCCACAAGAATTAGAAAAAAATTCTAAAATTTGTATGGAATCACAAAATACTCCAAAGAGTTAAAGTGATCTTAAGAAAGAAGAAGAAAACTGGAGGTATCACAACCCCAGATTTCAAGATACACTACAAAGCTGCAGTAATCAAAGCAGTTATGGTACTGACACAGAGACACATAGATGCAGGAACAGAACAGCCAGTCCAGACATAAACCCACATTTACGTGGTGAGTTAATCTATGACAAAGGAGGCAAGAATATACAACAGGGGAAAGACAATCTCTTCAATTAGTGATGTTGACAAAATTGGACAGCTACATGCAGAAGAATGAAACTGGACCACAACTTACACCACACACTAAAATAAGTGCAGATAAAATGGTTTAAGAACCTAAATGTGAACTATGAGAGACTATGGACTCTGAAAAACAATCTGAGGGTTCTGAAGGGGCGGGGTGGGTGGGAAGTTGGGTGAGCCTGATGGTGGGTATATGGAGGGCATGTATTGCATGGAGCACTGAGTGTGGTGCATAAACAATGAATTATGGAACACTGAAAAGAAATTTAATAAATAAATAAGTAAAAAAGAACCTAAATGTGATACCAGAAACCATAAAATTTCTAGAACAAAACATAGTAATCTCTCTGACATTGGCCTTAGGGACATTTTTCTAGCCATGTCTCCTCAGGTAAGGGAAAGAAAAGCTAAAATAAACAAATGTGACTAAGTCAAACTGAGCTTTTGCCTAGAGAAGGAAACCATCTACAAAGCAAAAAGCCAGCCTACTGACTGGGAGAAGATATTTGTAAATGAGATATCCAATAAAGGGGTTAACATCCAAAATATATAAAGAACTTCCACAACTCAACACACACACACACACACACACACAAACAAAACACACACACAAAACCAAACCCAAATAGTCCAATTTTTTTTTCAGCATAACAGTATTCATTATTTTTTCACCACACCCAGTGCTCCATGCAATGCATGCCCTCTATAATACCCACCACCTGGTACCCCAACCTCCCAGCCACCCGCCACTTCAAACCCCTCAGATTGTTTTTCAGAGTCCATAGTCTCTCATGGCTCACCTCCCCTTCCAATTTCCCCCAACTCCCTTCTCCTCTCTAACTCCCCATATCCTCCATGCTATTTGTTATGCTCCACAAATAAGTGAAACTGTATGATAATTGACTCTTTCTGCTTGACTTATTTCACTCAGCATAATCTCTTCCAGTCCCGTCCATGTTGCTACCAAAGTTGGGTATTCATCCTTTCTGATGGAGGCATAATAATGTATATGGACCACATTTTCCTTATCCATTCGTCCACTGAAGGGCATCTTGGTTCTTTCCACAGTTTGGCAACTGTGACCATTCCTGCTATAAACATTGGGGTACAGATGGCCCTTCTTTTCACGACATCTGTATCTTTGGGGGTAAATACCCAGGAGTGCAATTGCAGGGTCATAGGGAAGTCCTAGCAACAGCAATCAGACAACAAAGAGAAATAAAAGGTATCCAAATTGGCAACGAAGAAGTCAAACTCTCTCTCTTCGCAGATGACATGATTCTTTATATGGAAAACCCAAATAGTCCAATTTAAAATGGGCAGAACACCTGAATGGACATTCTTCCAAAGAAGACATTATGCAGATGGCAAACAGACAAAAGAAAAGATGCTCCGCATCACTCATCATCAGGAAAATGCACATCAAAACCACATGAGATATCACCTGACACCTGTCAGACTGGCTAGAATCAAAGACAAGATGTAACAAGAGTCGGTGAGGATGTGAAGAAAAAGAAACTCTGGCGCTTTGATGGTGGCAATGTAAATAAATACAGCTACTGTGGAGAAGGGAATGGAGGTTCCCCCCAAAACTAAAAAGAGAAAAACCGTATGATCCAGGAATTCCACTACTGGGTATTCACCCAAAGAAAAAGAGAACTTTAATTCAAGAAGATATATGCACCCTTATGTTCACTGCAGCATTATTTATAATAGTCAAGATATGGAAGCAACCTAAGTGTCCACTGATAGATGAAAGGATAAAAAAAGAGGGATGTGTACATATATATATATATACATATATATATATACACATACATATTATATACATATTATATGTACATATATACATATTATATATATAATCATATACATATAGTACGTATAATCATATTACTCAGACATCAAAAAGAATGAGATCTTGTCATTTGCAAAAACATAAATGGACCTAGAAGTATTATTATGCTAAGTGAAATAAGTCAAACAGAGAAAAACAAATATCATATGATTTCAGATGTATGTGGAATCTAAAAAACAAAACAAATGAACAAACAAAGCAGAAACAGACCCATAAATACAGAAAACAAACTGGTGTCTTCCAGAGAGAGGGAGTTGCGGGGGTGGGCAAAATGGGTAAAGGGTAGTGAGAGGTACAAGCTTCCAGTTATAGAATGAATAAGTCATGGGGATGAAAGGTACAGCATAGGAAACAGTCAGTGATACTGTAATCATGTTTTATGCTAACAGAGGGGAGCTACACTTGCACTGAGCATAGCATAACGTATAGAAGTGTCAAATCATTATGTTGAATACCTGAAACTAATGTAACATTCATGTGTCAACTGTACTTCAATAAAAAGAGTATCTATTGTTTTTTAGTCAGTATTGCAGTTTTAGTTTTTTACTTGGATTAGCCAATTTACATTAATTATTGACTTATTTGAGTTTATAGAAACTCTTACTCTTTTCTAATTAACCCACCTACTTTGTGTCACATTTTAAATTTTTCTTTTCATTTTTTGGATTAATACTTTTTATATTTTTCTACTTTGCCCCTTTACTAACCTGTCATAGACTTATTTACTGATTGTTCTCAATCTCTGATAACATACTATGGTATTAACCTTCAGTTATGGAGTCCATAGATTGAAGAGGAAAAGTAGCAGACCTTCCAAGTTCTAAAAGGTGAGCAATAGATGGTTTAAGCTTAAAAATTAAAGGCTGGATGGATAAATAAAGATGGAGGGATGAATCAGATAATTCTTTGAAGGGATCCATGAGATACGCAGTTTTATAATGGAAGGGACTGGATTTACAACAACAGAACACACCATCGATGGTGTTTACAACAGGTGATGCTTTTTAATCTGTATCATATAGCCAATTGCTATTGGAAATTGTCACCAGATTATCTATGAGTATCTCAAATCCAATATATCCTCCCTTCTTCACAGCCCCGGGTTCCTTTTCTGTACTCTTCTCTCAGGTAACAGCACCACCATCTACCCAGTGGCCAAGCCAAGAACATGGACATCATCTCTAACTTCTCTCTCTTTCTCACCCACTTTCACCACCAAGTCTGACTGCCCCGTACCTTTAAAGTTCCTCACATCCATTCACATTTCTCCATCTTCACTTCCTCACTGACTCTACCTCTTCTCCATTGCTTAACCACAGAACAATGCATAAAGTGGAGGAATAACTCAATTTGCTGAATGAATGAATGTCCACTACTGGCAGAAACAATTTTTTTTTTAAAAAGAAACAAACATTTTGAGATAAGCAACGAATATCTTCTCCCTGTATAAATTAGCCTCTTTTCTGGTGCTAAAGAGGTGCCACAAGGGGCTTGGGTGGAGGGATGAGGATGAGGCCAGAATCAGCAAGATGGACTAACAGAAGAGTACCTTAAAGGATATAATGTTTAAAGTCTGTGGGTCCTATCCTAGCCTATGCTTCTCTCTTATTAGGAAACAGAACATGCAGTCTCTGGAGGTCATAAGAACCAAAGTGAGTAAAACTCTGAAAGCCAATTTGCAATTCCCAAGTGTACTGGCTATCTGGAATTTT
This sequence comes from Mustela nivalis, assembly GCF_964662115.1. NCBI lineage: Eukaryota > Metazoa > Chordata > Mammalia > Carnivora > Mustelidae > Mustela > Mustela nivalis. The sequence continues at coordinate 82,274,271 of NC_139020.1, forward strand.
CAGTGGACTTGATGGATCAGAGTAATGCAAAAAAGCGGGACCTCCAGCCTCCGGATTTTATAGCACCTATAAAACATGTTTTACAGTTTTGGTTCAATTTTATGCTGTTAAGCTAAACATTTGATATCATATGGCACTTTAAGCACATTGATTTATGGTAAGTCAGCAATTGCATCTGTAATAAAAAGTCCAAAGTATGGGTTTTAAAAGTAATCTACTGTATTTATTATTGACATAAACAGTTACCTGCAGTCCATTTGAACATCATCTTAGATTTAACTCATGTATTAAAGATATTATGTTTCCCACCCAGCAAGGTCATCACCAAGGTGAAAACTATATATGGTTGGAAATGAAAAAGATCAAATGTGTAATGATAAATATTTTAAAAATAAGTGACACATAGGATTTCATCTTTCTACATTCCTGATTAATAATCATATTCTGTTTATCTTTTACACCCAACTCCTTCCCCCAGGTCCCAACTCTGACAAGCACTAATCTTTTCTTCATCTCTATAATTTTGTTATTTCAAGAATGCTGTATAAATGGAAACATACCTTTGTAATCTTTTGGTATTGGCTTTTTAAAACAAAATTCAACGTAATTCCTGTGAGTTCTGTTTAATCTTATGTCGATTGTCTCATGCTTATTTCACCAGCATGGTTACAAATAGGGTGGCATCATTCAATTAATTTTTTTGAATATTTTATTTATTTATTTGGCACAAAGAGAGATCACAAGTAGGCAGAGAGGCAGGCAGAGAGGCAGGCAGAGAGAGAGAGGGGGAAGCTTGCTCCCCAGTGAGCAGAGAGCCCGATGCAGGACTCGATCCCAGAACCCTGAGATCATGACCTGAGCCGAAGGCAGAGGCTTAACCCACTGAGCCACCCAGGTGCCCCAATTCAATTAATTTAAGAGGTACTTTAATATATGCCAATCTAAGATAGTCTAAATACAAAGTAATTTCATAAAAGGGAACATTATTTATTATTAAGTCCATATTAATGAGTAAGAGATGTTTATTTTTAGACAGTGTTAGAGCAAGTCTGGACAAAAATGCATCTAGTTCATCTAAAGGATAGTTGGCAGCATAATTAAAAAGCATCCAATTTCCCCAATGCTAATTTAAGAGCTGATTTAATTATACATTTGGAAAAATTGCAAAAAATTTGGAAAATATTCCATTTTCATATTGCATTTGTAGAATGTATGTTACTTAGTTTGCAAGCATTTATTGAGTTCATCCAATGTGTACACAGTAAGCTCAAGTCATGGAAAAACAAAACTTGCATGGGTATTATAATAGCATAGATTTGTATTGCCTTATTTGGCTATTGTTCTTAAGATACAGTATGTGGTCTTATTTTTGTTTTCACACATGAAATTTGACAAAGGCTATTTCTTTTCAAATAACCCAAAAAATGGAGGCCTACAGTATGTCAAGTTTATGTCAAGAACTGTTAGCAGGCCATGTCACGAGGTTCCCAAGACCATCCGAGGTTCAATTATTCTCTAGGAGGATACACAGGACTCAAGAGTGTCAGAGTCAAGGTTTTGATTTATTACAGAGAAAGGATATACAGCACAATCAGCAAGGGGAAAAGGCACATTGGGTGAAATCTGGAGAAAACCCGGCATAGGCTCTAAAACTCTGCTCCCAGTTTAGTTGCACAGGACACTCTGAATTCCCTCAACATCGAGGTGTGACAATATATTAATAATGTGGCCAACCAAGGAAGTACATTAGAGAGTCAATGTCCAGAATTTTTCTTGAGGGCTGATCACATAACACTCTTTATCTAGCATATACCTAAATTCCAGACTTCCAGAAGGAGAACAGATGTTCAGCATAAACTACATTATTTGCATAAACAATTTGGGACAGTGAGCCACATTTATTATCTTGGGTAGGAACCCTCCTGAAATCTACGTTCCCAGATACCAGTTAAGAGCCAACCTTGCAAGTAGGTGTTCTCAAGGACAGCAGCTTAGGCATGTTATATTAACTATTTTCAGTACATAGGCCCATTTAGTGTACTACTTATTATTCTGATCTCTACTTCTCTGACTATTGTGTCTTAGAACACAGGTGTCATTTGTTGACTCTCAGCTAAGTAATATAGCGAGACAATGAACATGAAAATAGCCAGTCATGCCTCTTTTTCCTAGCATGAGAAAAAAGAAAACCCCGCAACAAAACCAACATATAAATCTTTAAGATTAAGAATACTACCTGAAAAATGGATTCACATTCATTATCCTTTTTTAAAAAAAAGATTTTATTTATTTATTTGTTAGAGAGAGACAGAGAGAGAACACAGCACAGGGAAAGGCAAGAAGAGGGGGAAGCAGACTCCCTGCTGAGCAAGGAGCCCAATGCAGGACACGATCCTAGGACCCTGGGATCATGGCCTAAGCTGAAGGCAGATGCTTAACTGACTGAGCCACTGAGGTGTCCCTCACATTCATTATCCTTATTGAGAAAGTCTATATTGTGACTAGAGATACTGATGATGCATGAAGTATCCAATTATTCAGACAGTTAAACTATTATTTCATTTTAAAATCTCATCCTTCAAATTTTTCATATATGTGTGTTCATTGCTGTAAGATACTAGTACTGTGTGCATATGTACCTTTTGAAACTAAATAAGTATGCATATATTAGGGATGGGTGTGCAAGCTGCTTTACTAATAGGGACTTACCCCTTCTACCTTTGGGTCATAAAATTTTAGAACTGGAAGGAATCATATAGACTTAGTTAAATTTCCTCTTTTATATTCAAGCATTGTTCACAGTAGTCGAGATATGGAAACAACCTAAGTATCTGTTGAGAGATGAATGGATAGGAAAATGCGGTAAATATATATAAATATATACAATGGGATATTATTCAGCCTTGAAAAAGAAGAAAATCCTGCCATTTGCAACTACATGGATGAGCCTGGAGGACATTACACTAAGTAAAATAAGCTAAATACAGGAATATAAATATCACACAATGTCACTTACATGTGGAATTAAGAAAAGTGGAACTCCTAGTAACAGAGTAGAAAGGTTGTAATCAGAGGCTGGTGTGGGGATGGGAGAAAATGTGAGATATTGACCAAATGGTATAAACTTTCAGTTATAAGATGAATAATTTCTGAAGACCTAAGATACAATATAATGCACTGTATGCTTGAGATTTGCTAAAAAAGTAGATCTCACATGTTCTCACTACACACAAACAAAATGAAAACTATGTGAAGGGACAGGTATATATTAATTACCTTGATATTGTAATAATTTCACAATTTATACATAATGTAAAATATCACATTATATTCCTTAAATATTTAAAATTTTTATTTGTAAGCCACACCATAATTAAACTTGGAAAAAAATAAGGAAATTGAAGCCCAAAGAGGTGAAGCTGACTTGTCTAAGATGAAGTAAAAGTTAATGGGAGGGAGAGGCTAGAACCTGGATCATCCGTGAGCCATGTAGGAATATTTGACAAGATCTGAAAAGCTTGGGAGCCATGGTTCTTTGTGGGGAAGGAATGAATGGGCTACATTGCCTCTTATCTCTATTTCCCTTCTATCATCTCGCCTCAACATCTTTTTCATATTTTTCTTTCCAAGGGGAAATGACCTGCCATAGTTTGCCTTATCTGGAGAGAGGGAAGGACATTTATGTCCTTTTGTTTATTTGGTGAGTGATTTCACATCTTAGAGTGAACACGGGATACTGACAGTTAGACATTGGCCAGGAATACAACAGCTGAGAACTGTGCCATTAGTGCATTGTAAGACATTATTTTACTCCTTTCTACTTTAATAGGCGAGAATTAGAAAAAAATTAAATTAGCCTGGAACATCAACAGTAATAACCTCTTATGTTTTCACAAGGCTTCTCAAGATATAAAGTATTTCGTCCTATAGTATAAATTGGTTATTGCTTAAACAACTAAATTTTGGGGTAGTTTATATAACCAGAAAAGAATGGATAAAATTATTAGTTCTGTCCAGGAGAAACCAAGACTCAGGGATTTTTAAATGATGTATGTGACAGAATTGAGTCCCAAACAAGGGCTTCAGAACCGCACTCCCTCCCCTTACCCCACTGCCCCATTACACTACAATGCTATGAGTCTGCAGTTTTAGTCACATCTTTATACAGAACTTTATACAGAAAGGGTGAAGGATTGATTCCAGATTAATGATTTTCTATCACTCCTATCTGTAATTTTGGTTTGAATTTAATGTTAATGTTATTCTTACATCATAGGCCTCCTTTGTATAATTTAATGAGCTGATTCTAAAATAAGCATTTGTGCTTTCTCCATAGTTTGGGTATTGTTGATAATGCCGCTATATCAACGGATGAATGGATAAGAAGACATCAAAAAGAATGAAATCTTGCCATTTGCAATGACGTGGATGGAGCTACAGTGTATTATGCTAAGTGTATTATGCTAAGTCAGAAAGAAAACAGATGAACATATGGGAAGAGGGATAAGGGAGAGAGGGAAGGAAGCCATAAGTGATTGTTAATGATAGAGAACAAAATGAAGGTTGATGAGGATATGCGTGGGGGCATGGCTAGATGGGTGAAAGGCACTGTTGTGATGAGCACTAGGTGTTGTATGTAAGTAACGAATCCCTGAATTCTACTCCAGAAACCAATATTGCACTGTAGTTAACTACCAAAATTTAAAATTAAAAAAAAGTGAAAAAGAAATTCTTTTAGAATATAAAAAAATTAAAATAAAAAAGTATGAAATTTCAAAGTATCAGAATAGCCAAAATGGTTTTGAAAAGGAGAATAAAGTTGTAGAATTTATATTCTTAATTTTTAAGATGTATAACAGAGCTACATTAGTCAAGACAGAATGGGTTTAGCATAAGAACAGACATACAGATAAGTGGGATACAATAGAGAATCCAGATATAGATCCATATGTATATGTTTAATTAATTTTTTTTTTTTTTTTACAAATGTACTAGGGTAATTCAGTGGGGGAAAGGATTACATTTCCAACAAACAATACTGGAGAAACTGGATGTATAAAAGAAAAAAAAACTTTGACTGTTACCTCAAACCATATACAAAAGTAAACTATAAATAACCAGATCAATCTGAATATAGAGGCTAAAATAGTAACACTTATAAAAACAAAGAGCAAGAGCAAGTTTTTTTGTGATCTTAGTAAGGAAAAGATAACTTAGATAAGATGCAGAAAACATTAAAGAAAAAAATTGGTTAAATGACCTTTATCAAAATTAAAAGTATATATACTTTCAAAAGACAAGATGATGAGACTTCTGGAAAGGCCATGTGATGAAAGAAGAAATAAACAATTCAATAACTATAGTTGGAGACTTTAATGCCCTACTTTCAATAATGGATAGAAGACCTAGGCAGAAAATCAAGAATGACATAAAAGACTTGAATAACACTATAAATCAACTAGATCTAACAGATATCTCTAAAACACTCCACTCAACAAAGGCAGAATATGCTTTCTTCTCAAGTACATATAGAATATTCCCCAGGATAGACTATATAGTTGGCCATAAACAAACTGTCAGTAAATTTTATTTATTTATTTATTTTAAAATTTATTTATTTTCAGCATAACAGTATTCATTATTTTTGCACCACACCCAGTGCTCCATGCAATCCGTGCCCTCTATAATACCCACCACCTGGTACCCCGACCTCCCCCCCCCCCCGCCACTTCAAACCTCTTAGATTGTTTTTCAGAGTCCATAGTCTCTCATAATTCACCTCCCCTTCCAATTTACCCCAACCCCCTTCTTTCTAACTCCTCATGTCCTCCATGCTTTTTGTTATGCTCCACAAATAAGTGAAACCATATGATAATTGACTCTCTCTGCTTGACTTATTTCACTCAGCATAATCTCTTCCGGTCCCATCCATGTTGCTACAAAAGTTGGGTATTCGTCCTTTCTGATGGAGGCATAATACACCATAGTATATATGGGCCACATCTTCCTTATCCATTGCCAAAGCAATCTTGAAAAAGAAAAACAAAACTGGAGGTATCATAATTACAGACTTATATTACAAAGTTATATTACAAAGCTGTAGGGTATCACTTCCATAAATAAAATGCAGTTATTAGATTGTGTAAATTTAACATTGACAATTCTATTATCTTCCATAGAGCTCATATGCAAATTATGTGCTGAGGGATATTGGTGTGTATTTAAATGCTGAAACAAAACAACCCCCTCCCAAACATAAGACTCAACTACCTGCTGTCCAAAGAAACACAAATCCCAGGTGTGATTATTTTTTCAATATAGGTCACTCAGTTTCTTAGGCTTTGCATGCTTTGACTCTATAGGTTTTCAGACTATTCAAACATAGAGTTTGCTTCACTCAATCAAAGAAAACACTTTTTTGTTGATAAGTTAACATTGTTTTCTCAATAACAACTTTATCTTGATTAAAAAAAAGAAAGCAGGGAGGAGTCAAGATGGCGGAGAAGTAGCAGGCTGAGACTACTTCAGCTAGCCGGAGATCAGCTAGATAGCTTATCTAAAGATTGCAAACACCTGAAAATCCATCGGCAGATCGAAGAGAAGAAGAACAACAATTCTGGAAACAGAAAAACAACCACTTTCTGAAAGGTAGGACCGGCGGAGAAGTGAATCCAAAGCGACGGGAAGATAGACCCCGGGGGGAGGGGCCGGCTCCCGGCAAGCGGCGGAGCAACGGCACTCAAAATCAGGACTTTTAAAAGTCTGTTCCACTGAGGGACATCGCTCCAGAGGCTAAACTGGGGCAAAGCCCACACGGGGTCAGCGTGGCCTCAGGTCCCGCAGGGTCACAGAAGGATCTGGGGTGTCTGAGTGTCGCAGAGTTTGCGGGTATTGGAACGGGAAAGCCGGCTACAGAGACAGAGCCGACAGTAAGCTCACAGCTCAGTGTTACCTTGAACTGGGCGCAGGCTCGGTGAGCTCGGAGCGCGGCTGGAGGTCAGGCAGACGGGAGTAACTGGCGCTGTTCTCTGAGGGCGCACTGAGGAGTGGGGCCCTGGGCTCTCGGCTCCTCCGGGCCGGAGACCAGGAGGCCGCCATTTGTATTCCCGTCCTCCGGAACACTACAGAAAGCGCTCAGGGAACAAAAGCTCCTGAAAGCAAACCCGAGCAGATTACTCACCCTGGCCCCTGATAAGGGCGGTGCAATTCCGCCTGGGGCAAAGACACTTGAGAATCACTACAACAGGCCCCTCCCCCAGAGAATCAACAAGAAATCCAGACGAGACCAAGTTCACCTACCAAGGAGTGCGGTTTCAATACCAAGGAGAGCAGCAGAATTCCGGAGGAGGAGAAAGCCAAGCACGGAACTCATGGCTTTTTCCCTGTGATTTTTTTTTTTTTAGTCTTGCAGTTAATTTATTTTTTTTCTTTTTCAGTTTTTGTTTTTTTTTTCTCGCCTTCGGGTAAAAAATTTTTTTTAACTGTTACCTTTTTCTTTTTAAATGATTTTTTACTAGTTTATCTAATATATATATTTTTTCTTTTTTATATTTTTCTTATTTGTTTTCTTTTTTTAAATTCTTTTCTTTTCTTTTTTTTTCTTTCTTCCTTTTTGAACCTCTTTTTATCCCCTTTCTCCCCCCTCACGATTTGGGATCTCTTCTAATTTGGTTAAAGCATATTTTCCTGGGGTTGTTGCCACCCTTTTAGTATTTTACTTGCCCCTTCATATACTCTTATCTGGACAAAATGACAAGAAGGAAAAATTCAACACAAAAAAAAGAACAAGAGGCAGTACCGAAGGCTAGGGACCTAATCAATACAGACATTGGTAATATGTCAGATCTAGAGTTCAGAATGACAATTCTCAAGGTTCTAGCCGGGCTCGAAAAAGGCATGGAAGATATTAGAGAAACCCTCTCGAGAGATATAAAAGCCCTTTCTGGAGAAATAAAAGAACTAAAATCTAACCAAGTTGAAATAAAAAAAGCTATTAATGAGGTGCAATCAAAAATGGAGGCTCTCACTGCTAGGATAAATGAGGCAGAAGAAAGAATTAGTGATATAGAAGACCAAATAACAGAGAATAAAGAAGCTGAGCAAAAGAGGGACAAACAGCTACTGGACCACGAGGGGAGAATTCGAGAGATAAGTGACACCATAAGACGAAACAACATTAGAATAATTGGGATTCCAGAAGAAGAAGAAAGAGACAGAGGAGCAGAAGGTATACTAGAGAGAATTATTGGGGAGAATTTCCCCAATATGGCAAAGGGAACGAGCATCAAATTTCAGGAGGTTCAGAGAACACCCCTCAAAATCAATTAAGAATAGGCCCACACCCCGTCACCTAATAGTAAAATTTACAAGTCTCAGTGACAAAGAGAAAATCCTGAAAGCAGTCCGGGAAAAGAAGTCTATAACATACAATGGTAAAAATATTAGATTGGCAGCTGACTTATCCACAGAGACCTGGCAGGCCAGAAAGAGCTGGCATGATATTTTCAGAGCACTAAATGAGAAAAACATGCAGCCAAGAATACTATATCCAGCTAGGCTATCATTGAAAATAGAAGGAGAGATTAAAAGCTTCCAGGACAAACAACAACTGAAAGAATTTGCAAACACCAAACCAGCTCTACCGGAAATCCTGAAAGGGGTCCTCTAAGCAAAGAGAGAGCCTACAAGTGGTAGATCAGAAAGGAACAGAGACCATATACAGTAACAGTCACCTTACAGGCAATACAATGGCCCTAAATTCATATCTCTCAATAGTTACCCTGAATGTGAATGGGCTACATGCCCCTGTCAAAGGACACAGGGTATCAGAATGGATAAAAAAACAAAACCCATCTATATGTTGCCTCCAAGAAACTAATTTTAAGCCCAAAGACACCTCCAGATTTAAAGTGAGGGGGTGGAAAAGAATTTACCATGCTAATGGACATCAGAAGAAAGCAGGAGTGGCAATCCTTATATCAGATCAATTAGATTTTAAGCCAAAGACTATAATAAGAGATGAGGAAGGACACTATATCATACTCAAAGGGTGTGTCCAACAAGAAGATTTAACAATTTTAAATATCTATGCCCCCAACGTGGGAGCAGCCAACTATATAAACCAATTAATAACAAAATCAAAGAAACACATCAACAATAATACAATAATAGTAGGGGACTTTAACACTCCCCTCACTGAAATGGACAGATCATCCAAGCAAAAGATCAGCAAGGAAATAAAGGCCTTAAACGACACACTGGACCAGATGGACATCACAGATATATTCAGAACATTTCATCCCAAAGCAACAGAATACACATTCTTCTCTAGTGCACATGGAACATTCTCCAGAATAGATCATATCCTCGGTCCTAAATCAGGACTCAACCGGTATCAAAAGATTGAGATCATTCCCTGCATATTTTCAGACCACAATGCTCTAAAGCTAGAACTCAACCACAAAAGGAAGTTTGAAAAGAACCAAAAATACATGGAGACTAAACAGTATCCTTCTAAAGAATGAATGGGTCAACCGGGAAATTAAAGAAGAATTGAAAAAAATCATGGAAACAAATGATAATGAAAATACAACGGTTCAAAATCTGTGGGACACAACAAAGGCAGTCCTGAGAGGAAAATATATAGCAGTACAAGCCTTTCTCAAGAAACAAGAAAGGTCTCAGGTACACAACCTAACCCTACACCTAAAGGAGCTGGAGAAAGAACAAGAAAGAAACCCTAAGCCCAGCAGGAGAAGAGAAATAATAAAGATCAGAGCAGAAATCAATGAAATAGAAACCAAAAAAACAATAGAGCAAATCAACGAAAGTAGGAGCTGGTTCTTTGAAAGAATTAATAAAATTGATAAACCCCTGGCCCGACTTATCAAAAAGAAAAGAGAAAGGACCCAAATAAATAAAATCATGAATGAAAGAGGAGAGATCACAACTAACACCAAAGAAATACAAACTATTATAAGAACATACTATGAGCAACTCTACGGCAATAAATTTGACAATCTGGAAGAAATGGATGCATTCCTAGAAACATATAAACTACCACAACTGAACCAGGAAGAAATAGCCTGAACAGACCCATAACCAGTAAGGAGATTGAAACAGTCATTAAAAATCTCCAAACAAACAAAATCCCAGGGCCAGACGGCTTCCCGGTAGAATTCTACCAAACATTTAAAGAAGAACTAATTCCTATTCTCCGGAAACTGTTCCAAAAAATAGAAATGGAAGGAAAACTTCCAAACTCATTTTATGAGGCCAGCATCACCTTGATCCCAAAACCAGACAAGGATGCCACCAAAAAAGAGAGCTATAGACCGATATCCTTGATGAACACAGATGCGAAAATACTCAACAAAATACTAGCCAATAGGATCCAACAGTACATTAAAAAGATTATTCACCACGACCAAGTGGGATTTATTCCAGGGCTGCAAGGTTGGTTCAACATCCGCAAATCAGTCAATGTGATACAACACATCAATAAAAGAAAGAACAAGAATCATATGATACTCTCAATAGATGCTGAAAAATCATTTGACAAAGTATAGCATCCCTTCCTGATCAAAACTCTTCAAAGTGTAGGGATAGAGGGCACATACCTCAATATCATCAAAGCCATCTATGAAAAACCCACCACAGATATCATTCCCAATGGAGAAAAACTGAAAGCTTTTCCGCTAAGGTCAGGAACATGGCAGGGATGTCCATTATCACCACTGCTATTCAACATAGTACTAGAGGTCCTAGCCTCAGCAATCAGACAACAAAAGGAAATTAAAGGCATCCAAATTGGCAAAGAAATCAAATTATCACTCTTCGCAGATGATATGATACTATATGTGGAAAACCCAAAGACTCCACTCCAAAACTGCTAGAACTTATACAGGAATTCAGTAAAGTGTCAGGATATAAAATCAATGCACAGAAATCAGTTGCATTTCTCTACACCAACAGCAAGACAGAAGAAACGGAAATTAAGGAGTCAATCCCATTTACAATTGCACCCAAAACCATAAGATACCTAGGAATAAACCTAACCAAAGAGACACAGTATCTATACTCAGAAAACTATAAAGTACTCATGAAAGAAATTGAGGAAGACACAAAGAAATGGAAAAATGTTCCATGCTCCTGGATTGGAAGAATAAATATTGTGAAAATGTCTATGCTACCTAAAGCAATCTACACATTTAATGCAATTCCTATCAAAGTACCATCCATCTTTTTCAAAGAAATGGAACAAATAATTCTAAAATTTATATGGAACCAGAAAAGACCTCGAATAGCCAAAGGGATATTGAAAAAGAAAGCCAACGTTGGTGGCATCACAAACCCGGACTTCAAGCTCTATTACAAAGCTGTCATCATCAAGACAGCATGGTACTGGCACAAAAACAGACCCATAGATCAATGGAACAGAATAGAGAGCCCAGAAATAGACCCTCAACTCTATGGTCAACTCATCTTCGACAAAGCAGGAAAGAATGTTCAATGGAAAAAAGAAGGCCTCTTCAATAAATGGTGCTGGGAAAATTGGACAGCCACATGCAGAAAAATGAAATTGGACCATTTCCTTACACCACACATGAAAATAGACTCAAAATGGATGAAGGACCTCAATGTGAGAAAGGAATCCATCAAAATCCTTGAGGAGAACACAGGCAGCAACCTCTTCGACCTCAGCCGCAACAACATCTTCCTAGGAACAACGCCAAAGGCAAGGGAAGCACAGGCAAAAATGAACTCTTGGGATTTCATCAAGATCAAAAGCTTTTGCACAGCAAAGGAAACAGTTAACAAAATCAAAAGACAACTGACAGAATGGGAGAAGATATTTGCAAACGACATATCAGATAAAGGACTAGTGTCCAGAATCTATAAAGAACTTAGCAAACTCAACACCCAAAGAACAAATAATCCAATCAAGAAATGGGCAGAGGACATGAACAGACATTTCTGCAAAGAAGACATCCAGATGGCCAACAGACACATGAAAAAGTGCTCCATATCACTCGGCATCAGAGAAATACAAATCAAAACCACAATGCGATATCACCTCACACCAGTCAGAATGGCTAAAATCAACAAGTCAGGAAATGACAGATGCTGGCGAGGATGTGGAGAAAGGGGAACCCTCCTCCACTATTGGTGGGAATGCAAGCTGGTGCAACCACTCTGGAAAACAGCATGGAGGTTCCTCAAAATGTTGAAAATAGAACTGCCCTATGACCCAGCAATTGCACTATTGGGTATTTACCCTAAAGATACAAACGTAGTGATCCAAAGGGGCACGTGCACCCGAATGTTTATAGCAGCAATGTCCACAATAGCCAAACTATGGAAAGAACCTAGATGTCCATCAACAGATGAATGGATCAAGAAGATGTGGTATATATACACAATGGAATACTATGCAGCCATCAAAAGAAATGAAATCTTGCCATTTGCGACAACATGGATGGAACTAGAGCGTATCATGCTTAGCGAAATAAGTCAAGCAGAGAAAGACAACTATCATATGATCTCCCTGATATGAGGAAGCGGTGATGCAACATGGAGGCTTAAGTGGGTAGGAGAAGAATAAATGAAACAAGATGGGATTGGGAGGGAGACAAACCATAAGTGACTCTTAATCTCACAAAACAAACTGAGGGTTGCTGGGGGGAGGGGGTTTGGGAGAATGGGGTGGGATTATGGACATTGGGGAGGGTATGTGCTTTGGTGAGTGCTGTGAAGTGTGTAAACCTGGTGATTCACAGACCTGTACCCCTGGGGATAAAAATATATGTTTGTAAAAAATTAAAAAAAAAAATAAAAAAAATAAAAGGATAACTTAAATAAAACTGTATACCAACAAATTTGAGAGATAAATTGGAAAAATTCCTGAAAAGACATAAACTACCTAAACTAACTCAACAAAACAGAGAAAATATGAATAGACTTATAACAAGTTAAAATACCAGCTTTGTAATTTTAAAACTTCCACAAAGGAAAGCCCAGGCCCACATGGCTTGACTGGTGAATTAAACATTTAAAACATTTAACATTTAAAATATTTAAACCATTTAAAACATTAACATTAAATATCAAATATTTAGAGTTAATACCCAACCTTCACAAACTTTCAAAAATAAAAAAGGATAGAATATTTTCCAATTCATTCTATGAGGCCAGGATTACCCTGATATCAAAACCAGGCAAAGATATGGTGAGTACTGTGAAATGTGTAAGCCTAATGGTTCACAGACCTGTACCCCTGGGGCAAATAATACATTATATGTTAATTAAAAAAAAACAGGCAAAGACATCACTGGAAGGGAAAATATAGACCAGTATCTTTTATGAATTCAGAGGCAAAAATCCTCAATAAAATGCTAGTAATGTGAATCCATAAACATATGCAAATGGTTATACATCACATACATGTGGGATTTATTCCAGGAACTCAAGGTTAGTTTAATTCAACTTAGGAAATTTGACAAATGTAATATACACTAAATAGGATAAAAAGAAAAAACATATGATCATCTCAACACACACAGAAAAATTTGACAAAATTGGTATCATTTCATGATAAAAATACTCAGCAACTAGGAAAAGAGGGAAATTTCTTAACATGATAAAGTACATACACCAAAAAAATCCTAAAGCTAACATTATACTTAATAGTAAAACAAGACAAGGATGTCTGTTCTTCCCACTTCTATTCAACATTACTGGAGGTTCTAGCCAGGGCAATTAGGCATGAAAAATAAAAGGTATTCAGGTTAGGAAGGAAGAGGTAGAATGATAAAATGATCTCTATTTGCAGATGACATGATCTTGTGTATAGTGAATCCTAAGGAATCCAGTAGAACACACAAAAACTAGCAAATAAAGGATCATTTTCATATATAAAACTCAATTATATTTGTATACATTAGAAACAAGCAATCTGAAAATGAAATTAAGAAAACAGTTCCATTTACAAAATCATCAAAAAGAATAGACTAGTAAGAAATACATTTAACAGGAGTAAAAGATTTGTATACTAAAACGTGTAAAACATTGTTGAAAAAATTTAATACAATTTAAATAAACAGAAAGACATCCTATAATCATGGATCAGAAGACAATACATGGCTGATTACCTTGGACCTTTCTGAGTTGCTTCCTTTGTTTCTATTTGGCATATGCTATGTAAATAAAACACAATTCATCTCCTACCTCCCACCCCCAAAGAAGACAATGTTGTTAAGATGGCAATATTCCCCAAATTGATTTAGATTCAGTGAAGCCACTATTAAAAATCCCAGCTGGTGACTTTTTTTTCTTTAGAGAAACTGACAAGTTGACATGAAAATTCATAAAGAAATGTAAGGGACCCAGAATAGCTAAAACAGTTTTGAAAAAGAACCAAACTGGAAGACTCACATCTCTTGATTTCAAAATTTACTATAAAGACAGTATAGTATTAGCATAAGGATAGAACTGCATATCACTGGAGTAGAATTTAGAGTCCAAAAATAAACCTTTACATTTACGATCAATTGATTTCTGAGAGGGGTGCCAAGACAATTCAATGGGAGAAAAATAGGCGTCAGCAAATGGTACTAGATAAATGACATGTGCACATGCAAAAAAAAAAAAAAAAAAAAAAACCACATGCTCCTTTCTTGCATCACATGCAAAAGTTAACTCAAAATAGATCAAACACTCAAATGTAAGGAATAAAATTATAACTCATAGAAGAAAACAGGAGTAAATCTTTGTGTTCTCACATCAGGTAATGGTTTCTTAGATAATGACAAAACTTAAAGTGAAAACAGAGAAAGTTTATACATTGAATTTTATCAAAATTTGAAACTTCTGATCTGCAAACAATATTAGTAAAACCTACAGGATGGGAGAAAATATTTGCAGATTATATACCTGATAAGGGTTTTATGTCCAGAATAGATAAGGAACTTTCATATATAATAATATATATTAGAACAATCTCATTAAAAATGGGAAAAGGAGGGTCTCCTGAGTGGCTCAGTTAAGCGTCCAACTCCTAATTTTGGCTCAGGTCATGATCTCAGGGTTGTAAGACAGAGGTCCCTGTCAGCTCTGTTCTGGGCATGAAGCCTGCTTAAGATTCTCTTTCTCAAAAAAAAAAAAAAAAAAAAAAAAAAAATTCTCTTTCTCTTCCTCATCCTCTACCCCTCCCCCACCTCTCCCAACTCTCCAATAAATAAATAAATAAATAAATAAATAAATAAAAATTAAAAAAAATAAATGGGAAAAAATCAGAAGACATTTCTCTAAAGATTTACAGAGTCTAATTCACACATGAAAAGATGCTCAATTTCATTTGCCATTAGGAAATGTAAAGCAAAGGAATAGGACTTCAAACCCACTAAGATGGTTAAAATAAAAAAGACAAGATAATAAACAAGTATTGGCAAGGATGCGGAGAAGTTAGAACCCTTAGACATTACTAATGATAACTCAAAACATATGTCCACAAAGAATGTTCATAGCAGGGGGGCGCCTGGGTGGCTCAGTTGGTTAGGCATGTGCCTTCAGCTTGAGTCATGATCCCAGGATCCTGAGATTGAGTTCCTGAGTGGACTCCCTATTCAGTGGGGTGTCTGCTTCTCCCTCTCCCTCTCACCCTGCTCTCTTGTGTGCTCGCTCACTCACTCACTCTCTCTCAAATAAATGAAATCTTAAAAAAAAAAGTTTGTATCAGGCTTTATTCATAATAGCCAAAAATGGAAACAATCCAAATGTCCATCAACTGATGAATGGATAAAGAAAACGTAGTATGTTCACACAATGCACTATTGTCTGGCAACTAAAAGGAATGAAGTACTGATACAAGCTATAACATGGATGAAACTCGAAAACATTTTACAAAATGAAAGGAGCTAACCACAATATATTCATATTATATGATACCATTTGTATAAAATGTTCCAAATAGGCAAATCCAGAGATGCAGAAAATGGTTTCGTGGTTACAGGAGCCTGGGTGGGTAAGGAAGGGTCACTAAGGGGATATGGAGAGTGACTGCTAATGAGTACAAGGTATATTTTTGGAGTGTTGAAATGTTCTAAAAGTAGATTGAAATGATGGTTGCACAACTCTGTGAATATACTAAAATCCACTGACTTGCATACTTTAAATGGTGAATGGTAGGATATGTGAGTTATATTTCAATAAAGCTATTTTAAAAGGGCTTCATTAAGAAAATAAAAATGGAAGCTACAGATTGGGAAACATTATTTATAAAATGTAGTATGATGAAAGACATGTATCTTAAATGAATAAAGAACTCTTACAATATTGGGAACACAACTCGCTATTTAAAAATGGGGAAAAGATTTGAACAGACACTTCACCAAAGAAGTTATATTACATGGATGCCAAATAAACACATGAAAAGTTGCCCAATCAACATGGATAGTCATGAGGGAGATATAAGGTAACACTACCATGAGTGATTAGTAGATATCCATTAGAATGTCTAAAACTAAAAGAAAAACATCTGACAACATCCAGTCCATGAGGATCTGCAACAACTGGATTTCTCATACATTTCTGTTGGGAACGCAAAAAGCATAGCTGGTTTGCCTAGTAGTCCTGCAGTTCTTAAAAAATTAAACGTACCAACTTGCATTCCCACCAACAGCCACTTTGGAGAACAGTGTGGAGATTCCTCAAGAAATTAAAAATCGAGCTTCCCTATGACCCTGCAATTGCACTACTGGGTATTTACCCCAAAGATACAGATGTAGTGAAAAAAGGGCCATCTGTACCCCAATGTTCATAGCAGCAATGGCCACGGTCACCAAACTGTGGAAAGAACAAAGATGCCCTTCAACGGACAAATTGACAAGGAAGATGTGGTCCATATACACTATGGAGTATTATGCCTCCATCAGAAAGGATGAATACCCAACTTTTGTAGCAACATGGATGGGACTGGAAGAGATTATGCTGAGTTTTTAAGTCAAGCAGAGAGGGTCAATTATCATATGGTTTCACTTCTTTGTGGAGCATAACAAATAGCGTGGGAGATGGAGAGGAGAAGAGAGTTGAGGGAAATTGGAAGGGGAGATGAACCATGAGAGACTATGGACTCTGAAAAACAATCTGAGGGTTTTGAAGGGGAGGGGGGTGGGCGGTTGGGGGGGCCAGGTTGTGGATATTACGGAGGGCACGTATTGCATGGAGCACTGGGTGTAGTGCATAAACAATGAATTCTGTTACACCAAAAAGAAATTAAAAAAAAAATTAAACGTACACTTACCACACAACTCAGCAATCCTACTCATCAGTATTTACTCAAGAAAAATAAAAACCTGTTTACAAAGGTTTTTTTTCCCCATGAATGTCCTTAGCAATTTTATTCATAATATCCCAAACTGGAAGAAACTCAAGTGTTCACTAACAGGTGAATGGATAAATAGATCATTCACTCAATGGAATACTGCTCAGCAACAGAAAGATGAACTACTGGTGCTCACAACAACATGGATAAATTTCAAGTGACTTAGGCCAAGTGACAGAAGGTAGAAAAAAACCCCCTACATATTGTATGATTCCTCTCACATGAAAATCTAGAAAAGGAAAAGGAAAAACAAGATAAATAAATATCTACTATTTGGGCTAGGAGTAGAGGAAAAGATTGAAGGTAATGGACCATGAAGGAACTTTTGAGGTGACATCTATTGTGTCTAGATTGGGGTGGTGATTATATAGTCATATAAATTTATCATGAATCATTGATTTGCACAATGACAAAGGGCACATTTTAATGAACATAAATTATACCTCAATAAAGTTGATTAAAATTTTTAGAAAAAAAAATCAAAGAAATGTGGGGCTTATGGTGGTAGGGAATCGCTATAGATTGAATGTTTGCTTTTCCCCTAAAATTCATATGTTGAAATCTAATCCCTAACATGATGATGGTAGGAGGTAGAGCCTTCAGGAAGTGCTCAGGTCATGAGGGCCGATCCCCATAAATGGGAAATAATAATGGGAAAAGTACTCCCTTGCCCCTTCTGTCGTATTAAGGACACAGTGTAAAGAACCAAGAAGTGGACTCCCACCAAATACTGAATCTGGTGGTATCTTGATCTTAGACTTCCCAGCTTCCAGAATTTTAAGAAAAAAATTGATGTTATTTCTAAGCTATTCAGTCTATGGCATTTTGTTAAAATAGCCCAAATGAATGAAAACAATAATTTACAAGGGATTATTGATAGCAACAACCCGAAATCCACTGATGTTAGCCAATCCTTACTTGAAGTATATAAGGACTGAAGACTCCTAACTCCCAGAACAGAGATCTAGCTGCTATACCACATTCTCAGTTCTTTTTGGTGTGTGCAATATTATTGTATATGAATCCAAAGCATTTTGAAAAAGGGTGAAACATTAGTAAGTTTCAAACTCAAATATATTGAGTTTCTGACATGATAACTAGCCAGTAATCTCAGAGAAGGAGCATACTCCAGGATTGGTCTGGATTAAGTGAACCCTGACACAAAGATCTGAGGGAAAGACATTTATTTGGGATATTTTTAATGTGGATAAAAGCATTAACACACCAGTCCTAAGAGTGCTATCCAGGGGACTGCCTGCAAGATCAGCCCTTAGCTGGATTCAGGGAACTTGGATTTTGAGAGGGTTCCCAAAATCCTTGTATGAATGGCTCACTGTGTCTAAACCTCAGGTAAACAATGTGGTTTGTACTAAGCACCTACTTTCCTTTTGGGAGTCTGGGGTTTGGGCACATGCCACACAGATGACCAACTCTAATTAAAGACTTTGGGCACTGAGTTTCTATTGAGCCTTCCCAGCGACAGCTTTTTGAACATGCCATCACAACTTGTTGCTGTGGGAAGTCACATCCTATGTGATCTACTGGAGGAGACATTTTAGAAGCTTGTTTCTGGTTTCTTTTGGGCTTTACCCCATGCGCCTTTTCTTTTTGCTCTTAGCTGTAATAAATCACAACCATGAGTATGACTATATACTGAGTTGTGTGAATCCTGCTAGTGAATCACTGAACCTGGTGGAGGGGAGTCTTGAAGATCCCCAACACAAGAGATGATCGCTGAAGACACGAAGAAGGGTAGGAATGATGGACCTTGAAAGGATATATTTTTAAATAAGTTACCAGAGTAGACAAGAGAGGCAAAATTCTCATGGGGAACATGCACTTCAGAGTTATCTGCTCAAGTAGCAAGAAGGATGTGATATTTATCACCCAACTATAGAGGTGGTATTAATTGTCTGGAACTTTCAGGCCACTCTGTGCACAGGCCCAGTGGGCTCTGATGGTCACAGCCAGCCTGCGAGCAAAGAGCTTCAGTTGGAAGTCAGGCTTGCTTGTACGCAAATTATAAATACTTGTGGTTGGAGCACTTCTCCCACAGCCTCTACAAGGCATAAAATCAAACAGGAACATGGAACTGTCGTCCAGTCATTTCACATGCTACTCTCTGCCTTCCTTAGGATGAATTACTTGTACCTTATTCCCACTAGGGAGCCCTTTCCTCCCAGGAGAGTCCTTTATAAGCTGCAGTCTGGCCCAGTGCAGCGAGAGCATAAAGGAGAGTTTGCCTTATCCATGTAAGATGGAAATAAGGTCTTAATTCTCGCTCTGCTCTCAAGTCCTGGAAGTCCTGGTCACAGGAAGCCTGCCAGGGTTTACTGTTTCTTTTGTTTTACCTCTTTACCAGCCCAGTCTAATTAGTAGAGTGAATAGCTTCCTCTCCCACAGAATGGGCACCCAGTCTAAGCCTCGGGCTCTCTCTCTCCTCAGAACACAGGCTCCTTCATCAGACTACATTACTGAGAGATACTCTACCTGTGTATTGTGTAGGTCCACTGGGGATGATCTACCCTGCCTGCTCTGGCTTACTTATGGTTTCCTCATTCTACCTTTTCCTACTTACATAGTTAGAAATTCACTAATTATTTAAATTAATTTAACATAATTAACCGTTATATTAGTTCCAGGCCTACAGTATAATTTTCCAACAATTCTGTATATTTCTCAGTGTTCATCAAGAGAAGTCTACTCTCAATCTATTTCAAGTGTACTCCTTCATCTGTTTCATCCATCCCTCCACATACGTCTCCTCTGGTTACCACCAGCTTCTCTGTATTTAAGAGTCTGGTTTTTCTCTTTTTAAAAATTTTTGTTCATTTGTTTTGTTTTTATATTCCCAAATAAGTGAAACCATAGGGTATTTCTTTTTCTGATTTATTTCACTTAGCATTGTACTCTCTAGGTCCATCCATGTTGCAAATGGCAAGATTTCATTTTTTTTTAATGGCTGAGTAATATTCTATTGTACATGTATAACACATCTTTCTCCATTTATTTGTAGATGGACACTTGGGTTGCTTACTTAATTAGACTCTTGTAAATAATGCTGCAATAAACATACAAGTGCATTGTGTTTTTTAATTTAAAACATTAAATTAAGTGAATGTACTTAAATTCTAGTGTTTTCATTTTCTTTGGATAAATACCCAGTAGTTGATTTACTGGATCATATAATAAGGTGACAGCACAAGTTTGCATTCTCACCAACAGTGCATGAGGGTTCCTTTTTACCCACATCTTCACCAACATTTGTTACTTCTTGTATTTTTAATTTTAGGCATTCTGACAGGTGTGAAATGTTATTTCACTGTTTTATTTTTATTTTTTCCCTTTCATTGTGTTTTAGTTTGCATTTCCCTGATGATTACTAGAAATTCATTATTTTTAAGATGGGATTATTCAGAGCACCTATCTCATAGGGTTGTTGTGAGGATTATGTCAGATAATACCAGGAAAGTGCTTAAAACTGCCTGGAACACAGCAAGCAGTTGATATTATTTTGTATGTATAAATAGTTGGCAGATGAGTGTTTATTAGATTAAAAAATGAAATGTTCAGATTGCTTCAACTTGCTCATTGAAATGCATAGGCAGACTAGAAAGGTAATAGATTCTTCAGGAACACTTAGATAATTTTAAATTTCAACTTCTGAAAAATATCAAAAGTTCTAGGTAAAATATTATTCCTCTCAAACAGTTGTGATGTACCGGTTCAACTTCTAAATTCAAGGTTGCTAGGTAGACTTAGTGAAATTCTTGTTCAAGAAATGGAAGGTAATAAAATGGTAACTTTTATAAACTCACTGTCATCTTCTACTACCCATATAGTTTAATCTTCCAAAAAAAAAAAAAAAAGCTTGATATTTACAGAGCAGATCTGAAAACCCCTCTTTCTATAACTGCTTGTGAGGAGAACAGAGGCTATGGCCAGAAAACTTAGAATGCTCAAATCAGAGACACAGAAGCCACAGGGCCTCAGACATACACACAAAGAGATGAGCCAGTCCTGTGGTCACACATGATTAGCAACAGACATTGAGCAAGCATGGTGGAAGGAAGAGGACACTCCTGGGAATTCCGTTGTGAAGATAGCACTTCAGGTGACCTTGGAACAAAAGCATAAGCAAGAACTCAGGACTTGTCAGGCAACTGGTACAAAGGCTGTATGACCCAAATGGGACTGGGCCGGCAGGTAAAAATGTGTGGCAGAATTTCCACAGTGCAGAAAGAAATTCAGAATGGAAATGATTTCTTAGCCACTCTTGGCTAAAGGTTGCTTTAAGGAGTGACTTAACTGTTGGTATCAGAACTCAGTGTATATCATGTTGTCAGTTTCATCATGGTAATGTTTACTGAATATTGTGCTATAATCTAGAACGGAAGTTTGGCTATTCTCAA
Source organism: Mustela nivalis (assembly GCF_964662115.1). Taxonomy (NCBI): domain Eukaryota; kingdom Metazoa; phylum Chordata; class Mammalia; order Carnivora; family Mustelidae; genus Mustela; species Mustela nivalis. The sequence goes on from NC_139020.1 coordinate 82,296,063, forward strand.
CTAATCTTCTGCGGTCTTTATTACAACTCTTTTTGCTATACCCTATTTTGATGTACCCTACTCCTATGCTCTCATTTTTCTGCTAGGACTCTGCTGATAAAATATTTTAGAATATGTGCTGCCAAAGCGAGCACTGATAAAATATTTTAAAATATAATCTATATGATAATTTAATTAATTTTAATAATGAATATGCCTGATACTGAAGATAAACAGTACAGCTCTAATCTGCGAACTCAACCTTCTTTCTTTTTGATTTGAAAATTACTTGCTTTTTTTGGGCGCCTGGGTGGCAGACTTTAACCCACTGTTAAAGTGGGTCAGTTCAGGTCATGATCCCAGGGTCCTGGGATCGAGCCCCCCATTAGGCTCTCTGGGGGTAGCCATCTGCCTCCACCTCCCCCGCCCCCGCTTCTCTGCCTACTTGTGATCTCTGTCTGTCAAATAAATAAAATCTTAAGAAAAAGGAAAATTACCTGCTTTTTGAAGTAAGTAATGAATATTCAAGATCTTTAGTTTAATACTCTAGGTTTGCTAAGATTTCTGTCTTCCTTGAGTCAGTGTAAGGATTCTCTGGTTCTTAAGATCATCCTTGTCAATTTTTCTTAACGCAAAAATACTTTAGGAATTCATGTCAAGATCAGTTTTACAAAGGTAATGTTAGGAAAGGGACTGCATGAGCTAAACTAACACATTTGCATTTCATGTTTGGAGATTGGGATAAGGGAGAGGGGTGTCTATAGAGTGCAGGTAAGGCCGCCCTCTAGTTGTTGTGGACTTATGTAGGTCATTTCATCAAGGACAAAAATGCAAATCTGCTAATACTTACATATGTTAAAGAGCCACATGATCATGGTTTAGTTCTCTTTGTCTACTGTTCTTAATTTAGCTAATTTTTGTTACCTGATCAGAACTACCACACGCTGTTTAAATCAGAACATGCTAAATTGTTTTTCTTTAGCCCTTCGGAAAGCTCTTTCCTGCTAAGCATATTACTCTTGGGTTTTGTTTTTGTTTTGTTTTTAAAGACTTATCCCTTAGAAACTCTAGTGAACACAGACCATGGATTTTTACAGTTATTGTTCTAAGCTTTGTGAATGGAAAGGGCGGTACTAGAATCTACCCTTTAAAGTAGCACTAGAGTGCCACCTACTGGCCAAACAGCTTTAGTGGCTGTGTGAGAGAGGCTTACCTCTGAGAGTAAGCAAGCATCAGGAGACAGATGCTCTCAATAGGTGAATATGCCAATCCAAAAGGAAATGGTTTCTGCCTTTAAAATCGTATACATTTCTTCAAGTTATTTTGATAAATCTATGCTGCATATGCCAATCCAAACAGGCAAAAATTCAAAAGCTTGACAATACAGTCTCTCCGCAAGGCTCTGGGAAAACAGGTACACTCACAACACAGAATGTTATGATCCCTCTAAGGGGAAATTTGGAATATCTAAGAAAGCCATATATGCACTTATCCTTGACTCAGCAACTGCGCATTAGCCTGAACACGAACTACCAGCAATATAAAGATACATATGCAAAGATTCTTCATTGTGACCTGATTTGTAATTGCAAAATACTGAAAGCTTCGTAAGTGTCCCAATATAAGAAAGTGGTTGAATAACTACAGTACATATATATGATATAGTATTATGCAAGTATTAAAAGAAAGAATAAGTAAGATCTGTAGGAACTGATATGGAGGATTTTCTAGGATTTGTTAGGCAGACAGAAACAACTTTTAACAATTGACATCTGTATCAATGCTGGTTTTTGACCTAATCCAGGAAATATTTTAATTTTTAGTATTAAAATCTGTGATGAACCGGGAATGGTAGAGATGGCTGAAGAAGGCATTTTAAGACAGGTACATCTGTCTTTGCCTTCCCTGGGCCCACACTCCTGACATATTCACTAATGTACTGTGTGTGTGGCAGGTCACTTCTCTCAGTAGATAGATAGGTAGAGATATATAGATAAAGATATGGATCTGAAACAGTAAATTGTGTTTAGGTTTAGATGTATGAACTGAATCACACACCGAATGTGCTATTTTGCAGAATTCACAAATTATTCTAGAATAGACAACAGCAGGTGGACCTGCTGTAGTAAGTGTAGTAAGAGTGTAGTAAGAGTGTTCAAGATTTTATGAGATCTGCAGGGTGCCTGGGTGGCTCAGAGGGTTAAAGCCTCTGCCTTCAGCTCAGGTCATGATCCCAGAGTCCCGGGATAGAGACCCACATTGGGCTCTCTGTGCAGCAGGGAGCCCACTTCCCCCTCTTTCTCTGCCTGCCTCTCTGCCTACTTGTGATCTCTGTCAAATAAATAAATAAATAAATAAGATTTTACAAGATCTGTTTGACATAGGTGTGTATTGACTTAAATTTCAAGCTCAGAGTAGAGAAGAATTTATTACTTCCCAAATTATAAAATCTGCCCTGCTTCTGGCATAGATGCTCACATTTCCATTTCTGTTGTTGTTCTTCCAACAGGCTGGTCATTTTAATTTTTCTTATCCTTTTCTTTTTTTTTCTTACTTTAAATTTCAGAGACATCTCTCTTTTATAGCTTTATTATAGTAATAACTTTACAGATTTATTTTTCTATGAAGCTGTGGGTTCCTTGATTTTTTTTTACCTGCGCTGCAGGAAAATACCGGGTAAAATGCCAGGTAAAAATACCGGGCACTGGAGAGGCTGCGCAGACCAAGCCCTGGAGCAAGCACAACCAACTGCAGGCTAGATCCTTCCAGCCTGAGATGTCTCTCCTGTGTCTTCTACTGACAAAGCTTCCCATCATGACGGGGCAAAGGAAACATTTAAATTATCACAGGCTGGGTGAAAAGAATGAGCTGAGACAGTAAACCCACAACCTGTGTAAGATGTGTCCATATATGCTTCCTATACCTATTCCTCCAAGAGCTTAATTTTTGTCTTTTTTTCATTGTCTTTCTCTTCCTTAACATGTAATTCATAAGTATGTGCACAATTTTTGTTGCCTGATATGTGTATGTCTGTGTACATATATTTTTCCTTTAAAAATTTCCAATTAGAAAATTCAATATTACATATTCTTTCCTGAGCCCCTTTACCTGTTATGAGGGGAGGAAAATATGGTGAGTTTATTTTTGCAATTAGTCTATAAAACAGAATTCCATAACCATAGTAGATAAATAGATAAATAAATGTATAGGTAGAGGTAGGCATATGGATGAAAGCACAGATGGACGCATAGAGAAAATAGAACTAGATTGAAACAGGAATGCATTCATACATTAAAAATTATCACAGTAAAAGAGATATCTCTTAAAAATTGAAGTCTGTAGGCCATAAATGCAGTCACTGGCATTAGAAATTTAGGGAAGTTTGAGACGGCATCTCATCTTGGCCATGGTACCTATCTTTGTTCCCAATGTATCAGCCTTCTTCATCTTCATCCCAACATACTCAATTTCCTATCTTTGGGGGCAGGTCTCTTTAATTAATTTTCAAAACAGATTAATAAGGATGTGCCAATCTGGGGGTCTGTGTATGAACAGAAACACACATATTTACTTTTACACTTTACACTCACGCATGTTTTGGTTCTAAATGTCTCATTGGGATCTGAGGGTCAGTGGCTCTGACCTCTGAGATGTAAGAGCTCTCTCTTTCCCAGTTCTTGCTTTTCCCAGTAAGAAATCTCTTGTGCTTCTTTAGGGGCATACTTATATTTACTTTCTCATGCTGTTTTTCCAAGGGGCTGGTTTTGGTGTTGTTTTTTCTTATCTTTTCCTCTTCATCTTGTAATGCTTTATTGTGTATCTCTTTATTATTGTTTTGTCATATTGCCTCATATATTTCTAATAGGTCTGTAATTTTTGTATTTTTAATTAATTTTTTCATTCAGTGGAATAGTCATATATATTTGCACAATATATTTTGCATTCTCTTTCCTTCTTTTAACCAGTTCTTCCAAGTAGGTTATATAGCAATTTGTGGTCTAAATTTTCTTTACTAATTTATACTGAAACCCCAGTGAATTATTGATTCTGCTCTTTCAGGACTCCAATTTTCCACAAAAGAAGAAAACATCAGAATTATTCCACTGGGAGGTGAATAAAATAAATCAATGCTTCTTAGGTATTTTTCTATACAATAAAAAGCATTATTTATTGAGCATGCAAACATTCTTTTAGATCTTTATAAAAAAAGTTTGGCCATAGAGGGTCAGATCCATAAAGACAACTCTTTGGCTTTAATTATTTTAGATGCAAAATTTTGTATCTAAGAAACATTAAGACTAGTATTTATTGCTCACTGTCATTCATATTTTTTCCACACAAACAACATCAACATGCTTAAAAACCCCACAATCACCTTGGAATCCCAATAAGATATGCAGGTCACAAGTATAATTTTTACTCATGGAAAAATTAAGGTGCAGAAATGTGCAATGAGTCCAAGTCATATACTAAGTATCTTTTCTTAATGAAAAATCACTTCCATTTCAACCAACTTTTAAATCATGCTTAACAAAGATATTATTTCAACTTTATGTCATGCCATAGTTCTTTATCAAGGATTGAATTTTATATTCTGGTCAAAGGAAGCAATATTCGGAGTGGACTTCCTTGCAAACATATTGCTGAGAGAAATGTTAAGGAATAAAAAATAGCATTACCTGAATCCCAGAACTGAGAAGTGAGGGAACAGCTTTCTCCAACTGGAGACAGTCAAAGGCAAGATACCAGGAAAATGTGTGGGAAGCACAGATTCTCAGGTCATGATGGTAATGCAATACAACAATAACAAAAAACAAAACAAAACAAAAACACCCCCCAAAACCCCAAAACCCAACCAAACCAAAAGGGAAAAAAACTAAAGGAGGCAGTCAAAGAATGAATTAGCCAAGGTTCCCCTGACTGTCTAGTGGATGCCTTCCCATTATCTGGGCCACCAGTTTTGCCAATTCAGTTCTTTAAAAAAAATTTTTTTTATTATGTTAGTCACCATACAGTACATCATTAGTTTTTGATGTAGTGCTCCATGATTCCTTGTTTAACACACCCAGTGCCAATTCAATTCTAAAATATAAGGACAATCTTTTTTAAAAATAATTTATTTTTTAAATTTCTTTTCGGTGTACCAGAATTCTTTGTTTTATGCACCACACCCAGTGCTCCATGGAATACGTGCTCTCCATAATACCCACCACCAGGCTCACCCAACTTCCCACCCCCCTGCCCCTTCAAAGCCCTCAGATTGTTTTTCAGAGTCCATAGTCTCTCATGGTTCATCACCCCCTCTAATTTCCCCCAACTCCCTTCTCCTCTCCATCTCCCCATGTCCTCCATGTAAGGACAATTTTATCTTCCACTACTTAGTCCCATGATTTAAATCAATCTAATTATTTTTATCAGACTTCCAAAGCTTTCTTTGCACATTTTCCACATAGAGTTGGATGAAGCTGATATGGCAGTTGATGTGATTTTGTATCTCTTTCTAGGCCTCTGCATATGGCATTGTTTTTGCCTCTTGCCTTAAATACCTAACCCCTTTCCCTGCCCCCTCCCCATTCCTCCTCAATCTTCTTCATTCTTGGAGATCAAGCTCAATTATTACTGCTTCTGGGATCCAAAGCAGAACCAGACACTCCTCACTCTTTTCCTGCATTAGAAACTCGCATTGCTGGTGGGGAGAGATGGGGTGGATGTGGGCCAGAGAAGGAAAGAAGGGACTGAAAAGGACTATGAGGTTTTCAGCTTGGCTTCTGTATAGAATGGAGATAGGGGAATATTCTGATCCACGCAGCCCTCTGGTGGAGTGGTAGGAAGTAAAGATCTGTGAATCTAGATCTTAAGATTTTCGAGAGAACCCTACCGTCTTTTCTGTCTGTGGGGCTAACTTTGCTTAGAGGCTGCACCCATCCCCACACCAATGAAATGGCTAGCCAATCTGATGGTCTTGTGTCCCAGGTGATAAAGTCTATACCTATGCCCTCATTCCTATTTTTCTATCACCTGGTAATTAAAAAGTAAGTCAATTTGCTTGTCATACAGTAACAGGACTCACAGAAAAGCTGAAAAACTAGTACAAAGATTTTCCGTATACCTGGAACCCAGATCCCCTAAATGTTAACATTTTACCACATTTTCCCCTCTCTCTGTAGACATTTATACACGTATGCATGTATGTATGTAAGCTACATACACGACTTAAAATTTTCTAGTTATATTAGAAATCAGGTAAAATTAATTGCAACATCTTATTTGCCCCAATATATGTTTTCATTTTAACATGTATTCGGTATAAAAATTAATGTATTTTTCATACCAGTTTTTGAAATCTGGTGTGTATTTTACACATACAGTACATCTCCATTAGTAGCCACACTTCAATTGCTCAAGAGCCGTGCACAGTGACAGCTATCTAAAGAATAGCCAGAGATAGTGATGATTTTTCAAGTTATGGGACTGGATGGTGAAAGAGAGCCCAGGACTGGGTCTTGGAGCACTGAAATGTTTAGAATTCAAGTGAAAGAAGAGGTGCTGACAAATTAGACAGTGAGGAACAGCCTAGTACACTAGAAGGAAAGCAAGGCAAAGGTAGTGTCATGGGGGTCATAGAGGAAGAGACTGTCAGCGGCATCAACTGATGCTGAGAAGTCCAGTGAGATGAAGACAGAGAAGCCATCACTGTAATTGGAAAGATGGAGTTGTTAGTCATCTTGGCAAAACAATCTCATTAGACCGGGGGGGGGGGGCACTACTCTTGTGGAACTGAAGAGAGAATGGGAGGTGGAAAATGGATATTTCAAGTGTAGGCATCTCAAAGGCAAAAGTTTCAAGCTAATTTTTCTTTGACACTCTCCCCCACTCTCCTCTCTTCCTATATTCTGACTCTGAGGTCTGTACTAGGTATTTGGGAGACATTCTCGAATCCTTTTCTTTCAAACCTTCTATGCTATTATTCACAAAGTCATCCCCATTCCACCTCCTAAATACTTATCGTCTCTATTGCTCCATCCCTATTTCCCCACTGTAGGCCCTTGCCACCTCTGATATTCCTACACCTAGCAATCATCACTGTAATTAGATCTCTAGGATTCACCCTCAAAATTCTTTTTGTAAAGTCTGGAAACACGCACAAAGGCTGGAGATCGAATGATGCTGCCTGATTGAATTTTTAAAACACAAATCTTCTATTTTTGCTATTCTGCTAGAAATCCTTGCATGGAACACCTTTAGTGTTTCTACTCTTGAGTTCCTTCTCTCACAATCCCAAATCAACACACACACACACACAGTTCTGTTTCATGCTTGCATCTTTATGATCCCTCCTACCCACCTCTCCCCTTCTCCCCGTAACTCATCCCTGAAACAGGCAGCACGGCCGGCTCATTTTTACTAAATCTTGTTTAGATACCAACCTCAGGCAGCTTCAGCATTTCCCATCCCCTCTATGCTACTTTCTCTAAAGCTAATTAAACTGTGCACCCGTTCTTCCTTTCCCACATGCCCTGCCCTGGCATGTCAATAAAATTTAGTGCTGATTTAAGTCACTGTTCTCACCACATTCATCCATTCATCCTAGTTCTTTAAAGTAGAAGTTTCAGTCACTGTTTCCAACTAAACCGTATACTCTAAGAGGTCTGAGAGCTCGTCTCGTTTTCATTTGTATCCCAGTACTGGCATGCCACTTGACATATCAATAGGTATTCAATCAAATGTGTTAATATGGAGAGCAAAGAGGCCGAGGAGAGCAACGCTGCGAGAAGGGCGGCGCGTCTTTTCGGGTCGTCTCCAGCCCACATCGGATCACGCAGGACCCTGGCGCCGAAGCGGACGCAAGGCCCGCATCTCTCCCGGTGGAGCTGCGCAGAGTCTGCAATGAGTGCAAGGCAGGAAACAGAAAGACAGTGTTCCCCACGGTGGAAGGCCGAAGGTGGGAACCTTAACAGAATCTCAGAGAGAACGAATGGCGAAACACCGTCTCCTCCTTACCTCCCGGGCGGGTGCTGCTCGCCACGTGATCATGGCCACTCACGTGATCTCAGCTTTGCTTGATCCGCCGCCGCGTCACGTGACCCACACTGGCCACGTGACCACAGACTTCACTGGATCCTAGGCGCCTGCTTTTCTCTCCGAGTTAATCTCGCGTCCTGGTCTTACCCCGGCCCAATGGAAGAGGACGATGAGGAAGCGCGAGCGCTGCTGGAAGGTGGCCTCAGTGAGGCTGGCAGAGGTGCCGCTGCCATCTCTCCTATCCCTGGAGCGCTGCCGGCCCTTTGCGACCCTAGTCGCCTGGCGCACCGGCTTTTGGTGCTGTTGCTGATGTGCTTCCTAGGCTTCGGTGAGGCATCTGGCCGGGTGGGAAGGGGCTGATGATCCCAAAGTTCTGATGTTGTGTGGTATCCCCGAAATCCGCACTGAGCTCAGAGCTGACACGCGGCCTCAGTGCAGCTTCCTAAACTCCTGAACTTCCTCCCCCACCCCTTCGCGACTCCATTCAAGTTTGCGGACGTTGCTAGCCCTTCGGCATCTAGGAGAAGTTAGGGGACTGAGCTGGGCGAGTTTTGTCCCACTCTTTTGCCCTTCAAGAAGTCCCCGAGGCTTGGCAGCTCGCCCCCTGGGGCCATAGATGTGAGGGAATCCCTATTTTGTCAAAGCTTTCGATACACTGTTAAGAAGGAATTCAGAGAGCTTGAACTACCCACCCCTAAGTAATATTCCCTTTTTAAATGACTAATAAGGAGCAGAAAATATTAGTGGAAGGGAAATGGTCAGTGGTGTCAGTCCTGGAGCCCTTCATATAAACATTGAAAGTAAATGTAAACATTGAATAATATTTGCAACCTGAAACTTCTATATGGGCAGTATTAGCACTTACAAAATGTTTGCTCTTCCTTATTCTAGGCAGCTATTTTTGCTATGATAATCCTGCTGCCCTTCAGACTCAGGTTAAACGGGTAAGTTGGTTTTTCACTTTGCTTCTCTGGAGTGAGCTGTTGAAGTATCACCAAGTCTCAGATTGCCTAGTCTGAAACATTGTTCAGTGAATCATTTTAACATCTGTAGTAAAATCCATATGTAGTAAGGAGTGTTCCTGAGTTGGAATGAGTGGCCACAAAGACTTTATAGCACTTCTGACTAGATACTGTTTTACACTTTAATTAGGTCCTATTTCCACAAAATTGCCAAAAATTATTAGCAGATTTTTGTTTGTTCACTTTCTAATTGCATAATCATCTGAATGACAAATGATTCGGCAGAATAGCTTTTTGTTTCTTAAATAAGTCTTTTTTATTCCTTCATTTTTATTTATTTATTTTTTTATTCCTTCATTTTTAAAATGTGGATGCCGACTGCAGAGGATTCTCCATGTCAGTATTTTTAGTTTGGTTTTGTAAAAATACATTTAATATTTATAGTTTCTTGTGTGTTTAGATAGTTTTTTTTCCTTTTTAAGATTTTTATCTTTGGACAGGAAGAAATAGATTGACCCTTCACATTCTAGAATGAAAGGGAAAGAAGGTAGGATTTAGTGGTGGGTGGGTAGAGATGGACTAAGATTATCTTTTTCCATGTTGGGGTAGGAGAGCACCAGTGTGTATAGTATAATGGGGATTAGAATGTAGAAGATACAGGCAGATGCAGATGGAGATGGTCCTAGTAATGGGGGATCTAATTGATCCTGGACTCCCTGAAGCCTCTGAAAGGCATGTGGATCCATCAAGTTTCCATGGATCCTAGGTGTGACCAGTTTTCTGGGGGAGGGGCCACAGCTGTCATGGGATTCTTAAAGCAGTTAGTTACTACAAATGATTATGAAAATGCCTGTCCTACACAAAAAGAATGTTTTGATTTGTTGATAAACGTAACTGTTTGGAAAAAAAATAGTTTCATTTTCTTCCCATATAGGATATGCAGGTGAATACAACGAAATTCATGCTGCTATATGCCTGGTATTCTTGGCCAAATGTAGTTTTGTGTTTTTTTGGTGGCTTTTTGATTGACCGAGTATTTGGAATACGGTAAGCTTGAAAAACATCTCACCTATGTGTAAAATATTACTAGAAAATCATAGAACTAGATTAAGGTATTTCTATAAAGAACTGACTAAAATTCTGTATTGACTATGATAATCTACATTAGTTTTTTTTTTTAATGGTTTTTATATATTCCTGGAATTGGCTTTTGAAACTTGGTTGGTATTTCAGTTAAGGTTGGAACTAGTAAGTACTACTCATGAAATATGGTAACTCAGTTATCTAAAAGTACAAATTATATTCTTATATAGGATCAGGCAAACCAGGGTCTGAATCCCATTGCTGCCACTTGCTCAACTTCCTATCCTGAGCTGTTGCTAGCTTCCTGAGTTTTAGTTTCTTTATTGGTAAAGTATGGTGATAATTCCTGCCTTACAAGGTAGTTATGAGGACTAAGAAAGATGTATAGTATTTGGCACATATATAGTATTTGCCTCTCACAGTCCCAGTGAGATTTTCTCTTTCTGCCCTTGGGCATTGAATTTTTTGTGGCCACTTCTGTTAGATGCTGAGGAAGGAATAGCGTTTTAAGCTTTGTCACTTTTCATCCTTATGGTTGTGTATATATTGTTAATGGAAACTTCCATGAGGGATGCAGAATATTTTCAGAAGGCAGAGGGAAAGATGATGAAGGATCTTCCAGCCATGTCTGATGGAAAAGGATTGAAGAAACTGAAAGTGTATAGACTTGGGGACTTAAAAATTTTGAAGGGTTAAGTATTAAAGAGGAATTAAATTTATTTTGCTTAGTCTGAAGGGATGGAATCAGGGATGGAAACTTCAGGGGAACAGATTCTGCTTAGTATGATGAAGAATTTCCTTGATCAGTTTGATGAGGGGCCATGAATTGCCTTGGGACTACAGCAAGTTTTCTAGTGCTAGAGAACATTCAGTAGAATGTGGGAATGGCCATTTCACAAGGATATGGAGAGGGATTTGAGTTTCCTAAGTATGGTTTACTCATAGAATCTTTAAGGACTCTTAAAATACTGGCGTTTTATTACTCTGGGGAAACAGACATTTGAAGTATAGAATGTGTGAGTAGGCAGATTCGTAATTGTATTAACTTGTATTTATCCTTTTAATTACTGTGATAAGTGGAATAAGTCAGACAGAGAAAGACAAATAGCATATGACCTCTCTGATATGTGGAATCTAAAAAAAAAATAAACCAGCAAATGAATAAACAAAAAACAGAATCATACCTGTACAGAAAACAAACTGATGGTTGCCAGAAGGGAGGGCTTGGAGGGTTGGCCAAAATGGGTTAAGGGAAGTGGGAGATACAGGTTTCTAGTTATGGACTGAATAAATTGCAGAAATAAAAGACACAGCATAAGGAATATAGGTAATATTATTGTAATAGTGTTGTGTGATGACAGATACTATACTTCTGGTGAGCACAGTATAATGTATAAACTTGTCAAATCACTGTGTTGTATACTTGAAAGTATTAAAATACCATATCAACTATACTCAAAAAACCCAAAACCAAAAATCAATAAAGAGTTTTTAGTTACCAGGAATTATGACCAGTTAAAATTACTTAATCTTGGAATAAATTCTAAACTCTTAATAGTAATTTTATAAAGAATGCCCATGCGCATGCGGGGGGAGGGGGGTGGCAAAGGGAGAGAGAGAAAATGTTAAGCAGATTCTTCACTGAGGATGGAGCCTGATGCCTGACCGATGCCAGCCTGATGCCTGATGCCACACTGAGATCATGATGAGCTGAAACTAAGAGTTGGACACTTAACTGAGCCATCCAGGTGTCCCAAGAATGTTGATTTTTAAAGTGGGAACCCTAGGAACTTCTTGAAGATTATTTGACAAGTTTTGTTTGTTTAAGAGATGATAATGGTTTAAATTAAACATGCCATTACTGAAGCCTTGAATCCCCTTAGAAGTCAAGACTTCTCTAGATTAACATTTAGCCTGGGAAAGCTGCTGACTTTAGAGGCAGACCTGTATTTCATTTTTCTTTCCTTGGAGGGAATATAGGGGTCAAAGAAGACTGAAGAATTATTACTGAAGGGTTTTGGTGACATACTCTTAATTCATACTCTCTCTCTCTCTCTCTAACAGATGGGGCACCATTATTTTTAGCTGCTTTGTTTGCATTGGACAGGTGAGAGGGTCCAAAACCTTCATTGATTATGTAACAGTGACTTTTGAATTCTTGTCTAATTCCACCAGCAAAAATGTGTTTATTGAATGCCTGACTTAATTAAGCAGAGTCCACAAATGCCTGTGTAGCATAATGTATAGTCCATTTTAAGCCTTGAGGTAGTTGAACATTAGTACTTAAATTTCACAGATTTACTAAGAGGGAATGTTAAGACTATTATAGAAGTTGTGATTCATTATAAGTTGCTTATTTCTCTTGAATACTTTTAAGTTTACTTTTTCATTGATTCTACATTTATATTCTACATTGTAGGTGATTTTTGCTCTGGGTGGAATATTTAATGCTTTTTGGCTGATGGAATTTGGAAGGTTTGTGTTTGGGTAAGTTATGAATAATTTCATTCATCCTAATATATTACTGTTTCACTGCTTAACTATCAATTTAATAAAGATTCACAAAAATATATTACTGTCTGTTGTGGAGAATTACCTCAAATCCTTGAAATCTAGCTATATATATATACAAGAATGTTTATTGTCTTACTTTTCCTTTAAAGTGAGCAACAATTTTGAGTGGTCATAGTTAACTCTGTTTGGGGTTTGAATATTAAGTTGTTCTCCAGAAATGATATTTTTCCTGGGTGTTTTGTCTTTTGTTGTACTGAAGACTGATTTAAACCTCATTTAGAAAAGTATAGACCAACCATTTCTAGGTTGGTGACTTATGGACATTTTGCTATTTCTTGGTGGATAACGTGCAGGTCCTTTTGAACCCTGTTAAAGAGGCTTGAATGAGCAAAATAACCAATAGAATGATTATTCTTTATGAATTTCAATGTCTGTTCAGTAAGTTCATTCTGAGTCTAGCCTTGGGCTTCCTGCCCTGAGAGATGCAGATGACATCACTCATTTAAGCTTTCTTGTAAGTACTGGGGACATGTAGACATATATGATATACCCACCAAAGTGCTCTAAGTGAAAGAGAAGAAAACAAACTGTATATAAAAATATGAAATGGATCCAGAGATAGAGATGTAGTCAGAAATGGCCTCATGGATGAAGTATGTCTTGACATCAGTCAGGGGTTTGGATTAGGAAAAGAGAATGGGAGTATTTTTGGATTAGGACAGAGTGAGAAGGACTCAGTGTTAGGATATGGAGGAGAATCTCCTAACTAAAGGCCTAGAGGGGGAGTGGTCTTACAAAAGTTATAAAACGAGAAGTTAAAACCCAAGAAATAGGAAAATTTGAAATATGGAAGGTATTGACCTGAAAAATGTGCCTTTTTGTCTTTCCACAAAGTATGAACCACTCTTCCCCCATGAACATTTTATATAGCATAGGTGGTGGTATAACCCAGACTCCTGTTATTACAGGTCATGCTTATTATTGCAACATACCACACTCCCCAAAACTTAGTGTTATAGAGCTGTTACAATGTGTTTGTGGACTTTGTGGGTCAGGAATTTGAACAGGGTACAGCATGGACAGCCTGTCTGTGCACCAGATGTCTAGAGCCTCCGCTCAAAAGATTCATGGAAGGTTGAGTGCTGGAATCATCTGAAAGCTTCTTGACTCATGGGTCTCATTCTGGGATTGGGACAGCTTGAAGACTAGCTCTGCTAGATGCATTTCCTAAATGCAGCCTCTCTCTGTGGCTTGGCTTTCTCATAGCATGGTGTGCTGAGGGTAGTTGGACTTCTTACAAGATGGCTAAAGGCTTCAAGTGTGAATGTTTGAATGAAAAGGCAGATGTCTGCTTTGATTACACAGTACCACTTCCACCATACTATATTAATTGAAACAGTCTCAAGCCCACTTAGATCCAGGGGTGGGGAATAGAGCCAACCTTTTGATAGGAGGGGTATCTAAATTTTAAATTTGCATTGCTAACTGTGGTGTTTCTGTAAAAGCAGTAATTTTTCTTCCTTTTCTCATTTTTAGGATCGGTGGGGAGTCCTTAGCAGTTGCCCAGAATACATATGCTGTGAGTTGGTTTAAAGGCAAAGAATTAAACTTGGTGTTTGGACTCCAGCTTAGTATGGCTAGAATTGTAAGTATGACAAACCTAATGAAGCCAAACAGAAAGTAAGAGATTTAATCTTGTAATCATCTCTTACAAATAATGGGATGAAATATGTTTTCGTTTGCCATATTAGGTCTTGATTTTTTATGTCTGTAGACTATAGTATAGCATTTACCTTTAGTTTAAGGCATTTCTAACCTTATTGCACTTAGGAAACAGTCTAAAAATACTATTAGAGCATTCATTAGTTAAAAAGAATGTGAGCACTGGGAGGGATCCTACAGGTTTTGTCATCTAATTCCTTTGCCCATTTTTGGACTCCCTGGGTATGCAAGGCCTCCGGACGAAACCTGCACATCTCTAGTGATTGGAAGCTCACTGTGTGATAGAGCAGCTCCTGTACTTCAGTCAACTTTGTAAAGTTTGGCCTCACACAGAGATAAAATCTGCCTCTGCAAGTAGCTTTTTCTCATTGCTCCCTCTTTTGCCCTCCAGTTAATATTTGTTTCCTCTTTCGTGCACTAGCACTTTGCTTATAAAGGCAACTTTTAAGTTCTCTGTCAGACATGCTCATTTCCTGTGGTTGTCTAAGCCACATAACATGGGTTTCAGCTCCGTGGTGCTGGTGCTCCCCTCTGCCTGGGCGTACTGTAGCCACTCAGTACTTTCCCCGGCATTTGGAACCTGGAGATGTTCATGGTGTTTCAGGTTTGGTCTGATAGTGGGTACCCAGGGAAACAACATTGTACTTTTATTAATGTAACCTGTGAAGTGTTTGGCCATCTCAGACCATGTTAGGTTTTTTTCCTTATAAACTTCTATGAGTAGAGGTTTTTTTAAAAAAATATTGCCTTCTGGGTGGCTCATGGGTTAAGCCCCTGCCTTCGGGTCAGGTCATGATGTCAGGGTCCTGGGATCAAACCCCGCATTGGGCTCTCTGCTTGACGAGGAGCCTTCCCCTCTCTCTCCCCACCTGCTTGTGATCCTTTTCTCTCTCTCTCTGTCAAATAAGTAAATAAAATCTTTAAAAAAAAAACCCTTGCCATTGAAAAATGAAGGTTCCAAAGACTAGCTAATGGCATGAAAATGGATGCACCATAGTCTTAGGGAAGAAATCCAGTACAAAAAGTTTTTAATGTACTATTTCATTATACATGTAATTTTCATAACATTTTGTGATTTTTATACATGTAGGTTCTTTCTAATTTTTCAACCATTGTAGATAGTGCTGTTGTGTGACACTATAAAACTTTTCTGCGTCTCTGATTGTTTCCTGAAGCTAGGTCGCTAGGAATGGGATTGAATCAAGAGGGTTTGTTAGGGTTTCTTAGGTTAGTAGTTTCATATTATCCTGTCAGTGATGTTTACATCTCCCATCTATGGGATATGAAAGGATCCTTTTTATTATAGCTTTGATAGTATAGACTATTATTACTTAGAAAAATCATTTTTGAGTGGAAACACCTAAATATGACTTTAATTTGTAATTCATAGCTAGTGTGTGGTTTCTCATATTGTCTAAATTTTATCCACAAGTACTTCATTATGTATCTTGTGGAGGTCAAGATATGTCTGTGACAGCTTGTGAATTTCATTGTCTAATAACTTATCGAAGAAGTAAGATACAATCTTGGTGACATCATTGTGGCTACTGGTGGTCTTCAGATTCTTTTCTGTGTGGTCACAAATTAGCTCTCATCCATTGAGCTGCATTCTGAGGAGCCCTAAGTTTTTAGAAAGGAATCTCAGGGGCTTTGATGCAGGGTGGAGGTTACTGGGGTGATGGAAGGACCTGAGGATGAGGTAGAGTAAACCAGACCTCAAGCAGCCACCTCCTCTTTAGCCAGGGCAGTTCAGCTTTGATCTGATTTCTGTGCTTAGGGTCTTTTTGAGAAGCATGGGACCAAAAGATTTCATTACAGAGCTGCTGGGGTAGATGGAATTTCAGTGCTTTTGTGCTTCCCTTTTCCCTGTGCATATTCAGAATGATCATAGAGATTCTGGCTTTACCTCTTCATTTTCCTATAGGCTGAGCTGTGAGTTTGTCTGGTTTTAGACACTTGATCTGTTATGTTACCATTCTACCTTTAGGCAGGGCATTTTTCATTTTTTATATCTTACTGGGGGTTGGAGTCCAGCACCCTTTGATTTTCATTTGTCATTTGTTTCTTTTAAGCTCATTATTTCAAAGTATATTTATTGAGGACTTGCTAAGCCATATCGTGTTAGGCGTTTTAGGATTAAAGGATTTTTAAGGCAACATCCTTGTCTTTGAGAAGCTTTTATTTTCAGTGATATTGAGGAAGGTTTCCATTAAGTCTCCATTTATACCTTTTTGCTCATTTGAGTAATGCCATAGGCTAGCATTTTTTAAGTAACAGCTGTGTGAAATTTACTACTGTGTTTGCTGTGAGAATATTGCTGAGGACATGTTCATTTCTCAGTCTTTAGTGTCTGACCTGTCAATAAAAGCATTTAGTGCAGTTGACATTCCCCCTACCTTGATTTCTTCTCTTCGGTTCCAGGACACTACAGTCTCATAGTTTCCCTCTTGTCTTTCTCTTTACTACTTGGCCTGTTTCACTAGATCTATCTCAGTCTTCTGAACTTGTAAATGTGGGGGTGCCCTAAGGCATGGTTACTGGATATCTTCTCTTTTCTTTTGACACTTCCCATCTTTTGTGATCTTACCTAGTTTTGCAGTTTTAAATAACATGTCTTTGCTCCTGTATTTATATCACTTGTCCAGGCCTTTTCCCTGAATTCCACACCCCTATAATGCAGCTTTCTACTTGACATTTCCATTTAGATGCCTAGTAGGCACATCACAGCTGACATGGCCAAAAGTCAGTTCTTGATTTTCTACCTATTACCCCCCCAAACCAGCTTATACTGCAGTTTTCTCATCATCAGTTATGGGCAACTCTTGATTTCCAGTTGCTTGGGCAAAACCTTAAGTGTGATCTTAAATTACTGCCCCTCTCAACATGTATTTTCCATTAGCAAGTCCTATTAGTTTTACCATCAAAATACATCCATATTGTGACCACTTCTCACCATGCCCATTGCTAGCTACCCTAGACCAAGACCCATCATCATTCTGGATTATTACAGTAGCCCCTTAATTTATGTCCTCACTTCTGCCTTCATTCCCACTTGTAGTCTCTTTTGACTATAGCAGCCAGAGCAAATCTATTAAAATGCATGGAATTCCTGCCACTTCTCTACTCAAAACCTTAGTGACTTCCCATCTTACATAGAATAAAAGCCAGGAGCCCATATTATTACCTATAGCCAGTCTTCCCACCATTTCCTCTTCAGGGATATCATCTCATGTTCTGTCTTCTTCATTTACACTGTTCCAGTCTCTGCCCTCCGTGCTGTTCCTTGAGCATGCTGCCGTATGCACTCTCACGATCTGTGCACTGGCTGTTCGTTCAGCCTAAATGCTCTGTCCTTCCCCCAGATCACATGTGGCTAGTTTCCTTCAAGTTTTTAACTCAGAGGCACAATCTCGCTTTATGTTCTCCTTCCCTGCTCCCCTCCTTTATTTTTAAAAATACTTACCACAATTTAATATGCTACATGTTTTACCTCTTTTACTCCACTGAAATGTAAGCTTTATGAAAGCTGGAGGTTTTTCTGTTTTGTCCTTTGTTATATTCCCAGTACCTGGAACAGTGATGGGCTCAATAATTGCTGAATGAACAAGCGAATGAGGATATTATCTTCTATAACTTTTAGTGTCTTTTTATGGATAGGATCAATTTTTTTTTAGATGAAACTATAAGCAAAGGCTGTGATTTTTCTGAGTGAAAGTTTATTTTATTCTTAGGTACCCTGTGAATTTTGTCACTTATTGTTTCATTTTTGCTTTTGCTGCTAGAAAATTCTAAATGTACTGTGCTGTTTTCGGTACTAGCATTTTCTACATATTAGCATTTTTTTGTGTGCAGTAATTTTATCTGTGGGTTTATCTTAGTTTGTTAGTTTTTTCCTAGTCATGTTTTTTAAAAAATGTATCTCTTGTTTAATCTGGATCCTGTTTGACCTGTTTCTCTTAGCCACCTCATATCCTTTATTGAACGAGGCAGAGTATATGTAAATGAAATGTTTTTTCTTTCTCTTTCAGGGAAGTACAGTAAACATGAATCTCATGGGATGGCTGTATTCTAAGGTTGAAGCTTCATTGGGTTCTGGTGGTCACACAACCCTTGGGGTCACACTTATGATTGGTTAGTGGATCCTTTTGTCCCTTGTTTTATCTTTTCTGAAAGTATGTCATAGGAACTATGTGGCAGAGCAGGAAGAACACTGGAATTGGGATTAGACCACTTTGTTTGTAGTTTTGCCTGAATAGTTCATGAGTTCTTGGACCTAACTAGAAATAGTGAATCATTCACGCAGTTTGTGTTACTATTTCCATTTTCTTAAAATGGAGGATTTTATCCCACCTTGTCTACTCCAGCTTTGTCATGGTGAGCAAATAAGAGAGTATATTTGAAAACTCTGAAAACTGACTTTATACATGTAAGGTGTTACTAGTCTGTAGCAGAGAGATGATTATTTCCTTTTGATCAAGGTTCCGTTACAGTACTATGGAGCTAAGATTTTAGAGAAGTTAGAAGGGATATAATGTTGTGGGAAATCCACTAAATTGAGAGTCAGGAGTCTGGGTTCTAGTACTAGCTGTAACTAGTTCTGTCATCTTGGACAAGGAAGTTAACCTCTGTGTCTCAGTTTTCTTTTTTGTAAAATTTCAGGTGTTTGACTAAAAGTGTATAGGTCCCTTCTCGCCCTAAGTTCTGTTAGGTAAGACTTGGTTGTGATGGTTGCTGGGTGGATCACTAAGAAACATACGAGGCCTTCTGGAATTCCCTGCGCTTTTCTCTGAGCAGTGGATTTTTGTAACTGTGCCCCATAATGGGTAAGAGGGTCACTTGCAGAGCCCTACAAAGACCTGTGGATGGTGAGGTGAACATTCTGTGCCATCTTTTATTCCTTATAATTCCTTGGTATAGCTTGGTAGAAAGAGGGCAGTGGAGAGGAAATCTTGAACAGGCAACCTGCATCTAGAGGCTTCTCCTTTCCTTCCTGCCTTCTCAGATCCCTTGCCTTATTTAAAGCTTCTTTTTCTTAACTCTCAGATGCTCTTTAGTATTCCTTCCAGTCTTCTCCACCCTGGAGAATTTGAGAATTTTAAAGAATTTTAGCACCAGAAAAGATCTGTGCCATCAAGTCAGAGCCTCTGATTTTACAAATGGAGAAGTTGAAGCCCTGAGAGATTAAGTTCTGTGTTCACTATCATTCAGCTTGTGGCAGAAGTAGAACCCGTATCTCCTGACTTTTATTTTAGCAACTTTCAGCTAGACTGTATTATGTAATTAAAGATTCATTTATTTTACTGAGCTTCTTTTAAAGATCTTGAGAAGTATAAACTTTATTTACTTTTTATCCTGATTTGCTTTAATGATATCAGGTCAGCATTAGTGAGTAATTAGTGAGCTGATTACACAAAGGAAGGAGAGCCTGGCTAGCTGTGCTGTGGGAGGGTGGGACTCTATGGGTTGCCAAAGGGTAGGAGCAAGGGTTACAGACTTTGGGAAGGAATCAAGAGGAAGATACGATGATCACAGAATCAGACTTTGCTTTCATAGTTTTTTTTCCCTTTGGCATCTGTCAATAATTAGTGCTTAGACTTAGTTAAGAGATTAGTACAGATTTGCTAGCTGTCATCCACTTTCTTAAAGTCTTATTCTGCATTACAAGACTAGCCTAGTATGTTCTAGTTTTTTCCCTCTAGTCTACAAACTTCTACTAGGAAATAATATAATAAGAGTGACTTTTGTTTGTTGAGTACTTATCACATGCTGTTTCTTTCCTTCTGCCCTGATTTAGTAATTGTAGGATTTTCTTCAGTGTGTCTAAATGCCATCCGTTTCATTTGCTAAGTTTTCTGTTGTTACTCTACGGTACTACCTCTTGGGATCCTTCAGTCGCTCTCTTTTAAAAATCTCTCTCTCTCTCTTTTTTTATTGTAGGGGGTATAACATGCATTCTTTCACTAATCTGTGCCTTGGTTCTCGCTTACTTGGATCAGAGAGCAGAGAGAATCCTTCATAAAGCACAAGGAAAAACAGGTAGGTCTAAATGCAGGAAAAGGGGGATTTTGGGGATTTGCAGACCTTTGAAGATAATTTATAACGAGCTAAGTTCCTAATGTAGTGTTATAAGTCCAGTGAGGCTTAATGCATGTTTTACTTTCTAATCTGTTCCTACTTATCTAAATTTTGGGGTACTTTTTTTTCCCCTTAAGTGCTTTTGGCAGAATTTGCATTCTTGATTGCACTTTGTGTATTTGCAAAATGATGAGTGTTCCTGGAAGACAGCAGGAGAGTAGACACTAATATTAGATTTTGTTTTTTCTAATGTCTTTTTAAGTTTTCCCATAAGCTATGTTCCAATAATTTACTGAGAAAAGTATTTTATAAACTGGATGGCAAAGGTTAATCACATGATAAAAACAATATTGACCTAGTTATGCAAAATTATGCTGATAGTTTCTTCCTTTTCTTTTCAAGGTGAAGTTATTAAGTTAACTGATGTGAAGGACTTCTCCTTACCCCTCTGGCTGATATTTATCATCTGTGTCTGTTATTATGTGGCAGTGTTCCCTTTTATCGGACTTGGGAAGTGAGTATTCTGTAGCATTGCATTTTTGTTGGCTAAATTATAATGAGAATTTAATCACACAAATACAATTTTGTTAGTTATAAGTTTTGATTTTTTGGTTATAGATTATATTTAAATAGGAATTATTTTATATCCTGGGATATAACTGATTTTCTTATCTTAAGGTTTACTATTTGGCATAATAACTTTCATTATTTTTTTGATGAAATACTTAATAGTTTTTGATGCCTAATGTAGATTTATTTTAATGCTTTGTAACAGATGGGTATTTTTTTTAAATTTCCTCTTTATTCTTTTGTTTGGAAGCCTATTCTTGAGAATGGAAACAGTACTTTGGCTCATTATGCCTGGGCACATTTCCATTTGCTAGGACTATAATTATGCCAGGGTTCAAAATCAAATTCTTTTTTGTGTTACCACTTACCTCTTCCTTTCCAATGGCAGCTGTTCGAACAGAGCAGTGTGTGAGTGTGTTTATAGGGGTGTGTCTTTATAATCAGAACCTTTAAATTCAGACTGTTTTCAATAATTTGAAACTCTGTTTTGCAAAGAACCTGTCCAGTCCCACTTTAAGGAAAAGAAGCACTCTTAATTTTATGTTGTAATAATTCATTTGGTTTTCTGAAAAGTTTGGTGCTTATTTAAAATGAAAAAAGTCAGGGTGCCTGGGTGGCTCAGTCAGTTAAGCGTCTGCCTTCAGCGCAGGTCATGATCCCAGGGTCCTGGGATTGAGCCCTATATTGGGCTCCCTGCTCAGTGGGAGCCTGCTTCTCCTTTCCCTCCGTGCTTCCCATCCACTTGTGCTCTCTGTGTCCCTCTCTATCTCTCTTTCTCAAATAAATAAAATGTTTTAAGAAAGAATAATAAAATGAAAAAAATCCACATCAGCGTATTTTATTTAACTAGTGAAATATTTATGTAAACCCTAAAGCTTTAGTGCCAGTTGCTTAAAGATGAATGTTATATAAGGTGGGAAAACAGTATTAAGAAGAAAAAGTTGAGTAAACTTAGAGTTACTTTTATTTAGTTTCATTTTGCCTTTAATTATTAAAAACAGAGTAGTTCTCTAAAGTGCTTATTTCTCTCTCTCTCTGTATTTTAGAGTTTTCTTTACAGAAAAATTTGGATTTTCTTCCCAGGCAGCAAGTGCTATTAACAGGTATTTCATTAATTCTCTTGAGTGCTTATTGTGTGCATAGTGTGCATCTTTAATTATAAGCAAATGTTCTAGGAGGCAAGGCATGTGACTTAACATCTGTAATGTGAAACCAAGAGCATATTGCCACTCGATCCTGAGAGACCATCTATGCATTAATGGAAAATCGAAGAAATCTTGGACCACTCTTTAATATTTAAATTTCTGTTTACTAATGACAATTTTAGAAGAATAGCTTAATTAAACGAGCTAGGATTTGCTTTGCCTAATGGTTTTAGGAAATTTTTGGATTTTTTTTTTTTTTTTTTGGTAGCTGTGATACATTTCATTAAGTATCTTTTGATTTTCTGGGCAGTATTGTATATGTCATATCAGCTCCCATGTCCCCAATATTTGGGCTCCTGGTGGATAAAACAGGAAAGAACATCATCTGGGTTCTGTGTGCCGTGGTGACAACTCTCGCTGCCCACATCATGCTGGCCTTCACGTTGTGGAACCCTTGGATTGCTATGGTAATGTCACTGCGGACGCTCACAGGGCACAGGGCTTTGGGGAGGACTCTGTCAAGTTTACATCAGGAGCCATACTCCGCTCCTCTGAAAACAGAGCTTGTGACAGTAGGAAGAACAAGACAGTAGTGAGAAGTTTGAGTTCTGCTGTGATTGCAGTCTCTACAAAATAACTGTTTTTAAAGTAAATAAATGTTAATTATTAATGAATAAGATATTTTAAATTTTATTTGGCTTATTTAACACAGTAATCTCAATGCTGAAATAGAATTTGAAATAAAGTAGTCTTTTAAAAGCCAAATTGCTTACCAGTTCCATTTATTTTCCTGTATTTCTTTAAAAAATTCTTCCATCATAGGTGGCGCGTAAAAAAAAAAAAAAAAAAAGTCTGTCAGCCCTGGGTTCATGATTTTGCATTCTTTTGTCTTTGACCTTTAGGCGATTAAAAAGTGATAATGAATTCATCATCAGGTTTTTGTTACTGTCCTTTAGAATATCAATTTAAAGACCACATGCTCAAGTTCTTACCTATTAATAAAAGAATATTTTGGGTATATATGTTTGTGGTACACTTAGTAAAATTTCTGTAAAACAGATTCCTGGAGGTATAAATGCTGTAGCAGAGGCTTTGCATATTTAACATCTTGATAGACATTGTGAAACTTCTTCTCTAAGAAGTTTTACCGATTTATAGTTTTACCAATAATATACGAATGTGTGTGTGTTTTTAGTATTCTAGCTATGGTGGGCATTGGCCCAATTTCAATCTTTGCCAGTATGATAGGTGTAGATGATCTTATTTAAACTTAAATCACAAGGTTTCTTTTTTTTTTTTTTTAAAGATTTTATTTATTTATTTGACAGAGAGAGATCACAAATAGGCAAAGAGGCAGGCAGAGAGAGAGAGGAGGAAGCAGGCTCCCTGCTGAGCAGAGAGCCCGATGTGGGACTCGATCCCAGGACCCCGAGATCGTGACCTGAGCCGAAGGCAGCGGCTTAACCCACTGAGCCACCCAGGTGCCCCACAAGGTTTCTTTTTTAACTAAAGAAAAAGTCAGCATTAGGTGATAGTTTTTTGCCTTGCCCTCCAGTTCGGTGTTGATGATCTGAAGTAAGATAATGGACTTTGGTGTGATGTTGCCTTGATTGCTTAATTTGTAGTTAATAAATACTGGAAAATTACCTTGCCTGAAACAATGGTAGTAACTTTTTGCAAATTAGCTTTATTTTCTTGCTTAGTCCTTGATTGTACCCTGGGACCAGTAAGTTATATGTGCATATAATATAAAATGGTTAAGATGGTGTGTTTTGTCACTAGAGGGATACTGTTAGTGTCTAGACTTCTTTCTATCAAATGAATTTTAGCAAAATTGCAATAAAATTTGCATGAATGTTCATATATTTGCTGTTATGTCACTCTGGCTAATCTGCATCAAAGGAAAATCACCTTTTGGTTAATGTTAAAAGACTTTTACATTTTTCTGTGTCACTTTCTGCAGTGTCTCCTGGGACTCTCTTATTCGTTGCTTGCTTGTGCATTGTGGCCAATGGTGGCATTTGTAGTTCCTGAACACCAGCTGGGAACTGCATATGGCTTGTAAGTGTTTACACCATAATGTCTCTCTGCTATAGCAATTTAATTATCATATGAAACTCCAGGTCTCCTGAACCTAGTCATCATTGTGCTTCTGGGACAGCTCTGAACCTGGAAACCACCAGAAAAGTCAGTTAACCTACTTGTGATATTATTGTGGCAACAGAAATGCCCCAGTCTTCCAGCAAGAGAGTTGGGATTAAGCTAACCCAGAAGTTATTTCTGACATTGCCATTGACTGCCTTTTTATCTGAGGGCTTCTTAGTGAGAAGTTTGAGTTCTGGTGTTTGACCCAAAGGGCAAAAGGGGGAAACTGCACCCATGGTTGGTATTCGCTTAGCTCTTAACTTTCAATCAATAGGAAAATGTTGAGCTTATATTGCATTTAATAAGACAGGCTCCCTTACCTCTGAGCATAACATCTAGTAGCAGAAATAGTCATGGGATGAAAATACCTGATCAGGTCGTCCCTAGGTAAAAACACCTCTTAACACTAATAGTATGTCATTTATAGATACTAATATTAAAAGTGAATTGTTACTGTGTGTATGAAGATGTGTCTTTATATTTCTTGAATTGTAGCATGCAGTCCATTCAGAATCTTGGGCTGGCAATCATTTCCATCATTGCTGGCATGATATTGGATACTCGGGGATATTTGTTTTTAGAAGTTTTCTTCATTGCCTGTGTTTCTTGTAAGTATGTGATATGGCAACATTTAGTTTCTTTTAATGGATAACAATGTTTTCATTTATACTTCTGGGTTTTTGTTGTTTTTCCCTCTTTTAAACCAAATCCCTAAGATGTATCTCCCAGATTGCCTATTTCTTAGTCTGTGCATCAGAGTTTCCCAGCTGGTGGCTTTCTGGTTCTGTGAAGATTCACAGGCATTTTTTAAAGGAGATTCTTATTTTTAAAAGTAGTAGTAGAGTCTGTTTCGTATTCTATTTTAGATATTTATGGTTTTTAGAAAACATTATCCTCTTTAAAGTGAATCCATTTTAAAGAGTGGTAAGTATGTCCCTGGTGTGAGTGTGTGGACATTGATAGGATTCAGGTGTGAGTGCTCATGGTTTATCCATAAGGCAACTTTACGTTGCTTTTATTCTTGGCCGTGTTACTTAACATTTACCTGTAATGATTTATTGGTTAAAAATAGGAAGTATAAGGAAACTGTTGAAAACTACAAAAATAAATTAACATTTTTCCTGTGGTAGGCTTCACCATACAGATAGTTGTGTTCATCTTATAAATTTTTATAAACATATCAAGTTGTCTTTTATGCTTTAACATGTGTTTAAAATGGCAAACCCTAGCAATGATTTTATCATTTACATTTACATGAATAAAAGACAGTTATACTTGAAATGTGGTTTATGATGTGTCTGAATACATTTTATTATCCCATAATTTTAGAAGTAAGCACATCAAATTTTAAAAATACGTTATTTGTTTTTAAAAAGTGAGTCATGTAGACTTCAAAATACTTAGGTCATGGAAGTGTATGTCTCTTTGATGCTGCGACGTGTGGTTTAATTTCAATCCACAACTCTCTATATATTTGGTTCTTAAACCAAATGCCATGCCATTTAAAAATGTTTTTGTTGCCATATTAACCTTAAGTAAATTTAGTGTGCCTTGTTAAGGTAAAAAGACAAGCCATGACTTTCTGAGGTTTCTACTGGCTCTGGGCTTTCTGGGCTTCTGGGAGTCAAATGACCACATTCTAACACTTGGTTAAATTGTAAAATGGACGTGGTGTTTTCAGACTTAAAATCCTCAAAGGATTGTTTCTGTTTGGTTCTCTGTAAAAGATAAACAGTCAGGGGGCTGGCAGGAGTTTTTGGAAGTACCAGGAGAACTAACACTTAAACTGGAGAGTAAAGAGCAGCGGGGGTGATCTCCGGGTGGCTCAGCTCCCTCCCTTCTCTCAGCTGCTTTTTTTCTGGTCCTGCTAATCCCTGGGCTCATGTAGCCCACAGGGAAAAAATGGTGTGTAAATAATTTTTAGTACTTTTTGGAATATAATGGGAATAGTGTTTTTTATTTTTAAATGCCAATCAATGAAGATTTATCTGAGTTTTACTTTGTAATTATGATTACATAGGAATTGTTGGGAAGAGGTACATGTTTTTTAAGGACCTTGTGATTTTTTCACTTGCAGTGTCACTTTTATCTGTGGTCTTACTCTATGTGGTGAATCGTGCCCGAGGTAAGTAGAATTCAGACATTTTCTTCTTCAACCATAGTGGATCATCTTGTGGGGTCCCTGGATTGTCTGCATGCCTCTTTAGAGGCCAGTGCTTTAGTTCATGTAATAATGACAATCTGTTCATATGTTCATGGAAACACATTTCATTATGTAACATAGAACTATGCATTTTGGAACTTCAGACTTATTAATAAAATCATTGTCATGTTCTTTCTGGCCAGTTCAATTTAAGTTTTGTAATAGAAAATTTTAGATGTTCTTTTTATGTTAGCATAAGGAGGTATGGCAGTTTTAAAATGACCTAAAGCCATTACTGTGTTATTGTTTCATATTTAAAAAAATTAGTAAGCGGAAGTGGGGGGTGGGTAGAGGGGCTGGGAGGGATGGGGTCGCTGGGCTATGGACACAGGGTAGGGTATGTGCTGAGGTGAGTGCTGTGAATTACGTTAAGACTGATGATTCACAGACCTGTACCCCTGAAGCAAATAATACATTTTATGTTAATAAAAAAATAAGTAAGCAAATTTATAGTTATAGTTTGTATTTTAAGGTTGAAAGTGTTTGATACAGAATGAGGTGTTACAGATTTTTTTCTTTGCTAGTATTTTTTAAATGCATTTGTACTTCTTTCTTCTGTATAAGATTTTGATGTTACTCTTATTAATTTTTCTAATGAGGTTGCCCCTAAAGGTTGTTAGGTACTTAGTAAAATGTGTATACCTGCTGTTTAAATGATTTTAGGTCATTTCCTTTCTTTTCTCTTAATTTCCACTATTTACTGATTATTTATACAATGCCCGAGTTAACAAGATGTAAAGAAGTATGTAGATCCAAACTTAAAAAAAAATGCTCAAATTAAGAAGTGGTTATTTGTATTTGTATCATATAAAGATTCTTTTTTTTAAATTTTTTAAAAGATTTTATTTATTTATTTGACACACAGAGAAATCATAAGTAGGCAGAGGGGCAGGCAGAGAGAGAGGGGGACGCAGGCTCTCTGCCGAGCAGAGAGCCCGATGCGGGACTCAATCCCAGGACTCTGAGATCATGGCCTGAGTGGAAGGCTTAACTCACTGAGCCACCCAGGCGCCCTCATATAAAGATTCTTAAAAAACATTTTTTCCCTTGGGAAGGCCCCAGGAGATAAACCATTTCTTTGTCATCTCCCATTGCCTTTTCTGTTACTTTAAGGTATACCAATGCATGTGTGTGTGTGTGTGTGTGTGTGAATTTTATTTTTAATAGTTGTATAGAAAAAGTTCTATGCTTATTTGTATTTTAGGGGGGAACCTAAATTATTCTGCAAGACAAAGGGAAGAAATAAAACTTTCTCATGCTGAGTAAGTACTGAAAGAGAAAAGTTCTCTCCTTTTGCAAATCTGAAACATTAGCATTTTATTTGCAAGTATTAGGTTTGGGCTTTTTTTTTTTTTTTTTTTAAGATTTTATTTATTTATTTGACAGGCAAAGATCACAAGTAGGCAGAGAGGCAGGCAGAGAAAGAGGAGGAAGCAGGCTTGCAGAGAGCAGAGAGCCGGATGCGGGGCTCAGTCCCAGGACCCTGGGATCATGACCTGAGCCAAAGGCAGAGGCTTTAACCCACTGAGCCACCCAGGCGCTCCGAGGTTTGGGCTTTTAAGAAACTAGTCTTCTTGAGATTCGAGAGCTAACGATTATCTGGGAACTACTACAAAATTCTTGTTTGTAGAAAATTTTTTTTTTTTTTTAAAGATTTTATTTATTTATTTGTCAGAGAGAGAGTACAAGTAGGCAGAGAGAGAGAGAGGAGGAAGCAGGCTCCCCGCTGAGCAGAGAGCCCGATGCAGGACTCGATCCCAGGACCCTGAGATCATAACCTGAGTCGAAGGCAGCGGCTTAACCCACTGAGCCACCCAGGCGCCCCTTGTTTGTAGAAAATTTAAATAGGGTAGATATCAAAGGTTAAAGTGAAGGGGGAAAAATAACTGGGTTTTAAATTGCTTTTTGAGAGAAAGGGAGACCTGTTGTATTTGTAATTTATTAGAGGAAAGGTCTTTGTCCTAAACTTGTGTTCTGGGCTTACCCTTCCATTGTCTGATCCTTTGTTTTTCTTAACTATTTGAGATAACTTTTCATTTTTCCCCGGTACTAATATTCTGTTCTTTGACTTGGAACAAATTAAGTATCTAGTGTGGCATTAAGTTAAACTTATTTTTTCAATGAGTGTATGCTAAAGCGTAATAGTGATTCTATTTCCTGTTATTATGATTTCTGATTTTTCAGATATTCAGTTTTTTATGACTTAAAACATTTATTTGTAAACATATACTATGTAACTATAAGTTTTGTGAATTTTATATAGGTTAAAATCTTGTAGAACAAAGGATTTTTTGGGAGGTGATTCTTGGCCATTTCAAATTTCCTTTTAACATAGTAATTCTAGAAATACATCTTGAGAAGATAATCAGAAATGTTATAGGTTTTTAGTATCTTTATGACAGTCTTGTTTGTTATGTCAAAAAACTGGAAACAATGTGAGTGTCCCAAAGTAGGGAAGTGGTTAAATAGATGATGACACATCCATATAATATATTGTTAAAACCATGTTTGAGGATTTTAAAAGTCAGAAGTAATTCCCTCCCTGCACCAAATCAGAGTTGCTTACCATGCTACATGTTAAGTAGACAAAAGATTAAAATGCAAATGTAATATTCTAATTTTGTTTAGGAAAAAGTATGCAGGCACATGTATTTCTTATTTATGTACTTGTATATAATAGGAGAAATACTGAAAGAAAAAAACCCCAATACTAACAATTCTATTTGAATGGTAAGGTTACAGGCATACTTTTTCCTTTTGTTTTTCTGTATTTTCCAGGTTTTCTATGTTGATCTTAATGTTACTTTTATAATCAAGAGGATTTAAAGAGTTTATTCAGCAAAGTGTGCAACCTTTAAAATTTGGCAGTATGTGTTTTGTAATGCTAATGGTTTTTATTTTGTACACCAGATGAGGCTGCTGTTTCCCCCCTTCTGATAATTTACTGCATTGTGTTTTGCAGATGAGAAACTTGAATGACTGTGTCATGAGGAGCTGCACACATCATTGGTCTGAAAACCTCACTTTTTTTTTTTTTTTTTTAAATCTAGAGTTTAATCAGGAATAATAATGGTCTGGAAATTTATATTTATATTTCAAAAGCACCTATTTCAAAGTATGTTTGTGAGGAATATCTTAGCTTGTGTCTTATATATTGTTTATTGCTAATGAATTCCACTTTAGACTAGGCTAATCAACAGTAAAGTTTAGAAAGTTCCTCTGGAATATGCAGGTGAACTTTGGTCAGGACAGTAAATAATGGAAAACTTGGATCTGGCATTGAGATAATTTTCAGAAGATGTTTCTTAAGGATATGGCTTTTTTTTTTTTTAAATCTTAAAAAAAAGCTTTTGAGAGGGTAGAAGGGATATTTTATACAGAATAAACAATGTCATTTTAATAGGCATTCCATGTTTCTGTACGGAATATTTGAAAGATATCTTTTATGCAGTCTCTTCATTTTTACAAATAGCAGATTGTATTCTGCTATCTTTAGTTATAAGAGGTTGCTGAGCAGTGACCCTCTTGAGCTTCTTTATCTCTCCATTACTGAGGACACTGATCACTTAGGGATGTAATTTTATGGTACAAACTTTCTGTACAGTTTTTTCTTATAGTCTAATTAATTACTAAAAAGTGTCCTTTAAATTATGATAGTTGCATATCTACCTGAATAAAAACACTGCAAAAGGAGTACTTGTCTTCTAAAACTTTATTTTAAAAAATACTAAAATACTGATTTTAAGTCTTATTTATTTGGAAGACTATTTCTGTAAGATAATCAACGTCAGAGTAAAGAAAATTTGTCTTTGAAAATCAATGGAGTACTTTTTTCTCCAGAGTAGAACCTAAGTAACATGTATGATTTCCAAGTTAAATAAAATACAAGTGTAAAATTTCTTTTGACAAACTTAAAAACTTTTTAATTGACTTAGCTTTAGCATAAAGTCAGAGAATTTTTCATGTGTTTTGTTCTCCAGGAGTATGCAGGTATTTTAGACAACTGTTAAACTGTCATATTTAGCTAGTTGTATTGTTCAAAATAGGACATAACATTGTATGCTTGAAAGTTCTGGAACAGATTGAAAGTACATTCCTTGTTCAGATCAAGTTTATTTACATCCATTTTTCTGATTGTAGTTTTATTGTGTCATTATTCAGTTGTTTGTTTTTTTGGCTTTGACTGTCATGTGACTTTTGTAGCCCAGATTATTGAATGTTGGTTTTACCAGCTGGTGAGAGTGGAAGAAGCCAGTTGCTACTGCTGCTGGAGGGCTTGTGTGGTCTGGCCCCTGCCTTACTCTTTCCATCGCCTCTGTGCCTCAGCCATAATGAGCTGCTTCATTACATTTTTTCAGATGGGTCCTCTTTCTTGCCTTTTCAGGGGCTTTGTCCTTGCTGTTCCCTTTGCCTAGAATATTTCATCCGGGATTCTCTACAACCTGGTTTTACCTGATTTACAACAGAAACCTTAGTCCCAGCTCAGACGTATTTTTCCCAGGGAAACTCTTCCAGACCTTCAGGCTATATCAAATTCTTCTAAAATTTTTGTGATTTTTTAAAAGCCCCATATTTTTCCTTTGTTGACCTCAGCTTATAATGAAGAATTTGTAATAGTGTGGGTGGGGGCATCTCTCTCTTCCTTTAGATTGTAAGCTCCATGAGGGCAGGGACCGTGTCTAATATGTTCATTATGATTGTGTTGATAGTTCCTAGCGAAAGTAGGCACAAAATAAATATTTTTTTGAATGACATATAAATAAAAAGAATAAAATGAAATAACTTTTTGGAGGATAATTTGACAATATGAATAAAAAGACCTATAAAGGGAATGATGGTGGGCTTCATGCCTTTTGGCTTAGCAGTTTCATTTCTACTAATTTATCCCAAGAGAACCACCAGACAAATATACACATAAATGTATTTTAAGAAAGTATTTTCAGGGGCGCCTGGGTGGCTCAGTGGGTTAAAGCCTCTGCTTTCGGCTCAGGTCATGATCCCAGGGTCCTGGGATCAAGCCCCGCATCAGGCTCTCTGCTCCGGGAGAAGCCTGCTTCCTCCTCTCTCTGCCTGCCTCTCTGCTTAGCTGTGATTTCTCTCTGTCAAATAAATAAATAAAATCTTTAAAAAAAAAAAGAAAGTATTTTCATAGCAAGATTGCTTTATAATAGCCTAAACTAGGAAATCACCCACATTTATAAGAATAGGTGATTTGTTAACTACATCATATCATATGCTTTAAGTGAAATATTAAAACAGTCATTAAATGGTTTCATTAGAGAGCATTGACATGGAATGATGGCATTATTATATGAAGACTCAGAGTGCTGCTTTTTTTTTTTTTTTTTAAAGATTTATTTATGAGGGAAAGAGAGAGCCTGCCTGCATGGTAGAGAAACCCAAGCAGACTGCGCTGAATGTGAAGCCCGGTTTGGGGCTTGATCCCACAACTCCCAAGATCTCGACCTGAGCCAAAATCTAGTCAGATGCTCAACTGACTGAGCCACCCAGGTGCCCCCAGAATGCTGATGTTTTTATAAAAACAAACAAACGTGTCTGAAGGATATGTATGTAAATGCCTCTGGATGAAGACTTTCTTTTGGCTTATTTATATTTTCTAATTTTTCAACAGTAAATACTGTAGTAGAAGCTTTTAAAATCCCACAAAGAAGAAAATTCAACACAAGGTTGAGCGCTACCTTTGAGGAAAGTGGTAGTTGGTTTTCAGAAAGGAGGAAGGTAACAGATAGTGTTTCTCAAAGAACTTTGGAGATGTAGGTGGGAATTAACAGGCCCCTGAGTTAGAAATAGAATTTGCATTGACTGGAAAAAAATTGCATGTGAAGGGAGCCTTGAGAGACAAAACAGAATAGAGAATGGAGTAAGGGCTAATAACACTCTTTCTGATCTCATTGGTGGCACAGAACAGCTTCAAGTTGTCTGCAGACTATCTGTGATTTCTGGACTGCCTCAACCTCAGCCTCATACTCCCTGGCTTCTTCCATTTACTTGTTCTTGGAATGCACCAGGGGAAAATTGAGTTCAGGCCCCGAACAGAGATTTGCTCTCTAGAGGTTAATGGGGGGAAACTTTGATCTTTTGTAGGAAATATTGAACAGTCCTTGACATCATGCAGGTAGGCCAGACAACCAAACTGTTTACAAACTTATTACCACATAGTCCCATGAGCTGTTCCTATATAAGGTCATGTCTTCTCCTTGGTGGATCTTTATCAGTACCACATGTTGTCAGTGACCCTGCCTAACTCACTCAGCTTAAAATGATTTTTTCCCCCATATCTTTGCAAATTAATTGTGTAATGAAAATCAGTGGTATTTCTGTTTGGGATTAGTCTGTCCTTCGTAGGAGTGTGTCTTTTTTTGTCTCTTTGAAGAAGATCATCTATGCTTGTGTCCTAAGTTTTAGTAGGTAGCAACTTTCTGTGCTTCCATTTCCTGATCAGTAAAATGGAGTATCATTAGAGTTTCTTCTAGCACTCATGTACTTAATTTATGAAACATACGGATATGGTTGATTACCACATATTCGATACATATTCATTGGTGGGTGATGACCTGAAACACTGTCTAGAGAAATACCCATCCATTCCTTGCATTTAGTTGATGAATTGGAGAGGATGGCTCTCCTAGGATTCTGCTCAGATTCCTTTGGGCACTCTGGCAAATAAATAGAGCATGCTGAGAAATTTCTAGGACACAGTGGGTTGTTCACGAACAGATGAAAGTGTGGGCTGATGACACTTTTAAGCTTCTTGCAAGGTTTATCCAACTCCTCCCCTCCTCCCCCAATATTGAAGCTTGTTCAGTTTTCTGAGGGAAATCTGACTATTTCAGGGTTCTCTGTCTTATCATGTTCAGTTAGTTTTTAACCTTTCCAAGCAGATCCTGCCTGCCCTGGGGAAGAGGTAAATAAAAGTGTCAGGATGCAAGGTGAACCCCTCTTCTTTTTTCCCCCTCCTGCCTGCATTAGAGCCCAGATTTCACAGGGTACAGTGCACAAGAGTTGGATAGTTGATGGAGTGAGTGAGGAGGAGGTTGAGAAGAGAACGGCTGGGCTTGAGCAGCAGCTGCGCCGGGAGAGAAATGACTGGAAGGAGAACAGGCTCTGTATTAGCAAAAGGAAGCCTGGGCTGGAACACAGAGGAAGTGGGCAGATGGGCCTGGAGACAGGTTATCACAGATTTTAGGGTCGCTGATCAATAGATGGAGTGAAAGTGTCAGAGGAGAAATGTGTTTTCTTTGGGTTCTGGTGGAGTCTTTGGAGGTGGAGTACAGACTTGGTGGATGGAAAGTGGGGGAATGGGCCTAAGAGGACAGTCATATTTAGTGGATGTTTAGAAGTATTTTCCATGGCTTTAACTTTATTTTACAGTTCTGTGAATTTTAATAGGTAGAGATTTGTGTTCAGGCTACCACAATTAGGATACAGAACAAACAGTTACTCAGTGATCATTTCATAGGAAAAAATATTACAATATTTTAAGGTAGTGTACATGTGATATCTTCATTTAAGAATTAAGTTTGATTTATTTTCTGCACTTGAACCTGG
Organism: Mustela nivalis; assembly: GCF_964662115.1. NCBI lineage: Eukaryota > Metazoa > Chordata > Mammalia > Carnivora > Mustelidae > Mustela > Mustela nivalis. The sequence continues at coordinate 82,330,052 of NC_139020.1, forward strand.
AAAATGCTATTCTAGTCTGATGGCTACATAAAGTTTTTAATGATCATGTTACTTAATATGCTGTATCTTATAGACTATAATATTTCACCTTAAACATCTCTGAAATTGGGATGTATGTTTGACATTATCTTATAATTCAAAGGAAAGCAGTTGTGGGAAAAACCAAGCATGATGCTGTAACAGTGTGATGAAGCTTGATAATATAACATATGCATAGATTTCTGTGTCATCATTTGTTTCTGGCATCACTGAACCTAAAGTTCCTTACTGGAGGTGGCTGTTGAGAGATGTGGAAAATGTAGACTGTCTTCCTCAAGGGTTGCGTGGATACATGGGGAAATGGGCAAAGGATCAGTGGTTCTGTGATTGTGTTACAATGTGATGAGCACTGTCCTAGAGTGATGGCTAATGGGGTTCAGAAGACCTAGAATACGTCAAAGATTCCCAGAAGAGATAGTCTTTGAACTGTATCATAAAGAGTAAGGAGGATGATTCACTAAGCAGGGAAGGAGTGAGGAGAGAGTGGGGAGGGCAAGAGGTCATGGAGCTAATCCCAAGTGAGCCTGCTGGTAATGAAAATGGAATGAAGGGGATGCTGGGTGAGTTTAGCTTGAAAGTTTTGATATGAGGCAGGTTGGTGAAGCCCTTTCATTCCGTGTTCAGCATGGTTTTTTGTTTTTGTTGTTCTTTTTAAAGACTTACATATTTATTTTAGAGGGAGTGTGTATACAAGTGCAGAGAGAGACAGGGTGGGGGAGAGAGAGAAGTAGACTTCCCACTGAGTGCAGAGCCTGACCTGGGGCTTGATCCCAGAACCCTGAGATCATGACCTGGGTGGAAACCAAGATTTGGAGGCTTAACTCACTGAGCCACACAGGTGCCCCCGTGTTCAGCACGATTTTAATCCTGAAGGCAAATGGAAAATTTTGGAAGAAAACGGGAATTTTTGGAAGATACTTCTGTTGGGGATTAAGAGAGGGTTTACATTTCAGAAAGGTGACCCTAGGAGCAGAAGGAAGGAAATGAAGTAGAGGTTGAGGGAACAGATCTAGAGTCAGGAGGATGTTTAATAGGTTGGAACAGTGACGCCCACGAGAGTTGATGGGAATTTGAACTAAAGCAGTGACAAGGATATGGAAAAAACAAGTTCTAGTGATGCTTGGGAGGTTGAACTGACAACGTGATTATGGGAGATGAGGGAGAGGCTGGGATTGAGCACGACTCCCAAGTTTCCAGCTTCAGTAGATGGTGGGGCTATTTAACTGGAAAGAGCCACCAGCTTGTAATGATCTGGAGTATGAATCCATGGTAGAAATTACACTAAAGAAGTATAGCCTATTCTTGCAAGAAAGTAGGCTATAAAGTAAGAAAACATAAGGAGGAGTCTTTAGTGGCTGTTTTTTGTTTTTTGTTTTTTTGATCGTTGTTAGTGTGATTCTCTACTTGTAGAGTGGAACATTCTCAGACTCTGTGATTCTTTAATTTTCTTGAAGTGGCTCTTTTTGCTTTTTGTTCATGGTTAAACCACTTTAAACATTCCCAGCTATAGCTAGCTGCAAGAACATAAGTTCTGTTTCTCATCATGAATTTCTTCTTAAGGCCATTACCTTTGAAATTGTTTGATACGTTAAAAAAAAATCTCAACAAAACAAAAAGTTGAGAAACTGGAATACTAAAGAGATTTGGCTGGTTTACAAGAAAGTAAAATATAATGAGAATACATAACTTTATAAGGTTAGGTTAAGTTATGCTTAAATGCAAACAACTTTGTGAAACATTTCCCTTCTTTTTTTATTGTTTTTAAAACATGGGCTAAAAAGTGACCATGCTTACAGGTGTTGTGTATTCTGGAATTGCTTTGAATTGGAGTTGGTGAGTGTTGGAACAAATAAATCCCAGACAACTTATGATTTAATTTTATAGGCACACATTCATAAATTGGATTTAGGCAGTAATTCCAGAAAAGCATACACAGGAGTATCATTTGCTGTGTGTTCATTTATTCTACAAAGATTTAGTGGGTACCCATATGTTGAAGTCTGCTAGATCCTGTAGGAGGGGAAGTAAGAGGATTTAAATATTGCTGCTCATACATGGTAGAAGGGTAGATGTTTCTTGGTAGAAGGGGAGATGTTTCTTGGGTGTGGATGGTGGGTGGGAGAAGGGAAAGGGTGTTCCGATGCAGGATCAGGGAAGGCTTCTTGGAAGAGGTGGCATTTGAATTGTTTTCTGAGAGACAGCTGTTTATTCTCTTTGACTCATCTGTTTCATGTGACATCTTTGGTTAATTACTCTCTTTCTTGAAACTCTTCCCTCATTTGATTTTCTAGCACTCTAGAATCCAGCACCACCTCCTATCCCTGTGTTACCTGTCAAGACTTTTATGGTTCCCTTATCTCCTAGGTCCTTCATTCTTTCTTTCGTTCTTTATCAGTGGTACCCTTTACATCTTCAGCTTTGAATATTTCCCTGGATGGTTAACTGTAAATTGAGTTTGAGCCTAAGCTGTCTCTGAACCTCCATCCTGCATTTCCCGCTGAGGCCTCCCTAGCCGCTCACATTCAATTTGTCTGAATCTGAACTCTCCCCTGCAGTGCACAGATTCCCCCCTTCCTCCCCCTCTTCCTTTTTCTTTGCCCATTGACTGTTGAGTGCCTACTATATGCTAGTTTATCATTCCTTTGATTCCTTAGGCTTGGAGTCTCAGAGTCATTTTTGTTCTGTCTCCTTACCACCCGTCTAAAGGAGTATTTTATTTCTCTTAATTCTATCTAATGTTTTACAGTCTTTTTAGTTCTGTTCAAGCCCATTATCTGTATGCTTGGATCACTGCAGTGGTCTTCTAAATGTGGACTGCCTTCTTCATTATCAGCATCACCATTGCTTACTGAGTGTCTACTGTTTTCAAAATGTTGCTAACATGGCATGTTGTATAGATTGGAAAATGGACTAGTGGGTGAGAGAAAACAGACCTGGAATGAGAAAGGAGACCATCCTCAACTCCACGGTGATAAGGCAATGGCAGAATTAGCAGTGCAGAGTGAGACTGATGGCATCTAGAGGAGGAAGGGTACTTAAGCATGTGGAGAAGGTTTGGGGGAAGGTATTGAGTGGTCAACATGTGAGGGGTAGAAGTCCACATGGTGTGGCAGGAGAGCTGTGAATTGAAAAGTTCAGCTGGGACTGGACTGTGATAGGTGTAGTATGCCTGCATGAGAAGTCTGGGCTTTGTCCTGTAGAAGTGAGGATATAGAGAAGGCACGGACAGAGCTGGGGAGAATGTTGTATAAGAAAAATGCTCTTTTAAAGAAAATGTGGAGGTGGTGTGTAGGCTGGCTTTGAAGGAAAGGAAGGCCAGTTAGGGCCTCACACAAGTTGGCTGTGACAGTTTTGTTTCTTTTCTCTAATTCATTCAAAACATGGAGGCTGCCAGGTTAAGTTTCTGGGTCACAGCTTTGATCCTCTCCCTCTTCCACTTAAATGCCCCCAAAGATTCCCTGTGCCTTGAGTGGTTCTTTAGCCGGCTCTGGGGTGGCCTTTGTGATCACAGTTCAGCCCACCTTTCCAGCATTATCTTATCCTCCTCCTCTTCAAGCACCAGCATGGGCTCTCACAGATTTTCCTTTTCTCGAACACTGTTTGGGAAATTGTGCTAATTGAAATTTCACCAGCCTTCTGCATGCTCATGATGCCTTCCATGGCCCTCTCGGTCAGTAGTAGTATTCTTACCCTTGCTCTTCCCTAATATGTACTGCTTGTACTGTTTATTTTTGGTTAATCAACAGCTGGCATGGTTTCTTCTGTAGCTGCTGAAACTGTTGAATTAATGTTCATATTGCTGTTGAACATTTCAGTTTTGTTTCTCCAATAGTCTGTAATGTCCTTAAGGGCTGGCCCCATGCTTGACACTTTTGTATGTGGCTACAGCCAAGATACGGGTATCTGCTACTGCCCCAGTCATGCTGTTTGGAACATGGTAATATTTGCTGACCTTCAGTTTTTTTCCGAACAGCCAGACAGATTTTGCAAGATTCTTGAGGCCCAGGGCAATAACATATTTGAAGATCCCAGCTTTTATCAGGATGGTAGGCATTGGATGACTAGATCCAGAAAAAAACTTTTGTTTCTTCTAGTCTTATTGTACCTTCTGTGGGTGAGTTTTTTTTCAGTGACTACAGAGGAGTTGGGAACATCCCCTTGACTTATATTGGGTTCCCAGCTCCCATTACAAGTGGGTCTTTTTTCCAAAGGGAGTAGTCTAGTTTGATTTTTGTCTTGAGATAATCGTCCCTGAAACCCAGGATGTGATGTCAACCAAGTTAAACTTTTTTTATCCCAACTATACAGAACTAAGTTAAAAATGGATGCTTATACTTTGCTGTTAAGTAGGTCGGAAGACTCTGCAGAAGCAAAATTAACATTATATAGATCAGAGAAATAATTGCAAGCACCTAAGTTAACAAAGACTAAAGGCTGGAAAACTTTGATCAGGGGTGTTACAGCACGTGCTTTTTAGATAAAGGTGATGTAACCTGAGGATTCTAATTAATTTTCTTCCCACCTTCAGGGTTGGCAGGCTAGTGTGCATTCGAAGTAACTGCTAAGGGGACACACGGGATGGCTTTATGTTTTTATTGAGGAGTCTCGTGCACCATTTTTCCAGTAATGTAAACCGTATTAATTTGTAAGGTGTGACAATTGGGACTTTTGGATACCTGACTCTTCTGTGTGTGCTATGCAAAGGAAGGGACAAAAGTGAATAATAGAAGCAAGAGAGCTGAGAATATTCAAACGAGCAAACAGTTTTAAGTTCTTTTAGCTGCTATAGAGACACTTATGTGGAAACAGCTGACCTACTAATTAGAAAACATCCTTACCTATTCATTAAATTAATTATCCTAAAGAATTCTGCTAGGCGATACTTTATCTAGTTCTAATTATTGTGTGCCTTTGAAAGCAATAAACTGCACTTTTAGAATGAAATTTTATAATATAGACATATACGTGGCTTACTCAGAGACTTCCTGTAATTAGAGTGGGGTAGTAATGATGGGTTATTTTTTGGTTTTTATTAAAAAGGCTTATCCACCTCCTCATAGGGAGATTATAATGAATTATTAAATAATGTATATTTAGATCTGAGAACTCCCTGGAGATCATTATTGTTCAAATATGAGAGGTTTTTAAGGTTATCTTTTCAGATTACCATGGATTTTTATTTATTTATTTTACAGATTTTATTTATTTGTTAGATTGAGAGAGAGAGACAGAGAACACACAAGCAGGGGGAATGGCAGGCAGAGGGAGAAGCAGGCTCCTCACTGAGCAGAGAGCCAGATGTGGGAGTCAACCCCAGGACCCTGGAATCATGACCCAAGCCAAAGGCAGATGCTTAGCAGCTTAACCAACTGAGCCACCCAGGTGTCCCCTTATATATATATTTTAAGAATGAACATCATATTATGATTAAATACAGTGGTAAAACTTTTCTGTCATAAACATTATGTTCAAATAAGAATAAGGAGAATCACCATTCATGCACTTGTGGTGCCTTGCTTTTTATTTCCCACTTTGCCCTGCAGAGCTTTTATTCTAACCTTAGAACCCTGGTTAAGAAGTATAGTGAAAGATCGCACACTGTATACCCAGTGGTCTGCACCTGCGATCAGCTATGTGAGAGCTGAGCTGACGTGAACAAGTAGCTGGTGCTGCCGAGGCACGCCTGGCTGGCTCTTGACCAGCGTTTGGATTGGGCCATATGCGTCCGTCTTAGGAGCCTATGCTTAAGAGGCCAGTGCCTGGCTTCAAAGCTTCCATCCAGCATGAGGATCTAACCATTCTGCAGCTGGGTGACCTTGGGCAAGTTACTTAAGGCTCTTTGCTTATCTGTAAATGGGGCTAACAGTAGTTCACACCTCCAAGGGCTGTTGTGAGGAACAAATGAATTACTGCATGTAAAGTGCTTTTCCGTGGTAAGGGCTTTGTTCACTTATCCATGCATCCACTCATTACTTATTCATTCCACTCCTGTCGATTGTACACTCACTGTGTGCTGGGCCCTGCTGCGGAGGCGCCTTAGGGGTACAGCAGTCAGATGAGGTCCCTGTCCTGTTGGAACCTAATTCTAGGGGGAAGAAACAGACTGTACATGAGTAAACCAGTTAACAAGGTCAGGCACTAATAAGTGCTAAAAAGACAATAGATAGGGAAATAGTGACTGGGTTATGGGGAAAGAGGTCAGTATTAACTAGGGTGGGTAGGAGCTTCTGAGGAGGTGATGTTCAAGCTTAGGCCTGAGTGATAAGAGATAAATTTCAGCTCTGATTAAAATGAGAAAGTTTTCCTTTGTGTTGGTGGCTGTCTCCATACTCTTCCTTTACAATCTCTTAACATCAGTATAAAATCCTTTGTAGCAGGATACTGCTCAGAGATCTTAAGCCCCTCTCCTGATACCACATGACTGTGTTCAAACAAGTCATTATCAACATCTTGGAGCTCATTTTCCCCAAACTTCATCTTGTCAGTACCCAGATCTGGCCATCCCTGGGTCTCTCTCCCTTGGCTCCAGCTGGTTGCTCACCCACCTTATTATGCCTGAGTTCCTGGAGGAGCCTGACTCTGTTATTCCCAACTGATAGAAAGTACAGGACTGGGTTAAGGCAGCTGCTCATGCTCACCAGAGGCCTCCATATCTTATAGGCCACGCTGGCCACCATTAAGAGCTGGCAGTCCTGTGAAGATAGAAAGCGGAGTGTGAGGTAGAAGGAACGTGTGATGTGGAAGGGGACAAAGCAGAGGGTGAAGAGGCCGCACACCAGCAAGATGGTCCGGATGGACTTGGCCCGGGCTGCATTGCCCGTCCTCCTGAGGGTCTCTCCTGGCTTGATCAGGCTCCTCACCATCAGCGAGTAGCACACCAAGATGACCAAGGAAGGAAAGGCAAAGCCAGACAGTGTCAGAACCATGCCATAGGCAAAGAACTGATCAAAATTCTCTGGGCCGGTCATGTCGTAGCAGACCATCTGGCCATCGATGTAGTCTGTGTGGGAGAAGAAGAGGGTGGGCAGTAGCTGGAGGACCACCAGGGCCCAGGTGGTGGCTGTGCCCAGGAGGGCGTGTCGGCGGCTCCTGTAGGGCAACGAGCGCAGTGGGTGGCACACGCCCAGGAAGCGGTGTGCGGAGATGCAGGTCAATAGCAGGATGCTGCCATAAAGGTTGATGTAGAACAGGAAGCGCACCAGCCTGCACAGCAGCTCCCCAAAGGGCCACCTGTCACCCAGGGAGTAGGTGATGATGAGGAAGGGCAGCGCCAGCACGTAAAGCAGGTCAGCTACCATCAGGTTCACCAGGTAGATGGTGGCACAGCTCCAAGGCTTGGTTTGGCGCCAGGAGAGCCACAAGACCGTGCCATTCAGGGGTAGCCCTAGTATGAGGATGATACTGTAGGTCAGGGACAGGTAGATTTGCTTGTAGTCCTCCGAGAACTTGCAGACTTGCTGGTCCCTCGAGAAATTAGTATCCAGCGTCTCCATTTCCTGGGATGCTCCCTCTGGGAGCACAGCTGCTCCTGCTTGTGCTTTACCTGGAAGGAAACAAAATGGGCAGCATAGCATCATGAACTTGGCTGCGTGTGTCTTAGGCTCTCCCTTGATCTGTCATTCCACTCTGTGTTCCCAGTCTGGTCAGAGTCCTTGTTTGACATAGGCCAGATCCAGGAAGAAAAAAAAAATTAAACCCAAGGGCACAGGAGTCTTTTAAAGCAGGGCTTATAGACTTACCAGGTCCAAAGGCTGGCCTTCCACTATCCTGTATGCTTTCTGCTCTAGGCTGGGATGTAATAGGAAGCTGGAGTACACATGCTGCAGGGAGGTGCTGTAATTTCAACAGGGCATACAACCTCAAGCACTGTGACTCCTCTGCCTAGAATCCTTTGCATAGAGTCAGGAAATCTCCAAGGGCATTTGGATTTGTATCTCTTTCGAGATTTCTTAACTGCATATTTGAATACTGAGGCTGATTTTCTTATTAACCACCTCAGCATCCCGAACATCCAAAACCAAATCTAAGCCATGAGGTCAGGTGCAGATTCTTCCGTACTCCCATCTCTGCTGAGGAAGCAGATCCAGTAGGCAGATCCAGATAGCAGAGGAAACTGTGTGTGGAGCCTGCACGTTTCTGTTACGCTGGGAAGCCAGTGGGTTGGTCAGCCAACCACCATGGAGCCTATAGGAATGAAAAGGAATTTATTTCTAGGGTTTGACATTCAGAAAGACAAGCTAATACAGGGCAAGAGAGAAAGGTTTCAAAGAGGTAACTGGCATAGATTGAGTGTTGACCAAAAGCTATAGCACAGCATTACCAAGGGCTGACTATAAGCTGTAACACAGAGCTTTATTCACAATAAAAGGAACAGAGACCTCATTCACTCTGTCAGTCAACAAACATTTATTGAGCATCTATTGGGTCTGGCACTAGGGATACAAAGATGAATAAAATAGAGCTCTTGGGGCACCTGGGTGGCTCAGTGGGTTAAGCCGCTGCCTTCGGCTCAGGTCATGATCTCAGAGTCCTGGGATCGAGCCCCACGTCGGGCTCTCTGCTCAGCAGGGAGCCTGCTTCCTCCTCTCTCTCTCTGCCTGCCTCTCTGCCTGCTTGTGATCTCTGTCTGTCAAATAAATAAATAAATAAATATTAAAAAAAAAAAAATAAAATAAAATAAAATAAAATACAGCTCTTACTCTCCAGGATTTCAGTCTGGTGGGGAAGACAGAAACCAATACAGCTAATTGTAACAATGTGAAGAATGGTCAGCAAAATGCTGTGAAGACCAGCAGGATCAGCAGTTCTCTGCTGAGCTGCCGTTTGAGCTGCTTGGGGAAAGAACAGAGGAGCTAGCTAGGCAAAGAAGGGTGAGGGGCCTTCCTTGGGGTTGGGGAGGCAGCCCACGAAAGGCAGTGGAGCTTAAGGCCTCTGCATTTCCTGGGGTGGCAGGGAAGCCAGCGTGGGGGTGCCCCCAAGAAGGAGGGTGGGTGTTCTTCAGCAGGATGGTGATGGGATGGGCTGTGTGTGAGGAAGATCCCCAATAGCAGCTGAGAGCCGGGCCTGGAGCGGCCAGACTGTGATGGAGCTGTAGCAGTGTATGCAGGTGAGGGTTGTTCACTTCCCCAAGTGAGGCCGTGCGGGGTGGGGAGGGTGGGTCTCTGGAGATGCTGCTGAGACAAGGACAGAACTGCATGGACATGGGGCACGCACCAGAGGAGGAGTCGAGGGTGTCCCTGAGATGGAGTGAGTAGGTGGTGAGGCCAGGGCCTGAGCCAAAGCCTAAAGCTTGAAGGTTGGGCCTGATGTTCTGAGGTTGGGGGACAGTGGCTCTCCGGCTGCAGCTTGCCAGAGGGCTCGCCTCCTTGTTAACTGGCTTTACACTCTACCTGACTAAGGAGAGCAAAGCTTTTTGGCTGGGTGAGTAAAAGGAATGTAGTTTTCTCTCATTTTGTTCCCCGTAATCTTTCATGTGGGGGGTTGGCAAATGCCTAGTTATTTTCGGCGTAGCTGCCTTCCCAGCTTGGTGTAGGCTCTCGGAAGACAAAGTGGGGAACCAACTTGGCTTAGTGCAGGCTCAGCCAGTTAGTTCACACTGTGAGCTTATTTAATCTTCAGAACAACCTTGTGGAGGAAGCATTATTAGCTCCAGGTTACTGCTGAGGAAATTGAGGGTCAGAGAAGACCCCTCTATGGGGCTCACTAGGCCCTCTAATCTAGTATGCTGGTTCTTGATGTGGATTGTGGGTTTCTGCTCCCTCAGAGCACCTTGTAGCATGGTGGAAAGTGCTCAGATCTAGCTCTGCCAGGAACCACTAACGCAGTTTGAACTAAGCCACCTTGTCTCTCTCAGCTGTGGTCTCTTCAGCTATAAAAATGAGACAGTCTCTCTGTGAGGTGAGGTTGCCGTGAGAATTAGCTAGAAGAAAGGCACACAGCACCCACTGGCCTGCCGCAAGGGAGAAACCCAACATATTTTAGCTCTCTTCTCACACCTTCCTCTCTCTTTTGCTCGGGACTATGGTACCCTGAAAACCTGAGCTCTTTTGTTTGTGTGGGAGGATGGGAAGGCATCTCCAATTATGCTACCCCATAATTGGAGAAAGTCCTTTTTTCTCTGTGGCTATTACCTTCTGCTGTGGTATGAATTATATCCCTACAGATTCAGGTGTTGAACCCTTAACCCCTAATGTGACTGAAGTTGGAGTGAGGAAGTAATTAAGGTTAGATGAGGTCATAAGAGTGAGACCTTAATTCTTTAGGATTAGTGTCTTTGTAATGAAGGACAGCAGAGCGTTGACTTTATGTGAGGACTTAGTGAGAAGGTGGCCTGCAGGCCTGAAACAGAGATCTCACCAGGAACCAAACCCTGCAGTTCTCGATTTGAGACTTCTCACTTTCCAGAACTGTTTCCACTATTTAAGCCACGCAGTCTGGTATTTTGTTACAGGAGCTTGAGCAGGCTAAGATACTGTATATGTACTTCAAGGCCTACCTATTGTGGAGGGACAGCTTTTCAGGTGAGAGGATGACCATCTTAGTCAAGGGATAAGTGTAGAGAACTTACACTTATCGTGTTTAGACTAGTGTATCATTGAGGTTGCTATTATGGAGAAAGGAAGAGGAAGAAGAAAAAGGTGAGGTCATAAAGGGTTAATTCACTAGCTGAAAGCCCTGACAGTGTTGACCACCTCCCCCTCCCAGAAGCCTCCCTTTCCTGGCTTGTGTCACCCCTGGATTTTTTTTTTTTTTTTTTTTTTTTTTTGGCCTCCCTAGAACTCCTAATTCTCCCATTCACTGGGATGCAGAACTGAAGGGGCATGTAGCTATTCATAGAATAAAGGAAAGGAGTGGAGGAGAGGCAGGCTGGGGTTTTAGAATAGATGAGAACTGAGGGAGCATCTGCCATGATGAATGGAATTCTAAGGAGAAGTCCACACTTTTGGAAAGTGTGTACTGCAATATACAGTTTCTCCTCTTTATCACCATTTCCCCCAAGAGCTTTCAAAAAGACTGACACAATTTAGGGTTGGAATTTGTTTCTTTTAAATGGGCTCAGCAGGAAGATGGGCCTTATGGAAAGAATGAAGCAGCTGTCCCCAGTGTATAGTTAAATGGGTATGACAGCTTCTGACCTTGAGCCCAGGGTCTTCCCACTGTGAGTCTCCAAGAGCCTGCGTCTCTTTGTGGCCCCCTGCTGTACAGACAGGGGCCTCATCAAGCCTTCCCAAGAGCAGTAGTGATCTCGGTATCACACTGGACATCTTTCAAAAGGGATGGGAAATCTTCGTCATCTTAATGGCCTAAAATAGCTATCATCCCCCAGGGAAAAGCACACCTATGATGAAAGAACTGTGCTCTCTCCTTTAACAAGTTTATAAGATACATATTTCAAGAGTTCAGAAAAAGGAAAAGTGACGAATAAATTTGAGTAACGACAAAATGTTACTTAAAAAAAAAAAGATTTTATTTATTATTTATTTGACAGAGAGACAGAGGTCACAAGTAGGCAGAGAGGCAGAAGCAGGATCTCTGCTGAGCAGAGAGCCCAACGTGAGGCTTGATCCCAGGACTCGATCCTAGGACCCTGAGATCATGACCTGAGCTGAAGGCAGAGGCTCAACCCACTGAGCCACCCAGGCACCCCTATGTTACTGCCTTTTGATTGTGGAGGAATGATTGTTGAATGAGAAAATCTTTAAAAAAGATTCTAGGCCAAAGGAGTGAGCATTGCTCATTTTCATTTTAAAATGCCACTATTGTATTATACATGTTTAAAATCTTAATATTTAATATTTTACCTATATCTGGAGAATTTTCTTGCTTAAACAGATGGAACTACTTAATAGAGTCTCATAAATACCTTCAGACAGTAAAAGTTCATTTTTACAAGTTATTCTGCAAAACTTTTGATTAATATGTGTATTTCTTAATTTACAAAGATGAATTACACAGATGAATTTACAAAGATAAACTACAGAGATGAATACCACAGTGTAATTATTTGATTTTTTGACAAGTTTTTTTTGGAAAAAAAAATGAGGCCCCCAGGTACATTCTATGAGGTGGTGGATGAAGGTTGGTGGTTTACTTTGAATTACTTTTCCTATGTTTCAAATTCACTAGATAACTTGGTGTTATTTGGCCAGCAGACCAGTGGGTGGCAATGAAGACCAACTGGTTACAATCCCCACCCCCTCCCGCGGAAGGAAGTAGAAACTGGGGTTGGGCTCAGGTCCAGGAATAGCAGCTGTGGATGAGGTATAATTCATTGAGGACATATAGGAAACCCCACCAAACAACCTCTTAATTGTCTTATGTCTACAGTTACTATGCTCGGTTCACACAATGAAGTGGAGATACAGACAGCCAAAAGCAGCCTGGTATTGTGATAGATTTTTAAAAAGATCTCGTGAGACAGGCAATGTGGCAGGTATTATTCTCCCTCACCCCCCATTTTACAGCTGAGTGAGCTGAGGTTCAGAGAGGCTGATGGAAGTCCTGTCTGTGATGATTTGGGGGAAAGTCTGGACTTCTTTTACAAAGCAGAGACTCAGCTCATTCCCACATTTCCAGGAAATGTTTTCTCTCCCCTAACCCCCAAGTCATACAACAAAGAAGACAGGGAAATAAAAGAGCAGGTCATCCCTGAAGTAACTTTATGTAGTGCCTTTGTTATAGATGACAGAACCCTAGTTTAAAAAGCATCATCTGACCTGGCGATTCACAGACCTGTACCCCGGGGGATAAAAATATATTATATGTTTATAAAAAATAAAAAAACTTTTAAAAAAGCATCATCTGGAAATAATGGCAAAGAGAGAACAGAATAAATAGAATTTTAAAAAGCCTATCAAGAATAAGACCTATATAGCAGCCTTCTATCCAGTTTTAAACTATATCCTAGTCTTAAAATGAAAGGCACTGACATTAGCTATTTAATGATTTTTTACTATATTTTTATACTGTAGGCTTTCCTCAGCTGTGTACCTGGATTCCTCTTACATATTTCAGTTGTCCCAAAACATTGGAATCCAAGGGCTTTTTTTTTTTCCTTCAAGGAAAGCAAATTGGATTCTTTAAATAATTTAGAGGACTGTCTAGAGACAGTGAATACTTAATTTCAATAATTAATTTATATAGCAGCTTGCACATTTTTGTTTTCTGTTGACAGGGATCTGACATAATTGGCAGCTTCAAATTAGTGTAAACATGGGGAGTGATTGGGAAGCATTGCTCTGACATTGTAATGTCACAACAGCCTAGGTGGCTGCTCTGAAAGCGAAGTTACTTTGTCTAAAAAAATAATCACTACTAAAAAAATAATTTTTCCCCCATCTGTACAATTGTGTGATCTCCTCAAGCTAACTTTGAAATTGGAATTTTTAACATTAATGTTGTAGTAAAAATAATTGTAGCTATATTGTCCTGTGCTTGTAGAAGTTCATCATTGCCTTTGGGCTCACAACCTTGAAAGGGGATCTTTATGAGACTTTTTCATTTTCCTTTCATTTGGCATCAGACAAATATCTTTAAATGCAGTACAACTCAGTCTGTCTTTCCCTGTGTTCTGTGTCAAGAAATGTAGAAAGCTGGTTTAGTTTGGGGCAAGAGCAGAGATCAGTAGCAGAGCCTGGGGCTCTAGGACTAGTGGGGAAAGTTGCCTAAGGCATCTGCTGAGTGGAGGGCTTGCATCTGAGGACCCCTCCTTCCATTCACACTTACCCTCAGGCAGCAAGTTCCCCTCACAGATTGCTGTTTAAAACCAGTAACATGCTGACATGCTGTCCATCACTGGAGCCCTTCCTGTTGCTGTGGTGTTGCTAAGGTGGGGGGCAGTGGTAGAAAGAATCCACAATGGCTGTGGACACTGAGCACATGGGGGAGTTGGGAGAATGCTGTTGTCTTAGCTTGAGTCTCCCAGAAAGCAAAGTGGAGGTTTAGTGTGCAACTATTTTATTAGAAGTACAGTCCTAGGGAGCAAGAGTGAGGGACAAAGGGGAATTACCTGGTGAATGAGGGAGAACTAATAGGAGGACTCAAAGATGGGTTATTGAGTTGGCCCCCACAAAAAGCAACTTAGTGCTCAATCCCAAGAGACTGTCATCTTGAATCAACCATATCCAAAGGAGGTTCTCCCAGGGCCAGAAGAAAGGAGGCATTTGTCTACCAGTTTCTATCTCCCACTGGCCAGACCATGGTGGTGGGTGTGTCCTTTGAGTGGAGAAGAACATCAAAGAGGAAACACACTGAAGAGAATGCATATTGTCTCCAAACCCATTTTTCTTCTGCCCTATAAGGTGTTGGCTTCTTCCTTTACATGCACTTCTGTGTTGCTTTTGCATGGGAAATGAGGGTCTCTTGCTGTATCTGACTCCCTATCTGTGTGAAGCAATTCTTCCAGTTTTTTCTTGTTCATTTTTCTATATTGAGTTGTCTTATTTTTGTTGTTACTGATTTTTAGGAGTTATTTACACATTTTGGATAAGTCTTTTCAGTTATTCTTAATATATATATATATATATATATATATATATATTTTTTTTTTTTTTAACTCTGTGACTTTGCTGGCTTAATGACGTGTATGTATATATGTATTATATGTATTTTTTAAGGAATAGAAGTTCTAAATTTTAACATAGTCGAAATGATCAATTTTTCTTTTATGGCTTATCTTTTGTGTCTGGCTTAAAAATCTTTCTCTTTTGGGGAGACTGGTTGGCTCAGTCAGTTAAGCATCTGCCTTTAGCTCAAGTCATAATCTCAGGGTCCTGGGATCGAGCCCCACATAGGGCTCCCTGTTTAGTGGGAAGTCTGCTTCTCTCTCTCCCTGTGCCCCTCCCCACTGTTTGTACACTTGAGCGTGTGCTCTCTCTGTCTCTATTTCAAATAAATAAATAAAATCTTAAAAAAAATCTTTCTCTGTCTTGAGGTCATAAAGATATTCCCCTATATTAGCATATTAGCTTTCCACATAGATCTAAGTGATTTTGTCCCATTAATGGGTTTAATGTTTGTATATGTGTGTACACATAAGTGTATGAGAAATGCACAGCATTAGATTAGATACTTTTTGAAGAGTGGAGAACAGGCAGAATTGTAAAGTAGTTCGGAGGCATATGCTCTAGTTTAAGAGGAAAAAGATGGTAGCTTTAGCTTGAGTGGTAAGGGTGGCAACAGACAAATGATGGATTCAGCTGATACTTAGGAAGTAAATGAATGTGATCTGGTGATGATTAAATATGGAGGTGTAGGAGGGGTTAAGGACGACCCCAGTGACTTTACTCTCTGTTGCTACCAGCCAATGCCTTCATCCTTTTGTTTATTATTTTTCTATTTTATTGCTTCTCTCTAGTCAGTTTCTGCTTCTTCCTTGCTTCTTCTGACTCCGGTTTCCCTCTGGGCATCCTTTGGCTTCTACTACTATTGCAGATGGCTAACTCTGTGCACAGAGCCAAAGAAATGTTCCAAGAGACTCTGATTGACCCAGGTATTCACTATTACTCAGAAAGAGAAGACCCACTTATGAGAATGGATTTTCACCAAGCATTCTTTAATAATGTCTAAATTATAAACTTGCTTTCTAGACCACATACTTATAATAGAAACTTCTCATGATTCTAAAACAATTGTGGATAGCAAATATAATATTTGAAGCTGGTCTCCAACACAGAGAGTTTCAGTTATTAATAGTATGCCTGTCAGAGCTTTGACTCTGAGATATTTCGTTCATACGTAAACCATAAATTTAAGTTGATAGTTCTACTAATGATGGAATGCAGTTATGTATGTATATGGTAAAAGAACAAAATGGATATTTTTGAACCTTATTATATGCAAGACAGATTAAAAACAGTAGTCATAGAGAATGAAAACAGGGCTTGATGTCATGTTCAGTAAAACATGTTAGAGGTGAGGTCTCAGAAAGTACTACAGTGAAATATGAGGGGAAGGTGTTGGAGTGGCAAGGGGTTTCATTTAAACATGAGGCTCCTGTATTAATATTTTCATTGATTTATTTTCATGCCAATATGTTCTGACATAAATATGGTGATCTATAATGTATCGACCATAAAAGTCAACATTATTTTTAAAGCTGACTCAGGGAAATAAAACCTGATTGTTAGTGCTGATATATACGGTATGTTACCGTGTTGAAAAATTAACCTCTCCTCTTCTACTCCCGATTGCACTAAATAAGGAAAATGCATTTCTTTTTTTTTTCTTTTTAAAGATTTTATTTATTTATTTGACAGAGAGAAATCACAAGTAGTCAGAGAGAGAAGAAGGGAAGCAGAACCCCTGCTGAACAGAGAGCCCGATGCGGGACTCAATCCCAGGACCCTGAGATCATGAACCGAGCCGAAGGCAGCGGCTTAACCCACTGAGCCACCCAGGTGCCCCAGGAAGATGCATTTCAACACTGCTGACCTTTTGTGTATGTTTTCCTTCATGGCCAAAGCTGAGTTTGCGATGGGACCAGTGTGCGTTGTGAAGTAAAGAGCAATGCACATTCAACATTCTTCAGAAAAGACTTTGACAAGAATGAAAGCTGATTTATTCAGCAAAAATCTTTGCCTTTCAGAGGATCAAAAGACCTGTAAAAGTCTCTGGGTGAGATACTGCGGAGCTCATTACTAGTATCTTCAGTAAACTCTGAGACCAGCATGAGACCCTAAGACAAAGAGGATACTGGGGATGTGTCAGCCATGGGTGACCACAGAGGAGAGACTCAGACTGGAATGCCAGAGGCAGGGGCACAGCCTTGTGGTCTACACAAGCCAACCAAAATGATGATAAGGCATTCAGTGAAATGATTCTACAAAATGAAGATTGAGCCAAGGAGAGTTTAATTTAGCAGCAGAGGAGAGAATGCTAAGAAGACCCAGGTGGATTTGGATGACTACTTCTTCCCCTACGTTCCAGAACAGAATAAATTTGCTGAAAATAAGAACATACTAAGATTTTTAGAGCCTTAGGGGCCCCTGGGTGCCAGGCAAGTGTAATCACTTGATAGATGAGGAAACTCTCAAATGAGCAATTTGTCCAAGCTCAGGTAGATGGTTAATGACTGAGCTGTGTCTGATTCCAGATGTCCCGATTCTCTGTCCAGGGCCCTTTCTGCTCCGTTATACCAGCTGGGAGCCATGACTAATAATGCATGTGCTGGGAGGACATTCCATAGGACCACTCAAATCTGGTTTCCAACCCGCCCCTGTACTGCAGCTGATCTTGTCAAGGCTCTCACTAGCCTGCATGTTGCCAAATCCTATGGGAACTTTTCTGACTCCATTTAAATCTCTAATCAGCATATGCTGCAGTCACTGAAACAGTTTTCTTCACTAGTTAGGATTTCATTCCTGGTGAGGGAAACCCATGCCAAAGGTGACCAAGTAAAACAATAATTTATTGCTCTTATAATCACTGACCTCATAAGGCTGGCTTTTATAGATGGTGATACCAAGACTGCTTTCTCTGTATATTTCCTGGCCTCACTTTTTCCAAATTGGCTTCATTTTTATATGTACTCTCTGGTTTTAGTGACAGGATGGCTGTCACAGACCACTCTTTCATTTAATGATGTGCAAATCCAGCAGGAAAAATTATGCCTCAGCCAGGAGTTCCTGGGATTAGCACTGATTGCTCCTCTTGTCTTGTTTTAAGTTCTTTGTTTATCTCTGAACCAACCATTGTGACCGCATTGATTGGCGGAGGCTTTGGTTAAATGCTCCAACCCTCTGACCCAGTGGAGAGAATTGGCTTCATCCAAATTCCGTATATTTAGAGCGAGGGAGTGGTGGCTCTCCTAAAACACATATGGGGTCTTCTTACAGGAAAGGGAATGAATACCAGGCAGCAAAAACAACAAATGCCTAGAACAACTTCTCTGGTGTGATAATGCCTTAGTATGCCTCCTACTTCACTCTTTTCAGTCTTATTCACTGTATTGCCCTCATCAACTTGATCCTCAGGGCCCAGTTCCAGACCTTGTCCCTTCCATGTCTATATTTACTCTCAAGGTGATTTTATTCAGTCCATTGTGAAAGCAAATTGGCATAGCCCAGGACATTTTGAGTTAACCTTGACTAACATGGTAGCTGAAATTGTAGGCATGGAATTTAGTAAGAGTGTTGAATGGGAATTCTTGATAGAAGGGATAATTGTTGACATAAATGTATCTGAGAATGCAGAGGACCAAGCTTTTCCTTATCCTTTGCTCCAAAGATAAGGGACAAGATTGGAAAATATTTACAAATACTTACGTAAATGCACAAAGAATAAACCGTATTAGTCAGGTGGGTTAAAACTCCTCTTAAGGTTTTATCTATACATATGTGCTTTTCTCTATGTGAAATTGAATTTCTAGCTGGTTTATTTGCTGGGAAGGTAAAGAAATCTGGGATATTTTCTTTCTTTATTGCAGAGGTTTATTGTGATCATCTATGGAATATAATCTTTAACCCTGAGGCTATGGTTACTGCAAAGCTTGTTTTACATATTTCTTGTGGGGCATTGCATTTATTCACTATGTGTCTATTATAAAAAATTGTATATATTAGAATATGTCAGGGTGGAAGATTGGATTTATGTAGCTAAGTTGTTGCATGCCAACCTGCTCTGTTGAAGACCTCACTAACTTTATTCCGTAACTCTATTTCTACATAAATTCATAAACCTAATTTCTAGTCAGAAGCCATTAGAACCCTTTCTTGGCTTTCTTGTTATAGGTTTGAGAAAAATAAATCTGTGTTTTTTCATGCCACTTAAATATATCTTGATAACTGCCTAATCGATACCCACAGCGCAGTTTTGTCTCCTGAACTCCAGACTTGTTATCCAACTGCCCATTTGGCACTATCTGGATATTTACAGATTTTATCAACCTAGTGTGGCCAAGAATGAGCTCCTGATTTCCTCCTCCACGCCCCCACCCCCGCCACCAAATCTGTCTCTCTGCTCAACATTCTTCATAATTTCTGTAAATGGGACTGTTTCCCCATAGTCCACTCCCTGACATTCCCTTAGTCCAGATTGTTCTGATGTTGCGTTTGGTCCTAGGACTCAAATCACAAGGCCATTTCCCTGAAAGCCTGTCTGTTCTTTGAACATATCATGCTAGTTCATGCCCTAGAGTCTCTACAATTCCTGCCCCCACTGCTTGGAACACACTTACCATAGCTTTTTTCTCTGCATGGCTGAATTCATCTTATCCTTCAGATTTTAGCTAAAATGTTATGTTCTGAGAGGGCTTTTTACTATCTGAAACAATTTGTGCTGTAATCCCTTACTAGAAGACCTTGTTCCTTGTTTACTTTATGTGTGTGTGTGCGTGTGTGCATATTACATACATATTGTTTGTCTTTAATGAAATCTGTGTTTGTTTATTCTTTTGCTTGTTTGTTGTGCATTTCTTACTAAAATGTAAATTAATTGAGGTTAGGGACCTTGTCTGTCTTGTTCTTTGTATCCTTGGGTCTAGCCGTGCCTTGCACATAATATATACTCAGTGGATCTTAGCTGAATGAGGGATTGTTCTGTTTACTTTCTTAGAAGGGAAGGAGACAAGTGGCTTGCTCTGCTGAGGGTCATGTCACCTCTCCCATCCCAGCAGGATGGACTTTATTGCTGGATTCATACAGACAATAACGGGCTTGTTTCTGAGACAGTGGTTGTTGGATGACTACCATCATGAATGGGCATAAAGAGAAGTAGCTTGAGCCTTCATCCTCCAAGGCCTTGACTCTGGGGGTGTTGGGCTTCTCTCTGGCTCCTTCTCTTGAACCTCCAATTTAGAGCTCTAAACCAATTTAGGACAGTTTAGAGTAATCTTAATTTCATGCAAGGTCTTGTTACCTTTGATATGAGATGTGCATTCCTGAGAAGGATAAGTAAAAAGCACCGGGAGTAATCCCACCACCAACTTTTCACACTGCTCTTGGAAAGGAAGTTCTGTGCAATGTGGAAGTGAATACATAAAAGAAAAAACATGAATTTTGGCTTGTTCTTATCTTTAAAAATAGTGTATTGTGTTAGTCTCTCTATTCACAATTTTTTGAGTTGTTTATGGTAACTGACCATTTTGTTTTTGCTTTTGCTTCTTAAAAAATGTATTTTTTTTTTTTTTGTTTTAGAATGAAAGAGAGAGAGAGAGTGTGTGTGTGTGTGCGCACGCACACAAGCAGGGGAAAGGGCAGAGGCAGAGGGAGAGAATCTCAAGCAGAGTACCCTCTGAGCATGGAGCCCAATGTGGGGTTTCGTCTCAAGACCCTGAGATCATGACCTGAGCTGAAACCAAAAGTCAGATGTTCAACCTGCTGAGCCACCCAAGCACCCCTGTTGTTTTTGCCTTTTGTTGGTAACTGTAAGAGCCAGTTTTTACCAGATTATGCTGCAATAACAAAGAACTCTAAAATCTTACTGGTTTACAATAACAAAGTCTTGTTTTTCACTCACAATGTGCTAATTGTGAGTCAGGTTCAGGTCTTCTTTGTGTCTCTTCTTCATCCTGGGATCCAGGCTGAAGGAGTAGTCCCAATCTGGGACATGCTTATCTTATAGCAGAGAGAAAAAGAGAGATAGAGGAAACATGAAATAGCTTTTAAAGCTTCTGCTTAGAAATAGCATGCTTCACTTCTAGTCACATGTCATTGGTCAGAGTAAATCACCCAGTCAAACCTGATGCCAATAAGGAGGTTTAATCCTCTCACAGAAAGGCAGAGCAAATGATTGAGAATGTTAATATAATCTTCCACAGGAATTTTCTACTGAAGACCTAAAATACTCTTGCTGAAAAGTTATGGCAATATGTGGTGAATGAAAATTTTAAAAAGAATGAGTATTTTTAACTGTTATGATGTATTAGCATTATGTGCAAGTCAAATAATGTAGGACAAGAGAGCATGAAATGGAAGATCTGGAGTCTTCGTATGCCAGCAGTTTACTGTGTGAGCTTGGACAAAACATTTAATACCGCTGGGCTCCCATTTCAGCAAAACAAGGGGTTCAAATGAGATTATCTCCAAGTTCATTATAAATAAAAA
This sequence comes from Mustela nivalis, assembly GCF_964662115.1. Classification (NCBI taxonomy): domain Eukaryota; kingdom Metazoa; phylum Chordata; class Mammalia; order Carnivora; family Mustelidae; genus Mustela; species Mustela nivalis. The sequence goes on from NC_139020.1 coordinate 82,351,132, forward strand.
ATGTCTGTGCTCCTCTGATAGCAAGTACATGATGAGTGGTGGTCTGAGTGGTGGCAGGATTGAGGGCTCAATTTGTGGAGCATCTTAGGGCTGTTTGAAAGCATTACTCTGTACTCTGTAGGCATGTAGGAAGATCGAAGACCTTCACCCTCAGCCAACTTCGAGGGGATGGATCCTGTACTTAATTTCTTCCAAACTGAAGCCTTGCCATTTGCCCACATGAGACTACTGTTCAGTTTAAAAGGATTTTTCATTCTCAGTTCACTTAGCCAGAGGGCAGGTTCTGACAAGGTGGTTGTTTGAATATTGTTGATGAGTGATGATAAAAAAAACAGCAAGCAGTAAGATGTGATGGAAATCCTGATGCCAGCCTGGCCCTAAACTGTTAGTTTTTGGAAAGAAAAAAATTAAATGAAATTAGACTTTGAAAATGTCATCCATCTGCAACTAATTCTGTATAACTCTTCATGTTGGATGAGCCTCAGGGGTTATGGGAAACTTGTTCAGTGAGAAGCTAACCTGAACCTGTCAAGATTTTTTTTTTCTTTCTCGGTACATCTATTCCCATTTTTCCTTGCTATTTAGGTCTAGTTGGCATGTGTCTTAAATTAGAAACACTCAGCTCTTTTCAAACAGATTTTCAGCTTAGATCAGACACTGCAGAGCTTCAGTCACTGAATTAAACACTTGACCAAGTTCTGGTTGACCTCTACATGTCCATTCATCTCCATATAGTGATTTCATATATTATCCCATATGTTTGCTGAAAATGGTGACTTTGAACTATTTCCAGCAACCTAAACATATCACTGTCACTGTTGTCATTATAGTAATTAGGATATTAGTTTAATTTAGTGGGCTACTTTTCTCCAATGTGTTAAAACATTTTTACAAAGATACTGTCCCTTGGGGATACTCTCCTACATGTGCATCAGGAGATAGATAAAGACAAGATATTTACTGCAATATTGTTTGTGATCAGAAGAAAAAAAAGAATGCCCAAATATCAATAGGAGAATTGATGAATATATTATACTACGATTATGCAATATTCATGCAGCAATTAAACTGAGTGAGCTAGAACTATGTGTATCAATATGACTTTATCTCAAAAACACATTGGGTGAAAAAAAAGCAAGTTTAAGAATTATATATACAGTATGAAATCATTTATTTAAAGTTCAAAAACAAAACACAATACTACATTATATATAGATATACACATTTATAATAATACTAAAAATAAAATGTAGAATAAGGGTACACAAGAATTTTGGAATAACGGTTACCTCTGAGGAAGGAAGGGAAGTTATAATAGGGGGAATAGTTTACATCTATAATGTATGATTTCTCAAAAAACAAAACCCCAGTATTTGTAGGCTGTTAACTGTAGCTAAATCTTGCTGGTGAGCATGAGGGTACTTATTATTGTTTCTTTATGCTTTTTCACAAATGGGAAATATTTAATAATACAACAGTTCACCCGCCGTACCTATTAGCTCCCTTTTCTTCCAACCAACCTCCAAGCGATGTAATAGCATCGTGTGTGAAAAACAACTTCTAGTAGTCTGGGTTTACTTCATGTCATTTGGAGAGGGTGACCTTTTCTTTGTATTAAATTTAAAAACATCACCTCAAACTTGGATTCGAGATTGGCTTTGAAAAAGAGTTGGGCAACCGGGGACTTTTTGTTCACAGTGATTTGTTTCACATATCCCAGAGGCTCTTCCCTGACTTCTACCACCTGTGTGCTCAAAATTCTCTAATGACCTCCTGTTATCCTTAAAATGAAGCCCCCGGCAACCTGCAGCCCTGCAGCATCCGGACCCAGGCCTCTCCCCTACCTGTTGGACTTCTGTCTTCTCCTATCATATTCCCTGTTCTCTCCATCCAGGGTCTTCACAGATCAGCAGCTCTGCCTGGTTTACTGTTATCCCTCATCTCCCTTCAGCTTTAAGCTCTAGGTGCTTCTTTAAGTCATTGGCCCTGACCCCCTTTCTGGGGTCTGTGTTGGTCTCATTCTCTGCTCAATCCCCACAGTTCCTAGGACACATGATCAATACATATTTATTAACTCTCACTAACCTGAAATTAGAATTGTAGAGATTAAATGAATCAGGTTGCACCCTAACACCTACTTATCCCTCTTTATGAATGGTGATATGTCTATTTATTCTGCTATCATAAGACAATAATAGGTATAAAGTTAATTATCTTACCAGACTAATGGAAATTCCTACCATGGGTTTTGGACATCCCTAAATTAAATGTTACTTAGTATTTAGTAAGTGACACCTAAATGTAAAGGGAATCATGAAGTAAGTATTAATCATTGTTTTTTTTTTTTTTAAGATTTTATTTATTTATTTGAGAGAGAGACAGTGAGAGAGAGCATGAGTGAGGAGAAGGTCATAGAGCGAAGCAGACTCCCCATGGAGCTGGGAGCCTGATGCGGGACTCGATCCCGGGACTCCGGGATCATGACCTGAGCCGAAGGCAGTCGTCCAACCAACTGAGCCACCCAGGCGTCCCTTAATCATTGTTTTTAAGTCAAGTGCCTGTAAAGCAGATGATCGGTGCTCCAATTCAGGAGCATAGATGGGTAATAAAAAATCCTTAGCATTTCTTCTAAGTTTAATATCAGTATTGGCAAGCACTAGGCATGGGGAAAAAGTACTGAAACACAGTCTAGGAAAGTAGAAGTCTATCTGAAGGAGTGTTGTTTTAAATCAAAGAGCTTGACTGTTAAAGTAAGGATCATTTTTTGATAGTTTTCTTTTATCATGTAGTTCCTTGAAAAGGATTCACAGGGTGGTGTTAAAATCAGAATGCTCTGAGCTTAATAGTAAAAGTGAAAATTTATGTAGCGTTTCTCTTGCCTTTGTGTAAGGGGCTGGAAGTCTGCAAATCTTAGTAGGGTATGTCTAATAACATGTTAATAACTCACAAATTGCCAGCTTTGGACTATAGGCCTTGAGTGAAAGGACTTCATAAATTATACATGTCTGACAAATAGGTGATACATTTTTCAAATCACATAAGCTCCTCAGAATCAAGTCTGCTCTGTGGAGATAATTAAAGAAAATCAATGTGTGTTGATTGATAGATATTTGACTTGAAAACACATTCTCCACGCTGCCTCAGACAATGGGGCGCCTGAGCTTGAAGCCTGTTCTCTGAGGATGGTATGAGGAGTGCGGTGGAAGGCTTGAGTGTGTTGGGTGTAGTGTTCATTCCCCTACAAGGCAGTTCTCACCTCAGCGCTGGCCCTGACCCTAACTCCCCACACTGCTGAGGGCAGCTAATTGGACCTCTCTCTACCTCCTTCCCCGAGTGAAAGAGTAGGACTCTCTGTTTTAGTCTCACTGGGACGGTGGGGGGTTTAATTCATCAATGTTGGTAAAGTGCTAGGAAGATGAGAAGTGCTGTGTCCACTCTAAGCAACATTATTGATTCAATTTTTTCCTTGTGGTTAATATAAAATTCTCCACAGATCAGATAATGGCTCAGCATTGCATGAACAGCCAAGAATTGCTGGCAGAAGAGATGTGGCCTTTGTTTTCCCCAAGGAAAACTGATGTCTGTAAACTGCCTTCAGTTTCTCTGAAAAAAAATTATTACATGATTTAAACTAATTATGTATTGTTATTGTATTTGTATTTGCCTACCAGAGTATTTTTTTTTTTTTTATTTGTTTCGTTTGGTTTGCTTTTTAGTTACCATGTATAGTAAAAGTTGAGCCCAGTAAATGCTTTACATTATGGAGGGTCTGGATTGGTAAATATTTTGTTTATCCGTTCTGAGTTATCCTATTCATCAGATAATAGGGGGACACGATGTGTGTGTATTTGTGCAAATATATATATATGTGTGTGTGTGTGTGTGTATAGTATATATCACATATAATATTTATATTTATGCTATATATATTATATATAATATGTATGTGTGGTATATGTATAAACATATATGTATATATAAATTTAAATTTAAAATCTAATTTACATTATCTATAGTGCATAATCCTGTTCATTAATAATAGGACAAATAAATATATATATCATGTTAATATGCTTATCTATGTCTGAATTATTATTCTTCTGAAATAATAAATATGATAAGTAACTACTATTTGTGACATTTAGGTAATTCATCATTCTTGAAAAGATTTCGGAATTGCCCTCCTAAAATTACTTCCCACAGGCATTTTTTTTAGTATTATTTAAAAAAATTTTTAAATTATTTTCTTATCATGAATATGCTTTTATTTTCACATCCAATGTTAGATGCAAGTGTACAATATAGTGGTTCAATGATTAAAAAACCCAAAACAATTCTATAAATTACTCAGTGCTTTTCACAATCTGTGTACTCTTTTATTTTCTTTGTCCCTCCGGTATTTTTAAAGCATGTGAGATATTTGGCCCAGTTACTTTACCATTATCTAAAAATGTAATAATATAATTATTAATGTAATTAAATGTATTATACTGGATGATCTAGCTTATTATTTATCAGACCTGGTTCTGGATGCTTTCCATGCTTCCAAATTCCAAATAAACCCTTGGAAGATGGAAAATTCAACATAATTGGTTATTGTGAGACAGTGTTCATGGGGCTATAAAGATTGCATTGACAATAAAGACTCTGCTTTGGGTAAACAGGGGCTGGTTTGTTTGTTAAAAAAAATTCTGTTTCAGATGGGATTGGGAGGGAGACAAACCATAAGTGACTTTTAATCTCACAAAAGAAACTGAGGGTTGCTGGGGGTGGGGGGTTGGGAGAAGGGGAGTGGGATTATGGACATTGGGGAGGGTATGTGCTTTGGTGAGTGCTGTGAAGTGTGTGAACCTGGTGATTCACAGACCTGTACCCCTGGGGATAAAAATATATTTTTATAAAAAATAAAAAATTAAAAAAAATTCTGTTTCTACTGATATTATGATTATGGCTCTTAAAGTCTTTATCTTCCCATGATACATACTAGAAAAAGAAACCAGTTTCATTATGATATGGTCACACTATTTGTGTGTAGCTCAGCCATGAAAGTAGAGTCTACCAAGGTTTTATGAATTTTCTTGTTTAATTTGTTATTCATCAATTTATTTTCTACATCATTTATTGGATTCTTGGTATGTACTAGGTGCCATTAAATGTGTTAAAGAGTAGAAGATAGTCTTTACTCTTAAGGAAGTTGTGATCTAGTTGAGTCAAAGAAAATGTTCTAGGCCCTTGAAACAAATAATACCTTACATGTTAATAAAAAAGAAAATGTTCTAGAGGCAAGCAAGATGATACAAATTACTTTGGAGAGGCTGGTACTTGTCCCCCAGCATCTATGTTCCTCTTCTCTTTCAGTAACAGAGTTCCTAGTTTTTAGCTGGCACATGGCCACTCAGAGAAAAGATGCATCTCTGAGCCTCCCTTGCAGATAAATGTGGTCAGTGCTAAGGCTGGACAATGCTGTGTAAGTGGAACTGTTTTGTGACAGCTACTGAGATCCTTATTTGTCCACCGTGTCCCCTTTGACTCCTCTTCTTCATGTCTTCTTCTTGCTCACTGGATGTGGATGTAACTGCTGGAGCTCCTGTGATCATATTGGACCTTGCAGATGAGGGCCTCACCAAGGAATGGAGGAGTAAAGTCTGGAAGGAGCCTGGGGTGCTGTGTTTATGGAACTGCCTTGGGCAGCCTACCTCTGGGCTTCTATGTGAGAGAGCAATAAACTGCCATCTGTCTGTTATTTTAGGTATCTGATACTTCCAGCCAAATATAATCTTGGCAGGCACATCCTGCAAAGTGAACATTTTAAGTGTGGAAGGGACTATATACAGAGCAGTAATCAGAATGGGAAACTGCCACAAGGGAGGGCTTCTTGGAAGCATTTTGCTATCCCTGCCCCAATTCTTCTCTTACCTATTCATTATTTCTTTCACCTCATCATTTCTTGACTGTGACAACACTTTCTCTCTTCCTTACCTTTGCTCATGCTGTTCCTTCTTGCAATGCTTTCTCTATGCATCTTCCTGCCTGTCAATTTCATTTTATAATTATATTACATTATATAATCCCATAAGCACTGAACATATTAATTAAACTGTGTAAACACTCAGTACATTTAGTTGTTATCCTCATCATTATTACTGGCCAGCTCAATTTTGCCTGTGTTCTAAAACTTCTCTTGAACACTCTCCCCCTTCCCTCAGAAAGAACTGTCCCCTCAATATGTAACCTGGCACTAAACAATACTCAGGGAACTAAATTGTTTGGGGAAGTGACTGGCTAGTTATTTGTGTAGGTACCTCTCAGGAAGAATGAAGGGACAGGAGGAATGTGGCCTTCCAGCATTCCTTCTTTGCTTTCTGGCTGCTGCTTTAACATTATGCCCCCTCCCTATCCCCAGGCTGCTGTTTCTATAGCCATTTCTCAGAGTGAAGGTCATAGCAACTCCTGGATCCTGAGCTTTGCCAACATGAATTCTCATCTTTGCTGTTTGGGGGTCAGGAGAGTGGCAGCAAACAGATTATAGAGAGGGTCTGGGGACAGGCAAGCTGTGTTTGTAAGATTACCCCAACTTTTTTTTTTTTTTTTTTTTTTTTTAGGATAACTACAGGACTGGCATTGTAAGAGCACTTTACGACCCTGTTGTGCTCCTCTTTGGTTTTCAGGTGTTTCTGCTCTGGGATTGCTAGGCTAGCATGCCCCACTTGTGGGGCTTATTCTCAGACACACTACCCTCAGCTCTGCTCAGGTGTCCTCCCTGTACTTTTCTCCCTCTACCCTGTCCAGTTGCTGTCCTATGGGCTGGGACATGGTCACACAGGAGGCTGTGCAGCAGACTATGGGAGGTACAAGGAGGCACTATTCTTGCATCTCAATTGGGCTGGCAAGAGATTTCTTGCTTAGTCTTTGGGAGTTCAAACACACTAAAAAAAAATCTGTCAGTAATAATGAAGGCCTTGTCACTCACAGAATGAGACAGATTTCATTCCAGGTGGTGGTCTTTAGAAAAGGGAGCTGGTACTGTCAGATTTGAGGCTTTCAGTCATTGAAAAAGAAGGACTGGGGGGTGCCTGGGTGGCTCAGTGGTTTAAAGCCTCTGCCTTCAGCTCAGGTCATGATCTCAGGGTCCTGGGATCGAGCCCTACATCAGGCTCTCTGCTTGGCGGCTAGCCTGCTTCCTCCTCTCTGCCTGCCTCTCGGCCTACTTGTGATCTCTGTCAAATAAATAAATAAAATCTTAAAAAAAAAAAAAAGAAAGAAAGAAGGACTGATTTTGAGAATCATTTCCACAGTCCCTCCCCCATTCCTTGGTCTTGTCTCTGTTTAGAGAACTGAGTGAAGGAAGGTGTCTGCTCAGTTTTCTCTAATTGGTGCTAACATACCTATGTTGGTAGGATTTTTGTACAATGTTGCATGTCTTTTTCCTGAGCCTAGCATACACGGGATGATATTTCATTGTAATTGCCTTTTTCATCCAGGACTTTTTTTTTTAAGATTTTATTTATTTATTTGGCAGACAGAGATCATAAGTAGGCAGAGAGGCAGGCAGAGAGAGGAGGAAGCAGGCTCCCTGCTGAGCAGAGAGCCCGATGTGGGGATCGATCCCAGGACCCTGAGATCACAACCTGAGCTGAAAGCAGAGGCTTTAACCCACTGAGCCACCCAGGCACCCCATCATCCAGGACTTTTAAATCTTACTTGCTTTACCCAGTAGGGCAAGTTCTTCCTTATTTAAAAGCTTTCTCCTGGTAATAGGTGATTATAATATTTTCTTTGCCTAAGCCTATCCACCTGTGTTTCCTGAAGAGTAAAGTTCTCCCGATGAATATTGGCTTTCTTTCTTTCTTTCTTTCTCTCTTTCATAAAGGGTTTAGGAAGACTGTGCTATTGTTTTTTGAGTCTACATTGAGAGTTAAGGACGTATTTCTAAAATACAGTTAGACTAGGATATGTATATATGTACATATGCATACATACATCACAACTTGCATTTAGTAAGCAATACCAGTTGAAAAGTAGAACTGAAAGTGTTTCTGGAACTGTTAAGCTAGAAAATATGCTTAAAAAACAACAACAACAACAACTCACCAGTAAAAAAAAAAAATTCCTTAGCATATAGTGTGTAAGGAACTACCTAATAGCTGAAATGTAAACTAAGTACAACTGATACCTTATTATATGTTTTTTTTTTTTTTTTTAAACTGGATTAAGTAGGGTTTGCAGAACTGGGGGAATATCTGTCCTCTAAATACTTGGGAAAATGCTTTCGAGTTTCATAGCTTTGATCTTAACAACCCTGCACAGACATCTCATGATCTTCCAAATAGCTCTGCTGGTTCACCAAGACGGATAAGCCCACAAAACCTTTGCGTCTCTTACATACTAGACACATAAGATTAGGGGAACTAACCGTTTCCGTTTCTGAGGGAAGACATCGCCTCGCCCCGCCTCGCCTCCTCGCGTGGGAGGCAGCCCTCCTCCCGGCGGCCCTTGCGGACTGCGCCGGGTGCGGGGCATTGTGGGAGTGAGGAGGCGGCAGCCAATAGGGCTCGCGCTCCGCCGCCAGGCGCGACGCACGAGGATGAGGGCGGAGAGCACCTCGGTCTCACAAGCCGTGGCTGCGGTTGCCTTGGAGGAGGAAGTTCATGGCTGCACACTTCTGTGTGCCTGTCGCTCAGGAAGGCATCCTCCAGGACGGAGGCAGGTCATGAAGTTGCTGTTCACAAATAACGGGTCCTGGGAGAGCGGGTGTGGTGTTGGGGTCAGGTGTGCAGCGGCTGTGGTATTCTCAGAAACTTCTTTGTTGGATTCCAGAGTACCCCCAATTGCAGTGAAATGTGCAGGGCAAGAGATGAGCCGGCCCCATTTAACTATGCCTGAACGGGAGTTAACCGGTGAACGTCATTGCATTCACGCTGCCAGTGCGCCAGCCATCCTTCGGGCCTGGTCTTTAATGAGCCCCGAATCTCAGAGGTTAAGGGGAATGCTGGGAAATGCAGTCTGTTAGTTCTTTATTAGGAAGCCAGGTGGCTGAGGGGCATGTTTGCAGCGGTGTTCTGTTTGTCGTCCTACTTCAAAATCCAGGGCCGTGGCGGCAGGGGGTAATGGTACTACACTGATCCGAGCCAAAGGAAAACACTGGTAAACGTCTTTCTCAGACGGTTATGAAAACTAGCGTTTTGGTCAGGCTTCTGAACACTCCTGTAAGGGAGTTGTCAGCTCTAGCTTACAATCTGGCTATCTTTGTTTTGGTGTGACATTAGAAAGTGCCTAAAAATAGTCTTCTCATTGTGATTTGGTTTTTCTCCCTTTGTCTTCTGGGTTGGCACTATAGTGCTAGCAAAATGGCAGCTCTAGAATGGCTAGTGGCCCACAGACTTGTTTTTTATTTCGCTTGCAGAGGATTTAACATTTTGGGGGGAATTAGTTCCTGTTTAGTAAGTGGGGAACTTCACATAAAAATGACTTCCAACTTCTGAAAAGTCAGTTTCATTTGGTGACAAATGAAACGATGTCTCATTTGATGACAGTCAGCTAGTACTGGACAATGACTGCTTCTCTTAGTTGATGGATTTGCTTGCCAGTTCAGCATTGCCCACATTTGTCTGGTTTTGTTTATGATCTCTTCAGCCTGAGAAGGCAATTGAGTTTGAGACCCTTGACACAGCGTCCCCCCAGCCCCCACATTTTTCAGTGTCCCCTTTGTAACCCTTACTACCTCAGGAGCTCCCTCACTGAGCCTGGTCCACATGTGCCACTGATTGATCCTCTGTAGCAGTCCTCTGTTGTCTTCCTGGGGAAGAGCTCTGTGCTTCAGTGTCCTGCAGACTTTGTTGCAGGTGAAGGTGTTGGGAAGCCAAATGCTGACCCTAGGTGACTCTTGGGGGTAACTCTTGCTGAGTGCAGGTGCTGTAGCATATGGGTCTGGCCCTGCAGTTTGCTCCTGAACTCCCTGGAGGTGAGCTCAATTGCAGCCTAAAATTAGGGGCAGAGAAGTCTTTTTTTTTTTTTTTTTTTTTTCTTTTTTAAATCCTCTTGGAAAACTGTGGACCTTCCCATATAAAGGTTATAATAATAATAGAATTATATATATATACACACACATGTACACAGACACACACAGACACACGCAGACACACACACACACACACAAACACATTTATTTAAAAAGCTTTTTTAGAAATCACTCCTTTACACCTGACCATGACCTGTTAAAGTGGGGATTATTATTGCCCCTGTTTTGCAGATGAGCCCTTGGGAAGGATCAGAACACCTGCCCCAGGTCTCAGCCCAGCAGGGCATCAGGAACCTTTTAAATTTTTTTAAAAATTGAGAACTAAAAAAATTTTTTGCCTGCATTGTGCATGACCACCGTTTTAAGCTTGAATGTTTCTATATAGAGAAATGTATGTAATGTCTCTGTATTTACATATATGTAAAATGTATTTACATATATGTTATATATGTAAATGTCTGTACTCACAGCTTAGCACACAAATATCAGGATTATTACTCATATTCACCCTATCAATGAATAGGTCATTAAGGGACCCCAAGGGGGAAAATTCCCCAGGACTGCTTACACCTGTAAATTTCTCAATTTAAACTTTTGGCATCTTTAACATTAAATATTAAAAATGAATACATTCTTAGTAACAACAAAAGGCCTTGGCACTTCTAAATATTCAGAAATTTGCAAGCCATCATCATCTTTTAAGCCATATCCACCTACTATTACATTCTTAAAATTCTAAAATTCAAATTTAAATTAACATATTTTTAATTTTTAATGTGTCAACTTATATTTGAATTAAAAAATTTTAAGAATAGTCACATCTTAAATAATAAAAATATGAAGTTGGTTTGATAGTCATATTTTTTAAATGTCCTTGAAAATAAATATGTAACTACTAATTTCATTTGAAGGTTCGTTTGTGTTTTATCTAAAATCATGGCACATTTGCTACTGTTTGGGAAACTCTGCTTCTGATGGAAAAATTATGCAAATTGTAGCTCTTTATGTTTATGTCACCAGTGGGTTTCTTTGGTGCAATGTTGGAATGTATAATGTATAATATAGCAGGCATGAAACAAAATCACTGGGGGACTTGGCAACATCTGTGTAGTTCTCATAGTCTATCAGGTCTTCCTAGGATTTTGTTTGGTGATGGGAAAAACTGGTGCTTTGGTGGACATGGGATATTCTGGGTACATATAATGACCTATGCGCTTATGGTGATCTTGTCCCAAGACTGAGGACCTGCATTCTTCACTGAGCTTTGTAGAGAAATCTAAGTTCATCCCTGATTAGTAACCTCCATCTATAGGAACTCACAATAGGAACTGTCATATGAATATTTATTTTCTCTGACCCAAAATGTTACCTTGATTGGTTTAAGAAATGATAGGAAAATATTCTTCATGTCTTGAACATTGAATTTAAATGCACTTTAGAGTTGTAGCAGTAATTTATTTATTTTATCTCATATATTTAGACTTTGAGCCTTCCAACTCAATTAAGCAAATTTATGCACATCATAAGCTAGTTATTAATTTGGACAAAAGGTCCTGATCCTTTTAAAAATAGATTTCAAGTACTAAAGATAAAGTGAGAAAATTTTTATGTATTTATTTAAAAATATCTGGGTACTGAAAGTAACACTAAAACAAGCAGGAATTCTTGTGGTTTAGGTGCTAGAAATTCACATTGCCTGGATCCCAGTGTCTTTCCAAGCACTGACTTTATTGAGTTATCTTCATGGTTCATATCGGTAGGGGAAGATGGAGTCGTCTTACAAGACCCAGGAAAATAAGAGTTTGGGAAATGCTATTTGGTCAATTTGCAAAGAAGAAGGCTCTGATAACTCAATATCTATCTCTCTATCTTTATATATCTCAACTCAGTCTTTGGAAGACCAACAAAACAATCACTGTGACATTTCTTCTTTTTTTTTTAAAAAAGATTTGACAGAGAGAGATCACAAGTAGGCAGAGAGGCAGGCAGAGAGAGGGGGAAGCAGGTTCCCTGCTGAGCAGAGCCCGATGTGGGGCTTGATCCCAGGACCCTGAGATCATGACCTGAGCTGAAGGCAGAGGCTTAACCCCCTGAGCCACCCACGCACCCCATCACTGTGACATTTCTTAATACAGTTTTTAAAAATCTCTAATGTTCTTTATTTTTTTTTCCAATTTTGTCATGACCAATTTTTTAATTTCTTTTTAGCATAACAGTATTCATTGTCTTTGCACCACACTCTAATGTTCTTTAAATATGTTTACTCATTATAATAGCCACTGTAGTCTTTTGAAAAATAATTCATAATTTATAATTTGGGAGTGATTATATTTTTTAAATGTATGCATTCAGTCTAGAATAGCTCTCAAAGGATATGCTGCACATATTAATACCAGGCTGCAGACAGGGGCTTGGATTAATAGACTGTGGAGGGCTACTTTTATGGAAAGTTTAAGTGCATATTATTATTATTCCTAAAGTGTATTAATATCCTACACATGTCCAGCATGCATATGGCACTTTACTGTTCTACAGAGTGCTGTTGCATACATCCTCTTGTTTGTTCCTCGCAGCAAGAAAGCTAGGATATTTTCAAGTGTTGACATTGAAATCCTTTGCTGGAGATAAAATCCTAGTAATGCAGGGGGGGAAAAGATGCTATAGAAACACAAGCTTTTTTTTTTTTTTTTTTTTTTAACTGTATTTTTGACCAGTGTCATAGCAATTGCTTAGATTGGCTCTGAACATGTTACTCTCCAGGGAGAGACAGTATTTCATCATTTCTTCTGCCCATTAGGAAGAAAAAAAAAGCAAAATATAGGAGTGCTTTTTTTGGAGGAAAAACTGCAAGATTAAGGGATCCCCTTCCACTTCACAGAAATTAACAGCAAACCCTTGGGTTCCCTGTTGAGCACTTTATATCCTTCTTGTTTAAAAACACTTTTTTCTGTATCCCTCTTATGCCAGACATGGAAAAATCTGGAGAATCAAGTAAGCACGTAGAGATTGTCAGATGAAACAAACTATTTTGTTCTTATCGTCAATAGTGATTAAATCTAGACTTATATATTATTTATGTAATATTTTGCACTTTCCTGTTTTATCAACAGCACCGTGGGAAGTTAGAGACAACAAGCTGCATGCATATTGATAATTGGAATTATCAATGATCACTGGAATAGTGAACCCAGGACTCTGGTTTCCTAGAATCTGTGCTGAGAAATACTTAATAATTAATCATAATGATTATTTCTACAGGATACAACTCTAGGATTAAATGATAATTTTATTTGACTTACATAAAGGGAAATTATTACTGCAGTTACTTTTAAAGAGCTCCCTGGGTTTGCAGGGAGTATCTGAATTAACAGAAAATTGAGCGCCATTACTTATTAATGGGGTCCAGCTGATTTATTGGTGGTATATCTGGCAATTAGCCATTCTGCATAGTGTCTTTTATTTAGCCATTACTTTTTCACTATTGAGTGCAAGCTCAGAGATGAACACCTTGAACCAAAGGGGAAGTCTGCCTGTCAGCCTAATAGGGCCTTGCATCATCTTAATGGTGAGTTATGATCTGTCTTGAAGGATATTTGGACACACTTAATATCTTTTGGATGACAACCATTGGAGGCATAAGTGAATGTACATATTGTCATTGAACAACTAAAACTCTTTATTCAGTCACTAGATAGCCATTATATTATATGAATCTCTTTGGACATTTTTTTTTATTTTTAAAAATTATACACTTGCCTTTGGCTTTTGTGGCATTTATAGAATGAATTGCTGTGAGTGAACTGTAGCATAGCAAGTTATGGCCAAAAATATTTATTTGCAAGAGTCACTCTGGGGTGCCTAATTTGTCCTCAGGAGAAATATCTTTTGCTCAGCCTGCAAAATGTTGTAATAAAAATTGATGATTGATGTTGATTATAAGATTAAATGGCTGGGCCACAGTGGCCAATGTCATAAATCAAAGCAGCCCGAAGTTGTGATTGGCCACTAGAGAAGGCTCTAAGTGGGAGTGTTTTTTTAATGAGTCACTATATTTCAAGTCTTTATAGTATTGAGTCCTAAAGTTTATTGAAACTGTATTTAAAACGTCATTCTACAGTATTTTAAATAAGTTTCTAGTACAGTTTTGTTTTGCTTACCTAGGCATGCAGTAGTGGAAGAAAATAGAAGAAAATATTCTTGTGATAGGGAAAACAATTTAAAAGTGGTTAGCATAATGTTGATTGTTCAGCAAAAAACTTGATTTTCTCAATCTATATTTATTTTTTTCTTTTTTGTGTCATGAAGAATACTCTTTTTTTTTTAATCATGTTATGTTAGTCACCATATAGTACATCATTAGTTTTGATGTAGTGTTCCATGATTCACTGTTTGTGGTGACACCCAGTGCTCTATGCAATATGTGCCCTCCTTAATACCCATCACTGGGCTCACCCATTCCCCCACAACCCTCCCCTCTAAAACCCTCAGTTTGATTCCCAGAGTTCATAGTCTCTCACGTTTGTCTCCCTCTCTGATTCCTGCCCTTCATTTTTCCCTTCTTTCTCCTAATGTCCTCCATACTATTCCTTATGTTCCACAAATAAATGAAACCATATGATAATTGTCTTTCTCTAGTTGACTGATTTCACTTAGTATAATCTCCAGTTTCATCCATATTGATGCAGATGTTGGGTATTCATCCTTTCTGATGGCTGAGTAGTACTCCATTGTATATATGGCACATTTTCTTTATTTGTCTGTTGAAGGGCATTGCGACTCTGGCCATTGCTGCTATGAATACTGGGGTGCATATGGCCCTTCTTTTCACTATATCTGCATCTTTGCAGTAAATGCCCAGTAGTTCAATTGCTAAGTCACAGGGTAGCTCTATTTTTAACTTTTTGAGTAACCTTCATACTGTTTTCCAAAGTGGCTGCACCAACTGGCTTTCCCACCAACAGTGTAAGAGGGTTTCCCTTTTTCTACAACCTCTCCAAAATTTCTTGTTTCTTATCTTGTCAGTCTTTGCCAAAGAATGCTCTTTGGACATTGAAACGTAGAAGGGACAGTGGTAAAGGTTTGAGGGGCGGGAGATGGGAGGTGGTGTTATAATACCACCTCTGGCTTTTTAAAAGGGGTTGTGTTATATTCAGGGTCATAGAAGAACTTCTCTATGAATTTTTAAACTGATGCTCGTAATTTCTGAGGAATTATTCTGCTCCCAGCTATAAATAAGAGAAGTCTGATAGTCATTGTTGATCTGGACTTCAGAAAGGCATGAGACAATGCTTTTTCTTATAGCTTCTGACAGTTTATATATTCTGAAAACACTTATTTATCCCTTACTGTCTTAGTTGATTTAGCTGCATATAACAAAAATGCCACAGGCTGGGTGGCTTATAAACAACTGAAACTTGCCACAGTTCTAAGAAGTTATGGCACTGGCATATTTGGTATCTGGTTAGAGTTGTCTTCCTGGTTCATAGATGGCTGTCTTCTTGTTGTGTCTTAACAGGGTGAAAGAAGAAAGAGGAAGCTCTCTGGGATCTTTCTTATAAGGGTGCTAATATTATTCATGAAGACTTTACTGTCATGACCTAATCATCTTCTAAAAGCCCCATGTCCTAATACCATCACATTGAGGACTAACTTTCAACACAGGATTTTTTTGGCGGAGGCTGGATACAATATTCAGTCCATAGCACTTATTGTGTGTGAATCACAGAGGATTCAATATGCATGTGATAAGCTGTCAAGGAATATGTAGGATGAGTGAGAGATAATACAGAAATAAATATGATATCAAGCAGGGGTTGGAAAATTATGGTCCATAAACCATGTCCATCCTGCCACCTGTTTTTGGAAATAAAATTATTGGAACACAGCCATGCCCATTGATTTATATATTGTTTATGGTTGTTTTTATGGTAAAATGGAAGAGTTGAATAACTGCAACAGAAACTACCTAGCCCTTTATGAAAATCTGCTGACCTCAATATAGACCAAAATTGCTCTTAGGAATCATACTGGAAATGCTACAGAAACACGGAGTCAATTAATTGTGGTGGTGAGGGGGTACATTTGGGAAGTCTTCAAAAGATGGAAGCAGTTGAATTGGACCTCAATGATAAGATGAAAATTCCTAGAAGGCCATAACCCCTTCCCTCTTTTCTCTTTCTTCAAGCTCCAGCCTTCTTAGTGTTCTCTGTCTCTATCTCTATGTCTATCTCTCTATCATTTTGTTAAAGTTGCCTTTTCAGTATTTCATAAAGGTTTATTTCTCTATGCTTCATGTTCTGGTCAACTTGGATATGGAAGTCAGCAAAAGTCTGTGAAGTGTAAGGCCAGGAAGTGGTGTTACTATGAAGCAGGTGGTCAGAAATTCTTCATTTTACTAGGCAGGTATCTGCAGAGTACTCCAGAGTGGTTTCTGGAAAAATTAAAATTACCCGAGAGTTTTGTTACAGCCACTCCTTGAATTTACTGTTGGTGCAGAGTTGGGTGCTATTCTTTGCTGTGGTAGACCAGTGTGCCTCCAGAATTTCTTGAAATTCCATGTTGTAGTACCTATGACCATTTCAAACTAGTGAATCATTTCATTAACTGTGCTATAACTGCTACTGAAGCCATTATCTCATAATTCTAACCTAGTTCCCTTTAGAGTTTCTTTTCCATCTTTAACAGAAGCCAAAAGGAAAGGTAACATAGTGGTGGGGCCTTCATCTCTGTCTTTCCCAGGTACTCTTCTTCCCAATCAGTGGGATAACGTTGTAATCTCTCTTAGCAACTAAGATAGTTTCATTCTCCCTTCCATCTTGCCAGGTGCTAGTTGAAATTTTCAGATAATTTAAGTACAGTGGTTAAATGTACTCATTAACCGCTTCACTGAAGCTCAAAACTCATAAACCTGGTTCAGAACACAAACAACTCTCTATTAGAGGGCATATCACTTCCTAGTAACAAATCCAAGCTTAACCAGCACACATAATTCTAAAACACATTCAGAATGAATTTAAAAGTTTATAAGAACTGGGGCACCTGGGTGGCTCAGTGGGTTAAGCGCCTACCTTTGGCTCAGGTCATGATCTCAGGGTCCTGGGATCAAGCCCTGCATTGGGCTCCCTTCCCCCTCTCTGGCTGCTGCTCTGCCTACTTGTGATCTCTCTCTCTCTGTGCCAAAAAATAAATAAAATCCTAAAAAATATATAATTTAAATATCTTTTTAAAAAGTTTATAAGAACAAAACTATAAAGTTTCATGCCAATATATTATTATTTATTTCAGATTATACTCTTGCCTTTTTATCAGATGCTTTCAGGGATTGAATCCAAAGCAGTAAACAGTGGAGTAATTTATTGGAATCTGGAAAGATTACCAATAATAAGGTTTCAGTAGGAAGGGTTTTGTTGCCCTTCAGTTGCCATTTTGGCTTGTTATTTACTCATATCCAGGTCTTATTTAGAATCCCAAATATTAACAGAGTAAAAATTCTCTTGCTCATGGTTCCTGAATTAAATATGTGAAAGCCACCAGAAAAAACCCAATGGTTCTATAGCTTTACAAAAATAGAAGTTATTCCCAGTTGAGAAAACCTAAGCAACAAAGCCTTTCTTTTCTTAGAACTAAACCACCAGTCAGCTGGCAATTGCATATTCCACGAGACATAAACACATTGATCTTTTATTGTTGAGAACAAGGAAGAAATCCTAGACTGCTGCAAACAGCTTTTCTCCCTCACCAAAGGAGTACGCCATGTAGGTTAATCTTCTCAGCATATATGAATACCAGCTTTGTGCAGGGGCTGCACTAGGCAACGTGAAGATGGGAAGGTAAGTCCTAGGTTAGTCCTGAAGAAGTTTTCTTAGTACATGGCTTTGCTGTGTGTGGTTCCTCAAAAACCTAGGAAAAGTGAGAGGAAGCTCTTGGTAGTTGAATCAGTAGACCTTCTCTCTCGTGAAGAACAAGTCAAATGTAATTTGGTGGCTTCAGTCTTAAGGAAATGGGACTGTCAGAATCATCATGACATTGGCCTGAGCAACTAACTGAGCTAGGCTTTCATTTAGCTTTGCACATCTTTTCTTCCAGTGCACTAATTGTTCACTATGATTCATACATTGTTCTGACAAGATGGCAAATGGACAATGTAGAAAGTAATTAAAATAGGTGTGTGGTTTAAATTATCATAATCTATTGCCCTGAGCTGAATGCCATTATCAGGGGGAACAGGGAGAAAGGCTGCATTCAGGCATAGAGAATAGTTTCTGGGTTTTTCTTTATAACAAAAATTCAACTCAAGGAAATGAACTGAAGAGAGAGACTTGGAGCTTACTATCATAGTTCTCAGAAGTTGAAATAAGAATTCTGTATCATGGGTTAAGGTCAGGTTTTCTATACTATGGATATTTTAGAAAACAGACAACTGTACAGAAAAAAAATTTCTTTGCATTCCCATTAGGCTGAACTAATCTGTGTAAATCTGACCTTTTTTTAAAAAAAATAATGTGTGTATATATGTGTTGTCTGTTTATATAATTAATTTTACATTTTACAGTGTTCTGTATTATGATTTTCTTCACTTTCCATTTCATTGAAACTTCTAGAAAAGTTTATTTTTAGTGACTACATAATATTTGATTTTGGGTCTGTGCTGTAACTTACTCAACCTGTATATAGACATATGGGTTTTCCCATGTTTTTGGTTCATAAACGTTTGCACCTTATTGACTTTGCTTACTTGGATTCCTTAAAGCAGAATTTCTGGAACAAAAGGTTTGATGCCATCTTAAAATGTTACTTTAGTATAAACAGACAAATGTTGAACAGTTGAATTGAAGTGGATCTCATTTTTAGGGTCAGAGTATTATTTTTGGATTATTTTTCTTCTGTTCTCATTTGTTTTTCATGGTTCTAGAATTCTTTGGACTTTAGAACCATGACGACCAAGATTCATATTCTAGCTTGGCTGCTTATTAGCTACTTGATACTGATCAAATGGCTTAAGCTCCCCTAGCTAGTGTTCTCATCTATAAAATGGGTCAGTAGTAGGTTTTCTATGAGGATTGAGTTCCTGTCTTTTGCTAGAGGCTCAAGAAATGCTCTTTACCTTTTCAAGGTAAATGTGAACATCAGTTGGATGATGAGGACAACAAAAATGCTTGTAGAGTCATATTTCGAGATATCTGCTTCACATCATTTAAAATTTACTTTAATATGGATATTTACAGTAGACAGGGATCAAAACCATATATCATTCAGGGGCATCTTGGTGGCTGTTGGTTATGTGAACAACTCTTGATTTTGGCTTAGGTCATGCATGATCTTTGGGTCATGAGATAGATCCCCATGTTTCGCTCCATGCTGAGCGTGGAGCCTGCTTAGGATTCTCTCTCTCCCTCTGCCCCTCCCTCCCACTCTTTCTTTATCTAAGAACTTAGGTGCTGTGCTGTGCTGGCAGAATTGTTGGAAATATGCCCTTTGAGTTTTAGGAAAGCATCCATAGGAAGGTACCATACCTTGGAACTCGCCTCAAGGTGACCCAGAGGGAGGCTGGGGAAAGCCATTCATGGACATATGTGATGCTGCCTGATGGGGTTCTGGGGAAAGCTTTTGGCCACTGGGGACTACCAGATGCTGCACATCATGGGAACTGGGTGCTGGAGAAGCTGCCTATGTCATAGGAGTAGATGCTAGTGAGGCCGTGTATGCTGTAGGACCTTTATGAGAGGAGCACACCAGACTAGAATAGGAATTGCTTCCTTCTTCACTATGCCTCCAAAACCATCAATTGACTAAGCCTGTTACGCCAGCTGACAAAGGAGAAATATTTACAGACCTCAGTATCATAAAGGAGGCAATAATGGGTTTATCTGCTCCTCAGGGACAGCACATTGATAATTGCTACAGTATAGTTCTTTGGTTACTCTGCTTCCATATACACTCTTCTGTACACATTTGAACTTCCGTACAACAATGAACAAATCCTTACAAGTGAAGAAGATCTTTTTTTTTTTTTTAAAGATTTATTTATTTGACAGACAGAGATCACAAGCAGGCAGAGAGGCAGGCAGAGAGAGAGGAGGAAGCAGGCTCCCTGCTGAGCAGAGAGCCCGATGTGGGGCTCGATCCCAGGACTCTGAGATCATGACCTGAGCCGAAGGCAGCGGCTTAACCCACTGAGCCACCCAGGCGCCCCCAAGTGAAGAAGATCTTATCCTTTTCCCAAAATGAGGGGACACACGGCCTTAACAGTCATTGTATCTATCATTGACTATATTCATTACTCATCAAATTCTGTCAAAGAAGAAAGAAAATTGTGTCAAAGACCCACAGAATATTTTGTTACTTACAAATGAAATTGTAAAGTTAACCTCCAACAGCTCATATATAAAATGAAGATGAGAAGGAGGTAGAAGAAGAATATTGTTCGCATATATAAATATACACATACATATGGCAAGCAAAGAGAAAATATGCAAAGCTACTTTAAATCTTGTTTTTCTAAATGGTGTTAAGCCTGTAATTGATACCAGTGGCTTCCTTTTTCTACTACAGTTATTATATTTCCTCTTCCTTCCTGTTAGAACCTCGGGTGGTTGGGGTTCTTTATCTGGTGGAGTAACCCACGCCTTCCTGAAGACTGACTCCTCAATTATCCTGCCTTTTGTTTGGTTGCTGTAGTTTTTACATTAAGCTTTGCTGTTGTTCTTGGACATATGGAGAGACACTGTAAAGAATCTCCTGTGTTCCAGAAAGAGTTCTTTTTGCCCTCATTTGTAGCATCAGCCTAATTCTCCCTTGGTGATTGGGATCAATCACTCTAGCCAGAAGAGTAATCTTTTCTTTCTTTCTTTCTTTCTTTCTTTCTTTCTTTCTTTCTTTCTTTCTTTCTTTCTTTTTTTCTTTTCTTTTCTTTTCTTTTCTTTTCTTTTCTTTTCTTTTCTTTTCTTTTCTTTTCTTTTCTTTTCTTTTCTTTTCTTTTCTTTTCTTTTCTTTTTCCTGTTGTTGGTTTAGTGTCACAGACCTAAAATGGCCAATCTAATTTTCCAATTCAGTGAAACCATTGTTGTGCCCTCTGCTTGAAGCATTGCCTCCTTGTGAACTAAGACCTCCAAATTAGCAGAGCTCATGTTGCCAGGACAAGAAGCAACAATTTGGGGAGTGATTTATTAGCTATAATAATAAGCAGATCCCTTCCCATGTGTAGGGTCCTAACTAGTTAAGTTATGAGTCTTCAGTAAATTACTTTACCTTTCAATAGCCAGTTTATTTTATGGGTATAAGCCCATTGCTGCACTTTGCTGCGGAATGAGTTCATTGGTCAGAAGCAACAATACAGAAAATGCTATGACTATGTATAATGTATTCTTTGGGTTTATGGATTGTAGTGCTCCACTGCCACCTTCCCATTTCAGCAGGACAGGCAAATCCATATTCAGAATAGACGTCTCTTGCAGTGATGATGAATTTATGCTCCATCCATTTTGGATGGAGTTTAGTGTAATCAACCTGCCACCTGGTAGTAGTCTGTACTCCTGGAAAATGGTGCCTTAACTCGTGGTCAAGGCTAATCTCAACTCTTGACAGATTAATCACACTTAGCCTTTTCATTTCTAGGGAAAGTCCATGTTGTTGAGCATATGCATAGCCCCCATAGTCACTTTGTTCATGGTCACAGTGAGAAAGCCCTGGGGTAACTGGGGAAAGAGAATGACTGGTATCATTTTGCCATCTGATTACCAAGAGCTTCCTCTATAGTGGATAAGTATGGGAATTCTTGTGGAACACAAATATCTTTCTCAGTCACTGGCATCATAGGAAGCCAAGGGTTGAGAGAGAGAAGGCAAAGCAGCTAGAGTTGTGTTAAAGTCTGAGTGACTTGTTAATACAGCTTGTTGAATAGAACACTATACTGCTAACCAATACCAGGGAAGGACTACAATTGCTTGGATAATAGCAAAGATCATCACAAATGCCAGCCACCAAAAATGGAACTCAAACAATTCTATCCCACTATATCTTAGCCATTGGAGTCACCAAGGAAGAACAACACTGTCATGGACTGGTTAGAACAGTGCTTTTCTTACATAGAGAAGGGACAGAGCAGGATTAGCTCTGGTAGTGTGCTTCTCATGGCAAGGGGCTTCCCTGGCAGCCAATGAGGGCGAGTGTCTTATATGCACCTCTATCATGCCTTAGCAGAAGGATTTCTTCCCCAACACCATGGAATCTGAAATACTGAAAGCTAGGGCCATGCCTTTGGGCTATTGATGCACACAATTTTTTTTTTTTTTTTTTGTGAAGCTTAATATATTTTAGTAGCAAACTTACAGGAACAGCACAGAAGAGAGACAACATTAAAAACATGTACTTGGATATAGGACAACTCAGAAGACTGTAGTGAATGGGTGGATCCGCTGTATGATAAAAATGTTACAAATACCATTAGTTGCCGTCATAAGAAATGTACTTGTTTTTAAAAAAATCCATATGCTGGCATTGTCCAGAAAAATTTAACAGGTTTATTTATAATTGTTATAAATTTGAACTGCTGAAATGTGTTCGCTGAAACATTTTGTCTTGCATTAATGTTTTATGTCCCTGCTTTTACATTAAAAATTCACACACAAATAAAAATGGAAAAACTGCCAATACCTGATTTCTGTCCCCAGTTTTTCCACTTGCAATCATATACTTAGCTACCTTTTGACTTCATGAGAAAAAAATATCTAACATTCAGAACTACCAATAAAAGGAAGAAGAGAAAATTTTTTTCTTTTTTTTTAAAGAATGAAATGTTTTCCATCATAGTGGATTCTTAAGCATGTTCTCCATATATGCAGTGTGCTAGCTGGATGTCTTTTGGCATAATTGTGACACATGGATATGTTATAGGTTGGTGTCTTCAAAGAAGCCCACCAGATAGGCCTCACTTGCCTCCTGAAAAGCACCAGTAGCTGCACTCTGGAAGTGTAGATCTGTTTTGAAGTCCTGAGAAATTTGTCACACCAGACACTGGAAAGGAAGTTTTTGGATCAGATGTTCCGTGGACTTCTGATAACATCTAATTTCACGGAGTGCCACAGTATCAGGCCTGTTAATGATGAGGTTTCTTCACCCCTCCAGCAAAGGGCGCACTCTTGCGAGCGGCTTTCATAGCCAGTTGCTTCCTTTTTGCCTTACCACAGGTCGGGTCGATTTGCGGCCTTTCTGCTTTATAGGAGCCACGGTACAGAAATCTCCATACGTAACCCCCTTCTCCTTTGGCTGGAGCTTGGCAAGCTAGAGGCTGGCAAGCTAGAGGCGGTGCTGGCGTTGGCGAGCAACGACGGCGCAGTGCCGACTGCGAACATAATTCTTGATGCACACACTTAAGGAGAACAAACAAGCAGACATAGAGCCTAAAACAGGAAAAGATAATACCACACAAGGCAGTAAGCCCAGCACAGGCTGCATGAGAGCTCTTTATGTTTTGAGAAGGGCATGTTCAAGACCTAAGGCCCATTCTAACTTGGCTACTAGGTAGAGGTCAAAAGACTGTGCTCATGAGACTGCCTTTCCAAGAACAACATTTTTATACCTTCCAAACTTGCTTCATTTTGGTTTATGATAGGTAGATTGCTACTGCACATGCTTAACCTATGACTAGATGGCACTCAGTTCATCATGGGAGGCTCAGGCCTCATGCTCACCTGCTGTCCTATGGTTAGGAGTTTTCAGTCTCTATCAGTGCCAAGTAGCAACCCAAAAGATTTTTCTCAAAAGGATAATAGTTATCTACAGAAAAGGGCATTTTTTTTTTTTTTTTTAAATAATCCTATTGGCTTGCATTGTGAGTCCCCTGTTGGTACTTGCCAGAGGTTCTAACCAACATCCCTATTTGCCTCAGAGATTTCAATTGTCATTGGATTTGCTTGGCTGGATAATAAAGCTCAAGTGGTAGAGAGGCTTGTACTGCATCTTGAACCTACTGCAGTGCTTTTTCCTGTTCTGGCCCCACTTGAAATTGGTAGACTTGTGTGTGGCTCTCTAGAGGAGAGCCACTAAAATGTGGTGGTATATGTTGCTTCCAAAATTAAAGAAAGGCCTCTCAATCATTGTGCCTTTTATTTGGTAGTAGGTGGTATGAAGTGCAAGAGCTTATTTTTAATCTTGGAGGAAATATCTTAACTTGTTCCAGACTGTTAAACCCCTAAAAACTTCACTGAGGTGGTGGTGTTGGGGTTCTGAAATTTTCCAGGGTTTATTGTCCATATGTCTTACTAAGACATTAAATACTTGCTCCTTCCTGCTCATTAGATCCCATCAGCATAATCTTGTCAGTGTAGTGTGAAGTTAGTGGGACATCGAGGCAAACAGGATCTTTATGTGTTTTATTATGGCACAGAGCAAGAAAATTTATTAGGTATTTCCTTTTCTTCCAGTGTGCAGACACTCTAGCAAATGACTATACATCTTTTGGGGAAGATTTGGAGGAATTTATAGCGAGAAATTATGGTCTCTTTTGAGGTAAATTTCATCACAAATTTAAATAGCTAGGAAATATAGTTTCCCTGAAGCAAGACTGTGAGGGTATACTGTCTTCCCTTTGAAGTAAAACCATTTCTGATGGTCTTTGCAAATTATTATGGAAAGGCATTACATACCACGTGACAGACTACTTATTTTAGTAAAGATACTTCATCTAGGTCAGCAGCTACATTTATAGTCACTACTTGATTAAGACTGTGATAATCCACAGTCATTCTCCAAAATCTATCTGATTTCTGCACAGGCCACATTGGTGAATTAAATGGATGTGTGATAGGTACCACCATCACTTCTTTCAAGACTTTAATGGTGGCAATAATCTTTGAAATTCCCCCTGGGTTACTGTCTTGGTAGGGAGGGGAAGTTCCAATAATTTTAACCCCATAGACATACTTCCATTTGTCAAATGTGTCTATTCCAGTTATACATTTAGAAATTGAGGAATAACTGCAAGGTAGGTCCATGGACGAGATGGACCCAATGTAATTTGAAATTTATGTAAGAGTATACTCCATCTATCATATATGCACTATGAGCCCCACATATAGCTTATGGTGATGTTGTTGGTTTCTTAGAAATTAGTGTCATTTCAGAGCCAGTGTTTAGTAATTTTTGAAAGATTTGGATATTTCCTTTTTTCACTGTATAGACATTGTAGTAAATGGCCACAGTCTTTTGGGGAAAACTTGGGAGAATATTTATAGTGAGGGCCTCTTTTGAGGCAAATTGCATCACATGCTTAAATAGGAAATATATAAGGATTAACATCTTTATCTGAAACTCAGTTTTATTGATTAATTTACCAATAGTGTGAACATTTCCTCCAAAATATACAGCTTGACTTTTCCAGTTGAAACTAAGGTCTGAGCCATTTCAAGGGCATCATCACTCAAACCCTGGTTCTTTGCAGACTTGCAGAATAATATTTATAATGACCGAGACCTGATATTAGAAACAATAAAATGAAAGCCAAAAGAATCATTCTCTTACAGACCAGAAAGCAGCTGATTATTATGACAAAGGTCTTTGCAGCCAGCAAAGGTCATCTTGTCACCTTTGTTCTAGCTGCAAATCCTTTTCAACGAGTTGCCTTTCGAAAGTTACTTAGGGCAATAGACCAAACATGTGCTTCCTGACTCTCTGAAAAGACGAAGCAGTAGTGAACCTAGATATTTTAAATATAAAAGCTGACAAATTTAGGTGAGCAAAATTCTCCACAGTGTTGTAAATGACATACTGGATAAAGGGTTAGTATCCAAAATCCAAAAAAAATTATCAAATTTAGTGCCCCCAAAACAATCTAGGTAAGAAATGGGCAGAAGAAAAGATTTTTTTCAAGGGAGACATTCATATTGTTAACAGACACATGAAAAGATACTCAACATTGCTCATTATCAGGGAAATATAAATCAAAACCACAGTGAGGTATCACCTCACACATGTGAGGATGGCTAAAATTAACAACACAAGAAACAACAAGTGTTGGCAAGGATGCAGAGAAAAGGGAACCCTCTTACCCTATTGGTGGAAATGTAAACTGGTGCAGCCACTCTGGAGAATAGTGTGGAGGTTCCTCAAAAAAGTTAGAACAATTCCACTGGTAGGTATTTACACAAAGGGTACAAAAATACATATTTGAAGGGGTACATGCACTCTGATGTTTATAGAAGCATTATTCAATAGTAACCAAACTATGGAGAGAGCCCAAATGTCCATCAAATGATGAATGGATAAAGAAGATGCAATATATACACAATGGAATATTACTCAGCCATCAAAAAGAATGAAATCTTCCCATTTGCAATGACATGGATGGAGCTAAGGTGTAAAGCTAAGTGAAATAAGTCAGAGAAAGACTAGTTTAGTCAGAGAAAGACTAGTTTAGTCAGAGAAAGACTAACTGAACTAAATCAGAGAAAGATAACATACGATCTCACTCATATGTGGAATTTAAGAGAGAAAACAACATATGGGAAGGGTTTTGGAAAAGAGAGAGAAAGAAATAAACTGTAAGAGACTCCTAACGATAGAGAAGAAACTGAGAGTTGATAGAGAGAGGTGGGTGGGGGGATGGGCTGGATGGGTGAAGGGTATTGAGGGCATTTGTTGTGATGAGCACTGGGTATTGTACGTAAGTGATGAATCTTTGAATTCTACTCCAGAAACAATACTGCACCATACGTTAACTAAGTAAAATTTTAGTTAAAAAAAGGAAAAAAGGTGACCAAGTGTGAGCAAGATGTTCTACAGTGTTTCCAAGTTATCAAAAAACTCAAATCCACACTTGATCCCTAAAGCCTAGTTGAAAACTGTATATTCATTTTTTCACCCCAGTGCCTATTTTATTGGTTCTGCAAATTACATCAACAGAGCTTGAGGGTCATTCTTCTCTATCTGATTGTATACTGTTACTGTTAATGAGCAAGGATATGGCTCAAAGTGGGTGAGAAGCAAAGAGCTTTGGAGAACCTACAAACTGGAAAACTTGACAAATAATTGACAGCTTAGCAAACTTTGCATGTGCTGTCCAGAAAAAGCTTGCTTCCCCAAGTACAGAGGCACAGCATTACTTTCCTGGGAGGAAAAGTGACTTTTGAAATTATGTGGTAGAAGCTTTCCCAGTTCAGATTGGACTGCCCATTCAAGGGAATAACTTTTTACAAGTCTCATTTGGAATCTTTGTTGCTAAAGTTCATTTGTCTAAGTTCTCTTTTAAGAATATTCTCGTTTCTAGTTCTAGATATTTTAAAATCTCCTTTTCTCTGATTTAATAGTAGATGCTAATACTGATATTTCACCTGATTAAATCTTAGATTTGACTTGCTTTTTGAAACTGCTTTCATGTATTTAAAAATAGTAAACATTGGTGATGTTACATTACTGGAACTTTTTTTCCTTCCAGTCTTCATCTCTGACCACTGTCACCAATTACAAAATACGAAATGAACAAAAAACAAGACTAGGAGAGTGAATTCTATGACATACCTGACATACCATGTACAGGATGTCATACTTTAAAAATCCATTTACAGGGACGCCTGGGTGGCTCAGTTGGTTGAGCAGCTGCCTTCGGCTCGGGTCATGATCCCGGCGTCCTGGGATCGAGTCCCACATCGGGCTCCTTGCTCGGCAGGGAGCCTGCTTCTCCCTCTGCCTCTGCCTTCCACTCTGTCTGCCTGTGCTCACTTTCGCTCGCACTCTCTCTCTGACAAATAAATAAAATCTTAAAAAAAAAAATAAATAAATAAATAAAAATAAAAATCCATTTACATTTTTAAGAGCCAGGATCACATTAGAATATTATGGGATATAGCTTTAGTAATTAGCTTCTATTGATTTTGAAAATGATAATCATTGAGACAATTTTTTATACCTAATTTTTTTCTTAATATTTTCCAGATAAATGTCTATATAATCTATATATAACTTTCAAATAATTCCATGTATTGGTGCATTCATTTCAAAATCACATATTCAATAGCTTTGGACCTATGCTCAATAATATTTGTCACATACAGTTCCATCTTAAGAAATTTCTTTCTTTTGGCTTAGTACTGTTAACAGTCATTTGACTTAGTACTGTTAACAGTCATTAGCAAGATCAACTTGCTACACACTTATAGAAATGCCTTAATATTCAGAATTTGAGGCATTGCAAAATGTCATTTACCTACTGAGGAGGAATCGGGATTTATTTTGGGGAAAAGAGAGAATCATCTTCAGGTGATAAATGGTAAAGCACTAATGGGAGGAGAGCCCAAGATACACATAGGCATTCATAGACAACCTTTTGGTTACATTGAATAGGTCTTGGTCTCTAAGTTCAAGCAAATGGAAACTTAAGTGAAGATGGAACTGAACAGGTGAGCTGTTAGTTGGAGAACACTTTGACAAGTATCTTGATCTCTGAGGTAGAAAACAGTAGATTTTGCACATGGTAGAATAGAACCAGTATAGATTCTCTAAGGGAATAAAACATTGGCTAGCTGTTAGAGGTACTTTCAATTAGGTTGAATCACATGAAATTAGTGATATTGGAAAATTTTTGTCTTAATAAAATTCAGCCTACTGACTACTGTGTTTTGATATTAACAAAGCATTTTTTTTTTAAAGCTTTCCAAGAATGAGATGATGAACTCTAACCCAAGATAGCTCCTTCAGCCCTAGTATATGGTTAATGGCTCAGTGTCACCTTAACTGGTGTGTCTTGCTGAGTGCTAATATAAAGGGCTCTAACTTTGGCTCCAACATGTCCAGTGTTTTCATCAGTGTCTTAGCTATAGCTAAACAAAGCAGACTTATTAAATTTAGAGGGAGCATGAATTAAGAAGTATAACTAATGCTGAGTTTAGACCACAAATGACCTCAGCTAACTGAATCTCAAGACTGATTCAAAAATTAAGTAAATAGCAATGGAGAGAGTTTTCGAAATTGAGATTTATTTAATTCACTGGCTTTTATTGAATTCCTACCATGTACTAGACACTGTTCAGGTTCTGGCTTTACAGTGATGAACAATTCTGTTAGGGTCCTGCTAAAAAAAAAAAAAAAAGACCTAACTACCCCTCACCAAAATGGGAATGGAGAAGAAAGATCCTCAATACAACATGTTCTTGGGAAAAAATCTGGAAGCTTTGATCATTAGGACCTTCAATGTCACAAACTTTCTGAATGTGTTAGGAATTATACTAAAATGGTTAAGAAAAAGAACCTGTGAAATCTTAAGATCTGTTGTCATAAATTCAGTGTTCAGCCCTTTGGGAAGTTATTTGCCCATAGTTTTCTGGGCCTTTCAGACAACCACAAGGGTCATTCAGGGGTGGTGTGGTGTGGGGTGGGGTGGATGGGAGGGATAGCATTATAAAAGGGATGCTGTTGACAAACTAGAGTGTACCTAGACAAGGGGAATTAGGACATCAGTGGATCTGGAAGTTATGTATTTTAAGAAATAACTGAAGGAACTATAGAAAAATACATACTAGTGGGAGACATGCTAATTGCCTTCAAATATTTGAAGAGCTGACAAGTAGACAGGAAAGGAGCTTATTCTTTGTTGCTTCACTTAGCAGAAATAGCATAAAGCAATGAAAATTTCAGGAAGAGAAATTTTTTATTTGGTATCATAATGACACTTCTCAGATAGAGAAGCTGTCCATTACTGGGACACATGGTGCTTGAGGTAGTGAGCTTTCTGTTTTGGAACTATTTAACCAGAGACTGGTTGATTTCTTAGCCAGGGGCAGTAAGACAGCATTCATGTATTGAATAAGAGGTAGGAGGAGGTGTCTTGGTAGTGTATTTTCACCTCCATACCTGTGATTCTTGTGGTGTAAATTAATGTGTTTATGTGGAGATGTGGGTACTGTATAGGTTTTTTTTTTTTAAATCCCCAAAGGAAAAAAGACCAGTTTAAACTGGATTTAGTGGTAGGTTACCTCCAAATTTTTAGGACCTGTCTAACAGTTGGAGAGTCATTACAAATTAGGTAGAGAAATGCTAGGAAGGGGTGAGGAGTGGGCCATGAGACTATTCCAACTGGTTTTATGTCTATGACCATAACTGGGTGCAGGCAAGCCTCCAGTAGAAGAAGGTGAGATTTTATTCCAGTTACCAATCCTAGACTCTGAGGGTGGGGGTGGGGGTACTGGTTGGGACTGTTGGTTGCATATGTAGAAACCCCAACTTAGATTGCCTTAAACTAAAAAGATATTTACTGACTCATATAACTAAAAAGTCCAGGGGTTGATCTGACTTTAGGCATGACTTAATCCAGATGCTCCAACCATCTGTCTCCCTTCTTCCCTTCTTTTTGTTTTCCTCTGTGGGCTTACATCTGCCATCTAGAAGGGTGCCTGAAAGGGTAGATATCTAACAAAGATTTGCTGAATGCATACATGAATGAACCTGCCTGCTTGGCAACCCCAGATAAAGGTCCCATAGCCAAAGTTCTAGATAGACTTAAGTTTGGCCGTCCTTACACATTTGCTTGACTTTAAACCAATTGCTAGTGATGGGGAGGGGGGACACACAGATTGATTGGGCCATTAGGCTGGACTGACTAGACCTGAGAGTTAGCAATATCTGGTTGCATTTTATTCTCTGTCTTTTCTGTAGGCTCATTAAGGGGAAAGGGAAGGCCCTCTTACTTTTTTTTTTTTTTTTTACATCCCCATGGACACTAGTACTAAGTGCATTGTTTTTAGTCATAAAGTGTTTATTCTTTTTCTTTAATCCATAATGAATCTAATAAGCAAAGGTACTTAAAGGTAATTAAGGTAAAGGTAATTAAAAGATTAAAATTGAATGACTGTTTCCTTCAAGAGGAATAATTTTCATGGAAAAGCTTTATCTTTCCATTTAGGGTATCTGACTTCTATCCCTGGAACAAAATTAAGGAATGATTAATTTTTTTTTAATATTTTCACACAATTTTTAGCTTCTTTATAGGAATAGGCTGGGCTCTGTGGATACTAGAAAGTGGTACAGAAAATGAACTTGAGTAAATAAAGAGAACTTGGCAAGTAGGATTATTTTTAAATGTTTTACGGAGCCAGCCACCCTGGCCTCAGGCCACCCCACCCCCTTCTGCTGCTGGAAAGTGGAATCAGTGGGTTCTTCTTTTAAACCTGTGGGGAGCTGAATGAATACTGGAATGTTTCAGTGATTTGGACTGCAAGAATATGATGGGAAATATCCTGATACAGTGTTTAGGGGACTATGTTTTTCTAAGAGCAGAAGGAAATGATTCTTTTCCCTCGGAGAATGCTTCCATTTTATATTTGAAATGTTCTTGCAATGAAGCAACAGAACTACAGTCTGTGTGGATTCTTTTTCCTTCCAGTCTAATTTTCTTTTTAAATTTATTTTCAGCGTAACAGTATTCATTGTTTTTGCACCACACCCAGTGCTCCATGCAATCCGGTCTAATTTAACAGAAAACAGAAATATACTCATGTTTGGTGGAAATTAAGTATAGTTGCAGTGTATTTATTCTACCTGGTCACTCTTTAGGGTTTTTTTTTTTTTAAGATCTTATTTATCTGAGTGAGAGACAGAGACAGAGATAGTGACAGAAAGCACCAGCGGGGAGGAGAGAGAGAAGCAGGCTCCCCACTGAGCAGGGAGCCAGACTTGGGATTCTATCCCAGAACGCTGGAATCATGACCTGAGCCAAAGGCAGATGCTTAACTAAGTGAACCATTCAACTGCCCCCACTCTTTAGTTTTTTAATCGTGTTCTTCCCATGTCATTATTACAGTATTCTCTGATACTGTAAGATACATGATGATAGAAAAAAACCCAAACAAACCATGAGACTGACACCTCTAATGAAAACAGGCCTGTCATTATTTTATAGGCAGAGCTGATGTTGGAGTAAGAATCAACAGAGACTACATTGATAAATACAACTCTAGCATTGAAAATGAGCAGATATTAAACATCATTTTACTTGTGTATATATTTATCTTTTGTTGAATCTTGTCTTTCTCTGTCAGCTTCTCATAATTGAAATCAGATAACTGTTGGAGGGAATGAAAACGAGGATAACATGGTACTGCTGTATAACCAGAACATGTTGAGAGAGTTTTATGACCGTACTTTATTTGTATTCTCTATTTATATGATGGCTACAGATGTTACCATTATTCTCACCTATTAAGGCAGATGACATTTGTGGTAGAACACATGTATGTAATTAACTACTTGCAAATACTGTATTTTATAGCTAGATGGAAAAGTCTACTTAATTGGTCTAAGTATCTTATAATTTTCTGTTCAAAAGTCTGATTATCTAAAGAATATCAGAAGCACTACTACCAAAAGAACTGAACAGGTTAAAGGCATGACTAATGGTTTGACAAATAATCTTACCTTAAGGAGCAGAGAAGTCTGTCTAGGAGATTGACTGAGCAGATTGCTTGTTCCAGCCTTCCACTTTTATGCTTGTAGTGTTTTGTAAGGGCTGTCAAATGACACTTTCCACTTGAGGAAATCATAGCTTAGTGCCTTCAGAATCTCTACAATAACCACTTGGGTATTCAAATATTTTTCTAGCTGGGTTTTAAGCTGTAAGTGCAATAGGTGGTAAAGAGCAAAAGGAACATTTAATAAACTTGAACATTTGTTTTTTAGCTTCTCTTTGAGAATTTTTATTGCAATTCTGAACATTAGATGCATTATGGTAAATTTTAGTAAATAGAAAACATTCCTTTGAACCATTGTTTAATTTTTGAATCATTCAGATATCCACCTTTCTCATATAGGCTAAAACCAACACATTGCCATTTGAAACTTCAGTGATCTCCTACTAAATTGTGCTAAACAATGAAAATTTAGTCAATATCCTTTAGCATTCTTCTTGCTTAGTATAGCATTCCTCTTGCTTAGTAACTTGATTCATTTGTGGCTTTCTGATGTCAACCTGATGGATTTTGCATAATTTGAGTGCCTATGCATCTTTTAGAAGGAAGGCTTGTTTTCCAGAATGCATTAATATTGTCACACATTGTGTCCAGAGATATTAATGTGCACTCTTAGAATTTCACCCAGTTTAGTTCTGGATGTCAGAATTTGATTTATGTATAGACAGTGTGGACGGTCCCTTGTGGATATTATATGAGGGCCATAGGAAAGCCCTGTCCAGGAATCTCTTCCATTTCTAGGGTACAGGAAATTCCACTTTGTGATATTTGCTACTTTTTAAGCATTGTGTTCTTTGGCTAATCTTCTTTTAAAACTACAAAAACTTAGTAGGAAGTAATTTCTCTCAGTTGTATTTGTTTTGTTATGGAAACACATACCATCTTGTTTAGTACTGTAAAGTAAAGAAAAAGTATAGTTTTGCTGAAGGCAAATTCAAGTTCCTTCAAAATTTATGCTAATGGTCAATTAGCATGTGAAAGATCTTTTTCAGAACTACTGGCTTTCTTATTTATGTTTCTAATTACTTCTGTTTCTGATTAACCAAAACAATATGTTACAAAACAGTAAGCACAAAACCAGAATGATCCCAGTGTTGCAAAAAAAATAAATAAATAATAAAGTAGGTTACAGATACTGCACATTGATATAGATTGATCCCCCCTTTTTTCCCCCAAATAAAATAAAATACAACTTAATTATCTGAGATAGATTAAGCTTTGGGTGGACAGTAATAGAAATAATAATACATGGTATACTAGTCAAAGAGTAGCATTTCTAAAATAATCGAAAGCATGTACATATTAGAAACTTCTGTCTTTTAGATATACAGAATAACTCAATCACTCTATGACAGTATATCAATTTTCTCGTAGAGATCAGTTATGAAAATAATATTAATTTGTGGCTTGACAGGGGTGGCTGTGAATTGAGGTTGAAGCACTGAGGGGTAATGATGATGTTATCTCTGGCCTAGAGTGGTCCTGGCCTGAAGTGGAGGAGAGTGACACTATGGTGTGCTCTTGATGGGGTTGGGGGTGAAGGCAGGGTTCATGAGAATGGTGATGTCTGGTGACCAGTGAGTAGAAATAGAGTTATGCCTAATGCTGGCTTTTATTGTCTGGACTATTTTGCTGGATTCTTTAGAAAAATGAGAGAATAATTTGCTTACTGACAAACAGATGCTACACAGGATTCATTTGAAATAAGGACAGATAAGGGGTTCCACTGTGTAATGGTTAGCACTCTGGACTCTGAAATAAGGACAGATCAGCTATGAAATTGAGCAACAATACAAGTTTATATAAAAGCAATCATAGAATAGTAAATATTAAAAAATGTTCCTATTATTGGGGCGCCTGGGTGGCTCAGTTGGTTAAGCAGCTGCCTTCGGCTCGGGTCATGGTCCCGGCGTCCTGGGATCGAGTCCCACATTGGGCTTCTTGCTCGGCGGGAAGCCTCCTTCTCCCTCTGCCTCTGCCTGCCACTCTGTCTGCCTTAAAAAAAAAAAAAAATGTTCCTATTAATAAATAAACGTATGTCCTGTTGACTGTTATTTTTTCTCTGTGGTTTGGGATGGACCATTACTTCCTTTCCCCCGGACTCCTATTATTGTTAGTGGTGTGCCTAGTATGGACACCAGAGGGAAATGTACCAGAAGGTTTGCAGTGGTTATCTTTGGATAGAAACATTATGGGTGATTTTTATTATCTTTATTTTTGCTTTTCTCCATTTTCCAGATTTTCTGTCATAAACATTAGTACTTTTGTAGTATGTAAAAAAAAAAAAGGTGTAATAGTAGCGGGATATTTTGATCTCAACATGAACAGCGTGAACGTGTTCAGTCTAGTTCTGCCAGCCAAGGAGGCCGCTGCTTTTGCACAAGTTGTACTAGTGAGAAGACAGAGTTACATCTTCATAAATATGTCAAATCCCTCTCCACTACTCTAATTGTTTCCCTAAAGGGTTGAAACTGTTAAATTATCAAATGCTTAATTTCCTGCAAGGAGTATTTTACTTACTATGTAGGACTATTATAAAACAAACATGTTTTATAATTTGTATTAGAAACCTAGCACATTTGTAAAAGACCATCTCTCTGAAAATTTTATTTAGAATTTTAATTAATTAATTAATTTATATAATTTTATTAACAAATACAACATGCACATAAGCTTTCTTTTTATTTTCATTGCTATGCAGCATAGCATTGGGATTGGTGACTCTTATAGCCAGTTGGCTGCTTTCCACATGGCTTTGTGGTTCTTGGAGGGGACACTGTGAGCAGTCTCTGCACAGTAAGATCTGTTGCACATCAGGAGCACTTCAAACTCCTTGATGTTGTGAACAAGGAACTTCCAGAAGCCACTGGGCACTATGTGTTTTGTGTTTTTGTTCCTGTAACCAGTGTTGGACCTCAAGATCTGGCCCTTGAATCTTCTGTGCAACCTACTGTCAGTGCCTCTAGGTTTCCACCCATTGCACTTAATTTTGACATATTGGTCTCACTGGGGCTGGATGAACTTCTTGGTCCTCTTTTTAACAATCTTGGGCTTCATCAGAGGTCTGAGGGCAGTGATGATGCTGAGTAGAAGATGTCAGCCACTTCTGCAGGCAGCACTAAAGAAGAATGGTTTATAACTTTCTTTC
Organism: Mustela nivalis; assembly: GCF_964662115.1. Lineage (NCBI taxonomy): Eukaryota > Metazoa > Chordata > Mammalia > Carnivora > Mustelidae > Mustela > Mustela nivalis. The sequence continues at coordinate 82,386,746 of NC_139020.1, forward strand.
TTTTTTACTTACTAATTTATTTATTATTTTTCTTTTTTTTTTTTCAATTAAATTCAGTTAGTCAAATGTATGCATCATTAGTTTTTGGTGTAGTGTTCAGTGATCATTAGGTGCCTATAACACCCAGTGTGTATCACATCACGTGCCCTTCTTAATCTCCATCGCTGGATTACCTCATCCCACACCCCCCTCCCCTCCAGCAACCCTCAGTTTGTTTCCCTGAGTCAAGAGTGTCTCATGGTTTGGCTTCCTCCCTGATTTCTTCCCATTCAGTTTTCTCTCCCCTCCGCTCCCCTGTGATCCTCTGCACTATTCCTTATATTTCACATATGAGTGAAACCATATGATAATTGTCTTTCTCCAACTGACTTACTTCACTTAGCATAATACCCTCCAGTTCCATCCATGTTGATATATAAATGGTAGGTATTTTTGATGGCTGAGTAACATTACATTGTATATATGAATCACATCTTTATCCATTTATCTGTTGAAGGACATCTTAGCTCCTTCCAGTTTGGCTATTCTGGAACATTGGGGTACATGTGCCCCTTCTTTTCCCTGCATCTGTATTTTTGGGGTAAATACCCAGTAGTGCAATTGCTGGGTTGTAGGGTAGCTGTATTTTTAACTTCCTGAGGAACCTCCATACTGTTTTCTAGAGTGACTGTACCAGCTTGCATGCTCCACCAGCATCCTTGCCAATATTTGTTGTTCCCTGACCTGTTAATTTTAACCATTCTGTCTGGTGTAAGGTGGTCTCCTGTTGTGGTTTTGATTTGTATTTTCTGGATGGCAAGTGACGTGGAGACTTTTCTCATGTGTCTGTTGGCCATTTGTATGTCCTCTTTGGGGAAGTGTCTGTTCACATCTTCTGCCCGTTTCTTGACTGGATTATTTGTTTTTGGGGTGTTGAGTTTGAGAAGTTCTTTATAGATCTTGGATACCAGTCCTTTATCTGTAGTGTCATTTGCAAATATCTTCTCCTATTCCGTGTGCTGCCTCTTAGTTTTGTGCACTGTTTCCTTTGCTATGCAGAAGCTTTAGATCTTGATGAAGTCCCAAAAGTTAATTTTTTCTTTTGTTTCCCTTGCCTTTGGAGATGTGTCTTGAAAGAAGTTGTTGTGGCTGATGTCAAAGAGATTACTGCCTATGTTCTCCTCCAGGATTTTGATGGATTCCTGTCTCACATTGAGGTCTTTCATCCATTTTGAGTTAATCTTTATGTGTAAGAAAATGTTCAAGTTTCATTCTTCTGTATATAGCTGTCCAGTTTTCCCAGCACCATTTATTGGAGAGACTATCATGTTTCACTTGGATATCTTTTCCTGCGTTGTTGAAGATTATTTCAACACAGAGTTGAGGGTCCATATCTGGGCTCTCTGTTCTGTTCCTCTGACCTATGTATCAGTTTTTGTGCCAGTACCATGCTGCCTTGATGAACACAGCTTTGTAATATAGCTTGAAATCAGGCAATGTGATGCCCCAGCTTGGTTTTTCTTTTTCAACCTTTCCTTGGTGATTCAGGGTCTTTTCTGGTTCCATACCAATTTTAATATTGTTTGTTCCAACTCTGTGGAAAATGTCAATGGTATTTTGATACAGATTGCATTGAATGTGTAGATTGCTCTGGGCAACATAAACATTTTCATGATGTTTATTCTTCCATTCCATGAGCATGAAATGTTTTTTCATCTCTTTGTGTCTTACTCAATTTCTTTCATAAGTATTCTGTAGTTTTCAGAGTATAGATCCTTTACCTCTTTGGTTAGGTTTATTCCTAGGTGTCTTATAGTTTTTAGTGCAATTGTAAGTGGGATCAATTCCTTAATTCTTCTTTCTCTAGTTATATCATTGGTGTATAGAAATGCAACTGATTATTGTGCATTGATTTTGTATCCTGCCATGGTGCTGAATTCTTGTATGAGTTCTAGCAATTTTGGGGTGGAGTCTTTTGGATTTTCCACATAAAGAATCATGTCATCTGTGAAGAGTGAGAGTTTGACTTCTTCTTTGCCAATATGAATACCTTTTATTTCTTTTTGTTGTCTGATTGCTGAGGCTAAGAATTCTAGTACTAATATTAAATAATAGTGGTGAGAGTTGGCATTTCAGTCGTGTTCCTGATCTTAAGGGAAAACTTCCCTTTTTTTTATAAATTATTTTTTAGTTTTTTTAAATTTATTTTTTATTTATTTTCAGCATAACAGTATTCATTATTTTTGCACCACACCCAGTGCTCCATGCAATCCGTGCCCTCCATAATACCCACCACCAGGCTCCCCCAACCTCCCACCCCCTGCCCCTTCAAAACCCTCAGATTGTTTTTCAGAGTCCATAGTCTCTCATGGTTCACCTCCCCTTCCAATTTCCCCCAACTCCCTTCTCCTCTCTAACTCCCCATGTCCTCCATGCTATTTGTTATGCTCCACAAATAAGTGAAACCATATGATAATTGACTCTCTTTGCTTGACTTATTTCACTCAGCATGATCTCTTCCAGTCCCGTCCATGTTGCTAAATTTTTTTAAAATTTATTTTCAGCGTAACAGTATTCATTGTTTTTGCACCAAACCCAGTGCTCCATGCAATCTGTGCCTTCTCCAATACCCACCACCTGGTTCCCCCAGTCTCCCAGCCCCTGCCCCTTCAAAACCCTCAGATTGTTTTTCAGAGTCCATAGTCTCTCATGGTTCACCTCTCCTTCTAATTTCCTTCAACTCCCTTCTCCTCTCTACTCCTCTCCTTGTACTCCATGCTATTTGTTATGCTTCACAAATCAGTGAAACCATATGATAATTGACTCTCTCTGCTTGACTTATTTCACTCAACATAATCTCTTCCAGTCCCATCCATGTTGCTACAAAAGTTGGGTATTCGTCCTTTCTGATGGAGGCATAATACTCCATAGTGTATATGGACCACATCTTCCTTATCCATTCGTCCATTGAAGGGCATCTTGGCATCTTGGTTCTTTCCGTAGTTTGGCGACTGTGGCCATTGCTGCTATAAACATTGGGGTACAGATGGCCCTTCTTTTCACTACATCTGTATCTTTGGGGTAAATACCCAGGAGTGCAATTGCAGGGTCATAGGGAAGCTCTATTTTTAATTTCTTGAGGAATCTCTACACTGTTCTCCAAAGTGGCTGCACCAAGTTGCATTCCCACCAACAGTGTAAGAGGGTTCCCCTTTTCCACATCCCCTCCAAATACAGAAAGGGAAATTAGAGAATCAATTCCGTTTACTATAGCACCAAGAACCGTAAGATACCTGGGAATAAACCTAACCAAAGAGGTAAAGGATCTGTACTAGAGGAACTACAGAACACTCATGAAAGAAATTGAAGAAGACACAAAAAGATGGAAGACCATTCCATGCTCTTGGATCGGAAGAATAAACATTGTTAACATGTCTATACTGCCTAGAGCAATCTATACTTTTAATGCCATTCTGATAAAAAATTCCACTGTTATTTTTCAAAGAGCTGGAGCAAATAATCCAAAAATTTGTATGGAATCAGAAGAGACCCCAAATGCTAAGGAAATGTTGAAAAACAAACATAAAACTGGGGACATCACGCTACCTGATTTCAAGTTTTACTACAAAGCTGTGATCACCAAGACAGCATGGTACTGGCATAAAAACAGACACATAGACCAGTGGAACAGAGTAGAGAGCCCAGATATGGACCTGAAACTCTATAGTCAAATAATCTTTGACAAAACAGAAAAAAATATCCAGTGGAAAAAAGACAGCCTGTTCAATAAATGGTGCTGGGAAAACTGGACAGCTATATGTAGAAGAATGAAACTCGACCATTCTCTTACACCATACACAAAATAAACTCAAAATGGATAAAAGACCTCAACGCGAGACAGGAATCTATCAGAATCCTAGAGGAGAATATAGGCAGTAACCTCTTCGATATCAGCCACAGCAACTTCTTTCAAGATATGTCTCCAAAGGCAAAGGAAACAAAAGTGAAAATGAACTTTTGGGACTTCATCAAAATCAAAAGCTTCTTCACAGCAAAGGAAACAGTCAAGAAAACAAAGAGGCAACCCACGCAATGGGAGAACATATTTGCAAATGACAGTACAGACAAAAGGTTGATATCCAGGATCTATAAAGAACTTCTGAAACTCAACACACACAAAACAGATAATCATATCAAAAAATGGGCAGAAGATATGAACAGACACTTCTCCAATGAAGACATACAAATGGCTATCAGACACATGAAAAAATGTTCATCATCACTAGCCATCAGGGAGATTCAATTTAAAACCACATTGAGATACCACCTTACACCACTTAGAATGGCCAAAATTAGCAAGACAGGAAACTTCTCAGTTTTTACTCATTGAGAATAATATTTTCTGTGGGCTTTTCATAGATGGATTTTTATTACATTGAACTATGTTCCTTCTATCCCTATACTTTGAAGAGTTTTGATCAAAGAAAGGATGCTGTAATTTGTCAAATGCTTTTTCAGCATCTATTGAGAGTATCGCATGGTTCACATTCTTTTATAAATGTATCGCATTGATTGATTTGCAGATGTTGAACCAACCTTGCAGCCCAGGAATAAATCCCACTTGGTCATGGTGAATAATCCTTTTAATGTACTGTGGGATCCTACTGGCTAGTATTTTGGTGAGAATTTTTGTAGCTGTGTTCATCAAGGATATTGGTCTCTAATTCTCTTTTTTGTTGGGGTCTTTGTCTGGTTTTGGGATCAAGGTTATTTTGGCCTCATAAACTGAGTTTGGAAGTTTTCCTTCCATCTCTATTTTTCGCAACAGTTTCAGGAGAATAAGAATTAATTCTTCTTTGAATGCTTGGTAATATTCCCCTGGGAAGCCAGCTGGCCCTGGGCTCCTGTTTGTTGGGAGATTTTTGATGACTGCTTCAATCTCCTTACTGGTTATGGGTCTGTTCAGGTTTTCTATTTCTTCCTGGTAGTTTTGGTAGTTTATACGTCTCTAGGAATGCATCCGTTTCTTCCAGATTGTCAATGTGGCTGGTGTATAGTTGCTCATAATATGTTCTTATAATTGTTTGTATTTCTTTGGTGTTGGTTGTGATCTCTCCTTTCATTCATGATTTTATTTATTTGTATCCTTTCTCTTTTCTTTTTGATACGTTTGGCCAGGGTTTTATCAATCTTAATAGTTCTTTCAAAGAGCCAACTCTTAGTTTCATTGATTTGTTCTGTTGTTTTTTTGGTTTCTATTTCATTGATTTCTCCTCTGATCTTTATAATTTTTTTTTCCTGTGAGTTTAGGCTTTTTTTGCTGTTCTTTGTCCAACTCCTTTAGGTGCAGGGTTAGGTTGTGTATTTGAGACCTTTCTTGTTTCTTGAGAAAGGCTTGTATCTCTATATATTTTTCTCTCAGGACTGCCTTTGCTGTGTCCCACAGATTTTGAACCATTGTGTTTTCATTATCATTTGTTTATATGAATTTTTTCAATTCTTCTTTAATTTCCTGGTAGACCCATTCATTCTTTAGAAGGATCCTCTTTAGTCTCCATCTACTTGGGCTCTTTCCAACTTTCCTCTTGTGATTGAGTTCTAGCTTCAGAGCATTGTGGTCTGAAAGTATACAGGGAATGATCCCAATCTTTTGGTATCGGTTGGGACCTGATTTGTGGCCCAGGATGTGATCCATTTTGGAGAATGTTCCATGTGCACTAGAGAATAATGTGTATTCTGTTGCTTTGGAATGGAATGTTTTGAATATGTCTGTGATGTCCATCTGGTCCAGTGTGTCATTTAAGGCCTTTGTTTCCTTGTTGATCTTTTGCTTGGATGATCTGTCCATTTCAGTGTGTGGGGGTGTTAAAGTTCCCTACTCTTATTGTATTATTGTTGATGTGTTTCTTTGATTTTATTATTAATTGGCTTATGTAGTTGGCTGCTCCCACGTTAGGGGCATAGATATCTAAAATTGTTAGATCTTCTTGTTGGACAGACCCTTTGATGATGATTCAGTATCCTTCCTTATCTCCTACTGTAGTCTTTGGCTTAAAATCTAATTGATCTGATATAAGGATTGCCACCCCAGCTTTCTTTTGATGTCCATTAGCATGGTAAATTATTTTCCACCCCCTCTCTTTAAATCAGGAGGTGTCTTTGGGTCTAAAATGAGTTTCTTGTAGGCAGCATATTGATGGGTTTTGTTTTTTTTATCCATTCTGATACCCTGTGTCTTTTGATTGGGGCATTTATTTCATTTACATTCAGAGTAACTATTGAAAGATATTAATTTAGTGCCATTGTATTGCCTGTAAGGTGACTGTTACTGTATATTGTCTTTGTTTCTTTCTCATCTACTACTTCTAGGCTTTCTCTTTGGTTAGAGGACCCCTTTCAATATTTCCTGTAGAGCTGGTTTGGTGTTTGCAAATTCTTTTAGCTTTTGTTTGTTCTGGAAACTTTTTACCTCTCCTTCTGTTTTCAATGGTAGCCTAGCTGGATATAGTATTCTTGGCTGCATATTTTTCTCATTTAGTGCTCTGAATATATCATGCCAGTTCTTTCTGGCCTGCTAGCTCTCTGTGGATAAGTCTGATGCCAATCTAATATTTTTACCATAACCATTTTTACTTACTGTCCCAGGCTGCTTTCAGGATTTTCTCTTTATCACTAAGACTTGTAAGTTTTACTATTAGATGATGGGGTGTGGACCTATTTTTATTGATTTTGAGAGGGTTCTCTGTGCCTCCTGGATTTTGATGCTTGTTCCCTTTGCCATATTAGGGAAATTCTCTACAATAATTCGCTCTGATAAACCTTCTGCCCCACTCTTTTTTTCTTCTGGAATCCCAATTATTCTAATATTGTTTCATCTTATGGTATCACTTATCTCTCGAATTATACCCTCGTGGTTGTTTGTCTCTCTTTTGCTCAGCTTCTTTATTCTCTGTCATTTGGTCTTCTATATCATCAATTCTCTCTTCTGCCTCATTTATCCTAGCAGTAAGAGCCTCCATTTTTGATTGCACCTCATTAATAGCTTTTTTGATTTCAGCTTGGTTAGATTTTAATTCTTTTATTTTTCTAGAAAGGGCTTTTATTTCTCCAGACAGGGTTTCTTTGATATCTTCCATGCCTTTTTCGAGCCTGGCTAGCACCTTGAGAATCGTCATTCTGAACTCTAGATCTGACATATTACCAATGTCAGTACTGATTAGGTCCCTAGTCTTTGGTACTGCCTGCCTGTTTTTTTTTTTTTTTTTTGTGGTTTTTCTGCCTTGTCATTTTATCCAAATAAGAGTATATGAATGAGTGGATAAAAATACTAAAAGTTTGGCAAAGATCCCAGAAAAATGTGCCTTAACCAAATCAGAAGAGACCTCAAGTCGGGGGGAGATGAAAAGGGATAAAAATAAGTGAAAAAATTAAAAAAAGAAAAAATATATATTAGATTGGTGAATAGAACAGAACTACCCACTTTATTTTGGGTGTATTTTGGTCTCTTAGAAGAAACTACCTCTCAAAACTTTAAGGAACGAAAAACTTACACATGTACAAAAATAAGGGTAAACATAGTGAAGGGATGGAATATAACTGTAAAGATGAAAATTAAAAAAAATTCTAAAAAAGGAGTTAATAAGTTGGTTGGGAAAATAAAAAAAAAGTGGAGAAAATTTGCTCAGGCTGGAGACTAGAACAAAAACCTGTACTAGATTTATGTTATATTTTGATCTATTAGATGAAGTTGTATCCCAAAATTTTTTAGATGATAAAACCCTATATGTATACAAAAGATAAAGTTATGTGCTCATGAAGGATAAACTATGACTATAATAATGAAGGTTTAAAAAGATTTTTTTAAAGAAAGCTATTGTTAAGATAAACTACTTAAAAACGTTAAAAGACGAAAGAGGAAAAGTTAAAAAAAATTAGAATCAGAAAAAAATAAAATTAAGAAAATTTAATTAACTTTGCAAGACCAAAAAATCATGGGGAGAAAGCCGTGAATTCCTTGCTTTGCTTTCCTCTCCTCTTGAGTTCTGCTGTTGTCCTTGATTAGTGAGCTTGGCCTTGGCTGGGTGTTCTTACTCATCTTCTGGGGAGGAACCTGTTATAGTGATTCTTAAATGTTTTTCCTGAGGCAGAATTGCGCCACCCTTGCCAGGGGCCGGGCTAAGTAATCTGCTCTGGTTCACTCCTGGGAGCTTTTGTTTCCTGAATACTTTCCGTAGAGCTCTGGAGGACAGGAATGAAAATGGCAGCCTCCCAGTCTCCGGCCTAGAGGACTAAGAGCTTGGGACCCTACTCCTCATTGCGCCCTCAGAGAAAGGCACTTATCACTCACATCTCCCTGGTCTCTGGCTGCACTCCTAGCTCACCAGGCTTGTGACCAAGTATTTTTGTCTCTAGCACGCAGCCCCATTTGGAGTTTCCAAACCCAGCAGATTCCTGCCAGTCTGCTCTTCTGGTGGGTCTCCCTGGATCTGCTACTTGTGGGGTCCCTGCTCAAAGAGAAGTGGCCTGACTGTGTCATAGATTACAGTTTAAGGTAAGCCCGAGCTGAGAGCTCACTCCTCAGCTCCGTCTCTGTAGCCGGCTTCCCCACTCTAATATCTGTGAGCTCTGCTACACTCAGGCACCCCCAATCCTTCTGTGACCCCGTGGGATCTGAAACCAAGCTGTCCCTGTGAGGGCTCCACCCCCACTTAGCCTCTGGAGCGATGTCCCTCAGTGGAGCAGACTTTTAAAAGTTCTGGTTTTGTGCTCCCCTGCTCCACCACTTGCCAGGAGACAGCTCTTCCCCCTACAGTCTATCTTCCCATCTCTTCGGATTCACTTCTCCGCACGTTCTACCTTTCAGAAAGTGGTTGATTTTCTATTTCTAGAATTGCTGCTCCTCTTCTCTGTGATCTCCTGTTGGATTTGTAGGTGTTTGGAATGGTTTGATAACTATCTAACTGAACTCCTGTGACCTGATGTCATCTCAGTCTGCTACTCCTCCATCATCTTGACTCAAATTCAGGTATTCTATTGTTTTAGGATGGAATGTTCTGTGTGTATCTGTGAAGTCCATCTGATCCAGTTTATCATTCAAAGCCCTTGTTCTTTTTGTTGATATTCCGCCTAGATGATCTGTCTATTGCTTTGAGTTTGGTGTTGAAGTTCCTGCTTTAATGTATTGTTATCGGTGTGTTTCTTTACTTTGATTATTAATTGTTTTATATCACTGGCTGCTCTCATGTTGGGGCCATAAATATTTAGAATTGCTAGACCTTCTGTTGCGTAGATCTTTTAAGTATAATATAGTGTCTCTCTACATTTCTTACTATAGTCTTTGGTTTAAAATTTAATTTGTCTGATATGAGGATTGCTACCCCAGCTTTCTTTTGAGGTCAACTAGGTTGGTAAATGGTTCTCCACCCCCTCACTTTCTGTCTGGTGGTGTCTTTAGGTCTAAGTGAGTCGCTTGTAGACAGCAGATGGATGGGGCTTGCTTTTCATCCAATCTGTACCTTTTGTCTTTTGATTGTAGTGTTCAGCCCATTTACATTCAGAGTAACTATTAAAAGATATGAATTTAGTGCCATTGTATTGCCTGTAAAGTCCTTGTTTCTGTAGATTGTCTCTGTTTCTTTCTGATCTATATTTCTTTTGGGGTCTCTCTTTGCTTACAGCATCTCCTTTAATTTTTCTTGCTGGGCTGGCTTGGTAGAATATATTCTTTCAGTTTCTGTTTGTCCTGGAAGCTCTTTATCTCTCCTTCCATTCTGAATAACAGCTTAAGTGGACAAATTATTCTTGGTTGCATGTTCTTCTCATTTAATATCCTGACTATATCATGCTGGCTCTTTCTGGCCTGCCAGGTTTCTGTGGATAGTTCTGATGTTATTCTGATGTTCCTCCCTCCATACATTAGGAGCCTCCTCTACAGAGATGCTCTTGGGATATCTTCTTTTTCTCTAAAATCTGCAAGTTTTGCTATTATATTTTGGGGTGTTTATCTATTTTATTGATCTGGGAGGGGTCCTCTCTTTCTCTTGGACTTGAATGCCTTTTTCCTTCCCCAGATTAGGGAAGTTCTTAGCTATGATTTGCCCAAATATACCTTCTGGCCCTTTCTCTCTACCCACTTAGGCACCCAAATAATTTTTTTCTTTTCAGAGCGTCATTAAATTCTCAGAGCCTTTCTTCATTAGCTCTGAGTTGTCTTTCTCTCTTTTCCTCTTTTTTTTCTCCTTTCCATCAGTCTGTTCTTCTAGATCACTTATTCTTTCTTCTATCTCATTTGTCCTAGCTGTTCGAGCATCCAATTTAGACTGCATCTCATTCATAGTGTTTTTAAGTTTGGCCTGATTGGATCTCATTTCTGCCCCTAGAGATTCTGCACTATCATTTATACTTTTTTTCAAGCCTAGCTATTTTATAATTTTTATCCTGAATTCCATCTCTGACATATTAGTTATATTCATATTGATTAGCTCTGTGGCAGAGAACTTACCTCTAGTTCTTCCTTTTGTAGTGAATTTCTCCTTCTAGTCATTTTGCCCTGAGAAGGATAGGTGAGCAAGTGAGCAGAGTCCAAAATATCAACCATGACCCAAACAAAATACACCCTGACAAATCCAAAGTGGTTAGAAACCAAAACAAAATCAAACAAAAAACAAGTTAGAACAAATAAGAAAAAGGAAAAAAAAAAAAAGAAAAGAAAAAAAAAATGAGGGATGGGGAGAAGAGAGTGTATAATCTTGCAGGGTGGACAAATCAGGGTGATCCACTTTTTCCTGAGTGAGTTTTGGTCTGTGTGTTAGAAGACACTACCTCCCAAAATTGCAAAGAAAGCAAAACTTATCTATATACAAAAAATAAAACTGAATAGAGTGAAAAAAAGGAATAAAATAAAGCATATATCTATTAAATGTAGATGTAAAAAATTAAAGTTAAAAAGTGACTTAGAAACACAAGTTAAAATAAGAAACCGGTTGAAACAGAAAAAAGGTAAAAAGAAAAAATGGAAAATTTAAGACTAAAAGATAAATGAATTGTGAGAAAAAACCTCATGCTCAATATACTGTTTTCCCCTGGTGCTGGCATTTTATAATCCCACGTGATCCATAAGCCCTTTGTCCACCTGTTCTTCCAGTGGGTCTTCTGGGAAAAGGGCCTGCTGGGTTGCTTCTCAGATGTCTTTGTGTGGATGGAGTTGCTCCACCTCTTGCTGGGGGGCTGGGCTCTGTGTAAGCAGGTCCTCTTTGTGGCTTTTTTCCCCTGGAGGCTTTCCACATCTCTTTAGAGGATCAGAATAAAAATTGCTGTGCTCTGGTCTCTGGCCTCAGAGCTGAAAGATCATGGTCCCCCTTTTTCAATAAACCCTTTGGGACAAACAGTCTTTACTTTTGTCTGTGTCAAACTCTGTAGATTCTAGCGGTGCGTTCCCCCTGTAATACTCATGGAGGGAGTGCAAGGGACCCCTGTTGCTGCCTTTTTTGTGCCCAGGAAGTGGGAGTGGTTGTAGGCTCTTGGGGGTACCCACTCCCCCTCTCCAGGGAGAGTGCTGGGTGTCACCCTACTGTCATTTCCAGGTCGCTGCCCTAAGAGCTGTTGCCTGTGGTGGGTGCAGCTGTTTCGCCCCTCCTGGGGGATGGTAAATGGCCCTTGAGTTCCAGTCCTTTGTAGGATTCTCAGGCAGAGAGCTGTCATCTATCTCGCTGGCTCCAGGTTTATGGCCAACTTAGCTGAGAGCCCCTTCCTGGCCCGGCTGGCTGATTATAACCAGTTTTTCTGCTCTACTGCTTAGGCACTCTACTGGTTCATGCACTCTGGTCCTTTCTGTGTCTCCTGGGACCCTGAGACTGCAATGACCCACTTAGGATTCTGCCCTTTTCATCTGCTGAGCTCCTTTCAGAAAGGGATGTCTCTCACTGGATCAGATTTTTAAGGGTACAAATTTTGTGCTCCAGGGATATATCATTTTCCAGGAGCCAGCTTACGGAGGTTCCCTCCCCTCTCCATTTATCTTCTGGTATTTCCCCACAGATTCACAACTGTGCATCTCCTACCTTGCAAAAAACAGTTGCTTTTCTACTTGTAGAGTTCCAGATATATTTTCTTACATACCAGGCTGAATTTGTGGGTATTCAGAATGATTTGATAGCTAGCCAGCCAAATTCAAGGGACCAAATGAAATGAGGTCTTCTTCAGCAACCCTGATTTAAAACTTTAGCAAATAAAGAAAATTAAAAAGTTAAAAGAGTGAAGGAGGATTTTCATTGTGTTAAGAAATGTGACTTTTGAAGTTATTTTATTTTTATTTATTTTAAATAACTATTTTATTTGTTTTATTTTAAAAACCATTTTATTTATTTACAAAAGATCTTATTTTTATTTATCTGACAGAGATCACAAGTAGGCAGAGAGGCAGATAGAGAGAGAGGGGGGCAGGAAGCAGGCTCCTCACTGAGCAGAGAGCCCGATGTGGGGTTTGATCCCAGAACCCTGAGATCATGACCTGAGCCAAAGGCAGAGGCTTAACCCACCGAGCCACCCAGGCACCCCTTTAAAAAACTATTTTAAAAGAGCTTTTAGCTCACTGTTAAGCCACATTTGTGTAGTCTCTGAATTTTTAAAAATACAGATGAAAGTGTTATTCTAGCTGAGCCAAGATTCTGCCAGATTTTATGTAGATATGTATATATACACCTAGATGAGTATATCTTTTAAATATATTATTTATAATTTATTCCTATCCTGATTAATTTTAGAAAGGATTTGATGAAGCTGTATCTACTTCCTATTGAAGGAAATACAGTTGTTTTGCTTCTTCATATTCTTACTTTCTTAACTGTTTTTAAGCAAATCATGGGCTTACTGAGCTACAGTTGTGACTGTGCTCTCAAGAAATGTGTTTCTCCAGTTTACCACGTTGGGTGTAACTCTTCTTATAGGTTTGTTCCAGTCTCATCATTGAACAAAGGCATCTTGCTTTTACTTAATTTGCCTTTTCTTGACTAGTGGTCAGGTCTTTTCTGTGGCCATTAATTTTGGCCAACTTTTCCCACTTGCCTAGTCATACATAACCTTTGTCTTTTTTTTTGGATTGATTGCATTTTCTCCTTATCACTATATAGTAGCCTTATGTATTTTATAAGCAATAATCATATTGTCCATTTGGGTTACAGTGTTTTTCACTGCATATTGTTTGGGTCTTTTAATGGTATGTTTTGCTGAAACAATTTATAATTTTTATGTCAGCAAATATTTTCCTTTATGGCTTTTAGATTTCTTGTCTAGCTAAGAAAGTTCTTTTCAACTCCCAGTTTATAAAAATATTTTCTGACCTATTTTCTACAGAATAATCCGTTAATTTTAATATATTAAAATTTAATTCATTTGGAATTTATATTTTTAATTGGTGTGAGGTAAAATTCCACCTTCTTTTCCAGATGCCATCATTATTTATAAATTATGTTGTGCCTTCATTATTTATAAAATAAATAATGTGCCATCATTATTTATAAAATTAGTCACTTTTTCCATTTAAATTTAAATAATATCTATATTATTCCTCAAAAATTAATGCATACTAGAAGAGATAATTAAAACACAGGCTCTGAAAGAAGTGTTTCATCCACCCAGTTGACTAATAAAATTTAACGATTAATGACATGAATGTTCCTGTACATAGACACAGTCTCCCATTATGACACTAACACCCTCTTTTACTAATTGCTTTTAAAATTCATATAATGCACAGTTGTTCACTAGTGAACCTTGTTCACTAGTTTTTAATCCTGACATTTCAATTATAGCTCGTTCAAGAAAGGTATTTTTTACTACTGGACATTGTTGCACATAGTAGTTTCGTGATGACATCAGTCATAAATTTTTGTTGAAATGTATGGATTTTAGCAACAAAGTCCATCATCTAAGCACCTTAAGGAGGGAAATTACTGTGTTTTTATTAATTATGTATTTCCTTAGTTTAGCCTTATCCAAATTCATCAGGTATATTGTACATAATCAATTTATTTTTGATTTAATGCTATTTTATTTTGTGATATATACACTTTATGATATATACTTATGATATATATATACATAGTGCTTCAGGTAAATGAAGTTGTATTGGCAATATTTTTAGACATAAATATGACCAAAAGTCATGAGATTTTATACACTAATAGAGGTTTTTAAATGATAGAATTCTTATTTACTGTAGTAGTCTTAATCTTCTCATTTAGGGGGGTAAATTGACTTAAGATAGTTATTTACACCACTGTAGCAGTTGATTTAATGAACTGGTGTCCCACAAGTTAATGTATCACCCATGTGACTGGGTTAAAACCAGTCCTTAAATAATTCTAGAAATTATGAAGGTATGTATAGGATCTTTTTACTATAATTTAAACATCTTAATTTTCTCTATTTTAATTTTGAAGATAGCTAATATAAATAAAAGTATAATTACTTTTTGGTTTTATCCCCAGTAACTAAGGAATAAATGAAATGAAAAGAAATAGCTAGGACTCTTTTTTTCAAAGTTTTTAAAAAAAATTTTTATAACATATACAGTATTATTTTTTTAGATTTATATTAGTATACTAGTGTTCAGCATAATGATTTAACAATTCTATATATTACTCAGTGCCCACTACACATATTGTAGTCACTGTCACTGAGTAATATAAATGCAGTCTTATTGACCATATTCTCTATGCTGTACTTTTAATCTTTGTGACTTATCTATAACTGAAAGTTTGTTTCTCTTAATCCCCTTTATCTGTTTTAGGCATCATCCTACCACTTCCCCTCTGGCAACCACCAGTTTGTTTTCTCGTTTTTTAAAAAATATTTTATTTATTTATTTGTCGGAGAGAGAGAATGGCAGCCAGAGGGAGAAGCAGACACTCCACTGAGCATGGAGTCTGATGTGGGACTCAATCCCAGGACCCTGGGATCATGACCTGAACTGAAGGCAGACACTTAACGAACTGAGCCACATGAGTGTCCCTGTTCTCTGTTTTTAAGTCTGTTTCTTTTTTTTTTTAATTTCTTTTAAAATTTTATTTATTTATTTGACAGACAGAGATGACAAGCAGGCAGAGAGGCAGGCAGAGAGAGAGGAGGAAGCAGGCTCCCTGCTGAGCAGAGAGCCCGATGTGGGGCTTGATCCCAGGACCCGGAGACCATGACCCGAGCCGAAGGCAGCGGCTTAACCCACTGAGCCACCCAGGCACCCCAAGTCTGTTTCTTTTTTTGTTGTTGTTTTTTAGATTCCATATGTAAGTGAAATCAAATAGTATTTGTCTTTTTCTGTCTTACTTTGTGTAGCATAATACTAGGTTCATTTATCTTGTTGCAGATAGCAAAACTCATTCTTTTTATGGCTGAGTAATATTCCATTAGGGTGTGTATGTATACAACACATCTTTATTCAGAATCATCTATTGATGGATATTAATAATGCTGTGTAGTAATCATAAAGGTATATATATCTTTTTAAATTAGGGTTTCCTTTGGATAAGTACCCAGTGGTGGAATTACTGGGTCATATGGGTAGTTCTATTTTGAATTTTTTGAGGAACTTTCATACTGTTTTCCACAGTGGCTATACCAATTTGCAATCCCACCAGTAGCTCATTAGTGTTCCTTTTTTTTTTTTTTCCCCCCACCACATCCTTGCAGTGAATGTAAATGGCTAGAGCTGGATTGTAGGTTTTCTCCTGGCATGATGTTCAGTGGTTTTTCTGAATAAAGGTGTTTTCTTACCTCTGCATCTGTATCATGAGTCCTTGTAGTAGTCATCACTGCTACTTTTAGAGAGCCTAGGATCCTGCAGGGCATATACCAGGATCATCCTTTCTGGCTCTGTGAAATTAGGTGTTCCCATGTCACTTGCTTTGGCCAGTGAAATATGAATAGAAATGACATGTTTATGTCTGGGCTAAGCAAGTGAGAACTGTGTGTGGCTGCCATGTCCCTGTCCTCCATTTGATCAGAGACATTTCTGAGGCTGGAGTCACTGTCAGCCTGGTTCCCAGAGTGAAGATGACAGAGAGAAGAGCTCCCTTCTGGAGTGAAGCGGACATGGAGTGTAAGTGGAAATGAAATCTTTGTTGTTAGAGGACTTTTAAGATTTGGAGGTTGTTTACTATAGCATATCCTAGGTTATTTTTCTAGACACAAGCCTCTTGCAAATGTTGGGAAGCACTGTGAGGCAATAGGTACCTATTTAGGTTTCTTTCAAGCTCATTATAACACACCCTTTCCCACCCTGATCCCCACAGGGATGAGTACCTAACAGTCACGTTTATACTATTTGCTTGACCTTACCTTTTTTTGCTATAGTTGTTGGAATACCTCAACCAAAGCTGGACCAATCATATTATCTTTCCTAAGAATTTAAAGCAGACACTGAGAGAACTGCGGTCCTGGGTTTGGGTACATGGGTAACAAGTGACATTGTCCAGGAGGCTGCTGGACCCTTGTATTGCAGAGTGGAGAATAGCAGTTTCAGAGAAAGCTGAATGAAGTATATGTGTAGAGCAGCAGGCCAAGAGACTTCGAGAGAGAGGAAGAAGAGGAAGAGAGGGAGAGGGAGAGAGGGAGAAGAAGAGAGAGAGAGAGAGAGAGATTGATTGAGAATAGGAGGGAGAGCAAGAGAGATGGAGAAAGAGAGAACTGAAGGAAAGGCTGCTGCTTTGGTTCCTGATTGCTCTTGAGTTTCTGATTTTTATCCTTCCCTAGGATTCTGCGAGGCACATGCCTATTGTAGTAAATCTTCCTCCCCTTCCTTCCCCTTCTGTCCCCTTAGATGGTTTGGAATGGGTTTCTGTTAGTCAAAACCAAAAAACTTTGGTTAAGGCAGTATCCATTGCAAGTGCTACAACCTAGGCCTTTGCCAATATCCCTAGGAGGGTTCAGGGCAGCATTTCCATTTCTATTCAAAAGTCCGCTTTTGTCTGTGAGTGAGGGTGTGCCAGTGTGCCACAGGGCTGTTTGGCAGAATGCAGTGATAAGTCTGTTAATTGTGAAAACTAAAAGAATCTCTTAGTTGAATTGTGGGGACAATAGGGTGTGGCTGGAGGCGCCTGAGTGGCTCAGTCATTAAGTGTCTGCCTTTGGTTCAGGTCACGATCTCAGGGTACTGGGATCAGTCCAGCATCAGGCTTCCTGCTCAGAGGGAAGCCTGCTTCTCCCTTTCCCCCTGCTTGTTGTTCCCTTTCTCACTGTTCTCTCTCTGTCAAATAAATAAATAAAATCTTAAAACAAAATGGTGTGGCTGATGCAAATAGAAGAAACTGTTGTGTTTTGCTACCTGTCATCAATAGTATCTGAGAAAATCTGGTTTTAAGACATAAGCTATGGAACATTATTATGGCACTAATCTCGGAAGACTCCTGTTGCATATAGGGTTTCTCATTAGAGGGTAAGGAGTGCATGACATCCAACACGGACACACATAATGGTGGGCTCCTTTCTGATACTGGGGATTTGGGGGATTAGGTAGGAAGAACATTGCTACCTCTAAGGTTAATTTCTACTAAGAAAGGCTGGATAAAGAAACAAGAGCATGCAAAGTCCAAATTGTGAAATAAATAATATCAATGATGACCTATGCAAATCCCAGTTGCCTCCCTTATACATCCAAGTGTACTTACAATAAGATCACTGATTGCCAAATAGTGTCTTGGGGCTAATATTAACAACTGTTGCTTTAAATTTTGAATTAAACGTGTACAATCCAGGAAGGTGATGGAGTGTTGACTATGAATGAAACAGGGAAGAACAAGAATTGTAATTAGGCTTGATATTAATATTTTGTAAAAAAAAAAAAAAATGTATTGAGGGGCGCCTGGGTGGCTCAGTGGGTTAAGTCTCTGCCTTTGGCTCAGGTTATGATCTCAGGGTCCTGGAATGGAGCCCTGCATTGGGTTCTCTGTTCAGCGGGGAGCCTGCTTCCCCCTCTCTCTCTGCCTGGCTCTCTCTCTACTTGTGAT